>NW_006763299.1:164066-489477 GCF_000218685.1 Serpula lacrymans var. lacrymans S7.9 | reverse complement strand
TCCTTCGTCACGACAGTCACGACGAGCACGACGCTGGTTCCGGCGGTGAACCCAGTCTTTCTTTCATTGGATTCCTCCCAGTCCAAAGCGTCCAACGCAGCACCGCAACGGCCTCGAAGGAGCCATCATACTTCCTTGTTGCAAACTTCATTCTCTCATACAACGATTCTCTTTCTTCTTTCTTCACTGGTTTCCGTACATCTGGCCTATTCACGACCATTGACGGACTGTAATGGGTGCTCTATGCTGTCGACCACAGGCAAGTTATTTTTTCCAAGCTTCTTTTCCTGCAAGGACAAGCCATCTGACAAGCTTTACAGCCTGTGGACTTTGACGGAGATGCCAATTTATTCCATTTCGTGCTCCTACGTTGTGTTGGGAAGGGTGCGTTTGGAAAGGTATGTATTCAGGATGTGTTATCTCCAAGGAATAGTGACATATCGCCAACGCATAGGTCCGCATGGTGCACCATAAGCAGACCCGGGAATTATATGCGTTAAAATACATTAATAAAGCCAAGTGCGTTAAGATGAAAGCGGTTGCGAATATCATACAGGAGCGAAGGCTTCTTGAAGAGGTAACTTATCATTTAATCTCATTTCCGACACTACACTCGTGGAATGTCCGTCTCACACGTCTTTCTGTCACTAGATCGATCATCCTTTCGTTGTGAATCTGAGATATGCGTTCCAAGACGACGAAAATTGCTTTTTCGTCTTGGATCTCATGCTGGGAGGAGACCTACGATGTATGTTTTTTTATATATATCTTTGCCTCGCATATAACGACCCAACCTTACTCCCATGTCTCTAGTTCATCTCGAACGGCTGGGGTGTCTGCCTGAGGAAACTGTCCGGTTCTACGTTGCTGAAATAGCTTCGGCACTTGTATTTCTGCATGAGAACCGTATAATGCACCGGTCCGTCTTAGCAACTGAAAACCGACTATCAAGATGCTGATTTTTTTCTTCTTTCTAGCGACCTTAAGCCAGACAATATTCTACTTGACGAACGTGGCCACGCTCATCTGACTGACTTTAATATAGCGGTGCATTATTCGGAGCGACGGATGCTGACTGGGGTTGCAGGTTCCATGGCGTACATGGCTCCCGAAATTCTGACGAAGCGTGGGTATACTTACACGGTCGATTGGTGGTCACTGGGTGTCTGTGCGTACGAACTGGTGTTTGGACGACGACCATTCCGAGGGAAGACGAACAGTGATCTGACACACAGTATTTCCAAGGACTCTTTAAGATTTCCCGAAGACGCTGAGAAGAAATGCAGTCGCGCTGGTATGCAAGCCTTGAGAGCTGTAGGTATCACTTTCTGTTCGCTCAATGTTCCACCAATACTTCAATTTAGGGGCTTGCCCCCGTTTGTGATCCGTGCTTATTAATCGATTGATAGTTCTTGGAACGGGATCCGACGAAACGGTTGCCTTGTACATCACACGGCGAGGACTTCGATGAGTTGCGCCATCATCCTTGGTTCCAGACAATAGACTGGCAAACTTTGGACACTAAAGAGCAGATCCCACCCTTTACACCAGATGTACGTACTACTTTTTGGACTGTTACAGATCATCATTGCTTAGTCATGCCAAACCAGTCCAAGAAAGCTAATTTCGATGCTTCTCATGAACTCGAGGAACTACTTCTTGAAGATAACCCTTTGAAAGCAAAGACGCGTAAAGTTCGGGACCCCAACAGCATGAGTGCTGAAATGAGGCAAATGGAGGATCAGTACGTTGATCATTGACATCACTGATTGTTCCTCTTAGAAGTAACATATCTCTTCTCTTCTAGATTCACATCCTACGACTTTAAGAAAATGCAGCGTCGTTCGTACTACCCTCATAACCAGCAAATCGTATCCTCCGTCACTGCGTCGTCGACCGGTGGACTAGTATCATCCCGACCAGTTACTCCCGCGACCGACCACCGAATAGATGGCGTCGTCATGGATGGCGCTGCTTCGGATTACATTGGTTCAGATTCTCAGAGCGTTCCGATGGATAACATCATGACTGAGAAGACGTACTCATGACCTTTCGGCGAGCCAGTATGTTGCTCAAAACGTTAAAAACCTTGCAGCTGACACCATCGTAGTACTCGCGACGATTGTATATATCCGTTGTCATCGCATATTCCCGCGCACATTTGCCCTAATCTATTGTCCAGTCGATACACCATCTTTCGCATGTACCATTTTGCTATTCTTTTTGTCGTGCGTTACAGTGTGGTTGTTATCGAAGTTACCCATTACTCAGATGATATTTTCCTATATGTGGATTACACTTATTTTTTTTTGATACTCTGGATTTGTTGAAGCAGTAATTGATTCGTAATTGATTTCATTGGGAGACCTAAGAGCGTATCGACACATAAAGTGATTGCAATGATGAGTAACTAAAACACGGTATGCTAAATCCATAAATTTATAAAAAGAAGGTACGTCTTGATGTATCCAACTCGGGCTAGGAAAATGAAAACATCATTTGTGTCTGTAGAGTGGTCGATACAAGTACAAGAACTCACTTTGTGTATCCATAAATAGTCGTTGTCTTTCGGTAGCTGGCCCACAGTAGGTGTCTCCTTGTTTTCTGCATTTTCGTCCTGGTCGCCATCATCTGCCTCCGTGGTTCCAGCATCAATCTCGGGAGGTTTCGGTGCCTCTCCGAAGTTGTGCACAGCAGGAAGCCCCTTCTTCACCCATCGCAATTTTAGAGTGAAACGTGGGCCAATCTCCTGCAGTGCCACCTTCTCAGTGGAACGGAAGGCATAACTAAAATGATATACAAGGTGAGTTGGCATGACGAAAGCGAGGTGTTGTAGTATATTTCTCATTACCGATGTCTCCTGAAGAACAAGAAATCGCGCTGATTGTGGAACGTGACAAGCTGACGCCCCTGGAACTCGGGCATGGGAGGAAAGAGAGTCTGGAACATTCTCCCGACCGCGTGACCGAGAGACGTTGCGAAGTTGTTCAGGACAAGTTCTGGATGATGAGATGTAGCTCGTGCATGGCCCTAAGACGGTATATGAGATCGACACAAAAACTTGGCTAGGGTAGACTATAGCTCACATAAATTTGGCTAGTCAATTCTACTGAAGTCAGCTTGAAATATGCCGTGGGTCCGTTTGGAAGGTATACCAAAGTGATAGCAGCTTAAAAGAGTGAGTCTCGGGCTATGCATAGCAAACGAGAAAGAAGACTTACTTGGCTTCTTGCCGTTCTCGTTAACCACACACAAGTGCTTGAACCCACGTTTTGCAGCCCATCCTGCAATTTTGCCTATCTCATACCCCTTGCCCTTTTTCCGCCTGATATACTCAGCACCGGGAAACACGCCTACAAGTTCATCACAGAATTCAAAAGTGGCTTTTGAAGCTTTTGTCGATGTGGTGATGAGTACTTTTGGGGGAATACTGGGATCTTGGGTGAAGGAGAAGTAGTCCGAGAAGGGATCGGATGCTATGTCATTAGACAGTTCTTCTTGCTGTACAGTCAAGGACCCATCTGGTGTCTTTGACGAAGAAGGTATCGAAGGGTCAAATTCACGGGTATTGTCGAGCGTACGAGGAACGTTTTCTGCAAGACGTTTCTAAAGAGAAAAATGATCGCATCGTGAGCGTCAGCAAGCATATCTGGCTGATCGTTGGGTTCACCTTTTTTATTGCGGGGTCATTAGCCTCCAGCTTTGCTTGTGCCATTCTCTTTTGAAGTTTCTCCTTATTCTTGGCCTTTTTTTGTTTTCCCGCAACCTCCTCCCGCTTCATTTTATTTTTTATGGACGACGGATTGAATCTAACGGGCGCCATTTTTGCTGTGTGATGAGGAAGAGAGAGAAAAAGAGCCCTGATACTCTTCCAAAGAAAAGAGAAAGGTTTGAAGTCTGGGTAGCAGTGGTCAATATGTGACCTTGGACTGGGAAATCAGAGGATGATCCTGGTCCGAGTGATTACATAAGGCGTAGCGTGACACGAAGACAGCTTGCACCCATTAGGCTTCATTTCTCCAGCTGAGATCCTTTCAAAACATTTCACCAAAAGTGCTGAGGGAAGAGGGTAACCAGAAATGCTTTTACGACCATCATTCGCTCTCATCCCTGTTCTCCTCTTCATAACCTCTGTGAGGGCCTTACATTTCTACCTTGACGCCAACGAGAAACGATGCTTCATTGAGGAATTACCCACTGATACAGTGGTCGAGGGTGTGTTTAAAACCATGTAAAACAAAGCATATGACACTGAACTTGATATTATATAACAGGACATTACCGAGCACTAGAATGGTCTGAGGGAAAGCAGGAGTATGTGGAAGAACCAAATCTTGGAATACTGGTAGAAGTGGAAGTGCGTATATATTCTGTTTCGTGTTCCCCATTCTTGCAGCCCTTCTTAGCTTATTTCTCTTCCTCTCTTTTCAGGAAATGGAAACTTCGCATTCTGTCGCCAAGACCAAAGGTCCCAGTGACGGTCGCTTCACATTCACATCTCACGAAGCTGGCGACCATATGATATGTCTCTCGACGAATTACACGTCATGGTTCTCCAGCACGCACATCCGACTTTACCTCGATATTGTCGTTGGGACCACCAAACCCGATATCGAGCACGACCGCTCTCACGTGTCAGAACTCGCCGCCAAAATCCGAGACTTGAACCAAAAACTGGAGGACATCAGACGTGAACAGCAGTATCAGCGCGAGCGAGAAGCAGACTTCAGAGATCTTAGCGAAGAGACTAATTCTCGAGCTGTTTGGTACAGCGTGATCCAGATTATTGTGCTGGTCTCGACTTGTGCGTGGCAACTACGACATTTGAAGGTGAGTCTTGTAAAGACTGAACGTTTCTATCAGTGCTTAAAGTTATTTCCTTTCCTTCCAGAGATTCTTCGAGGATAGGAAAATGCGGTAGTCAGGGATGCAATTATACATGTTTGGCCTTCCATATGCACCTAATATACACTATCAAAACGTTTCTTCCATCTTTAAGAGAATCTTCTTTCCATGCTGACCCTTTGCCAATGTAGCAATCGCATGTCTAATCTTTTGACTAGCTTCCTCATCACCTTCGCTACCTTGTATAGTGAGGATCTCGTGGGAAGGCTCTTTCAGCTTCAAAAGGAAAACAATGTCAAGCACAACTTCGAAAAGTGGTCCAGTGCGCCTACCTTGCCTGCGCGCATAAGCCCGACTAGGGTCTCAACGAGCTTCTCTCTTTCACCGGAGCTCTTGCTGTCATACCAACGACTTTGCCAGAAACCATGACAAGTCAAATTTTTGAATATGAATAAAGAAGTGGGCAAAGACAGCGGTTCCTTAGACATTGCACCATACGACACGAGATGTGCGTTTTGGCCCAGCAAACGGGTCATGAGTGTCGTAGGTTTCCCGCTGACACAGTTTAGGCCCAAACGAATGTTCTGGCAAAGGACATAGTAAGCAAAGGATAACGCAGCATGGAGAACCGAGGATAAGTACACACCTTTCCTCCTGTCCACTCTTTCACTCGTTGCCTGAAACTCTTGTCAGACAACTCATCATAGGTGACGACATGCGTTGCACCTAGGTTTGAGAGGTATTCCGTTAACGACGCAATATCATTTCTGAAATGGGACCAAATGATATAATTGAGTAGTTGTACCAGATTATCACGCTGAATTCTCACCTGTTACGGATTAGGTTGATTGTTTTCAACCCTTTGGCCGCAGCTATCTGTATGACGACCTGACCAACCTATAAGTGATTTTGATTTAATGGGGTTTGCTATCTATAGATGATCTAACGCACGGCGCCATTAGCACCATTTTGTATCACCCAGTCACCTTCGTTGAGCTGAACAAAATCATGGAGCATGTTATAGGCAGTCGGTGGGTTGACCTATGAGAAACGCAAGAAGGACACTGAGCAACTGATGGAAGGTGGAGTAACTTGAAATACCGTGATAGTAGCAGCTTCTACGTCGTTAAGGGATCTAGGGACCTTTAAGATATCCTGTGGTTTGACGTTCATGCCCGTAGACCATGTTCCAGCCTGTTGCCTGGTCATGATGACCCAGTCATTTGGTTGGAGATGAGTGACCCCATCACCGACGTTCGTAACTTCTGCTAGACCCTCATTTCCGGCCACAAATACTGGTTCATCTTGACTACCTTTCCCAGAGGATGAGAGGGACGCGTTCGGGTTGGGTTTGGCGGGATAAACGCCTTCGATGACGTTGATGTCTGCTGGGTTGATGGGCGACAAAAGAAATCTGACGTTGACAGTATTTGGAGGTGGTGGTGGTAGGTTAGAGAATGTCAGCGCTGATAGCACCTGTGAAGGGTCACCATTGCTGGTGTATACGACAGCACGGTTGGCGGATAGAACCGAACAAGTTGCAAATGAGCTCTGGACTTTTCTGATTCCTCTGAATAGCTGCGGTCTCGAGAGAGAAAGGGTTCTGGATGTGAATGCAACGTTCATGTATTAGAAGAGATGTAAGAAGACGAGAATGCAGGTGAACGAGTGGGCAAGTATAAAGTTGCAATATGCATTCTCCTATATTTCTACCAAATAACGTCACGAAGAAGTGTACATTGTTACCGAGCTTACCTAATCCCAGGGGACCAACAAGGCACCTTTTCGAGCGTGACCACCAAATTCTAGCACACACGGCTACCGTGAGCTCAACGCTTTCTCATTTCTTGCCAGCAATTATGCCCATGTGTGGGTCATCTTCAAAACCAGGCTTCGGGCGTCGTCCTGTGAGTCCAATACTCACATCTGTCCCTTCTGAGTCTGAGAGGATACCCGTTAGTTGCAAAGAAAGGTGGTGGTATGCGGCGATGGTGCTTGCGGTGGGCCACGTTTATTATTGGCTCGTAAATCTGTTCTCATGTCTTGTGCATCACAGGAAAGACATCTCTGTTGAATGTCTACACGAGAGGTTTCTTCACTCAAGTATAGTACGTCCTTTAGCGCTTGTTTTACTTAGTTCGCTACTGAACACCAACCTACAGCGAACCAACCGTCTTCGAAAACTATGTTCACGACTTGTACATTGACGACCAACTAGTGGAACTCAGTTTATGGGATACTGCCGGTAGGCTTCGCGTTTCTCCTTCCGTCTTCGCGTGTTCTTTGCGACATCTAATGTTCAAAGGCAACATCAGGACAGGAAGAATTCGATAGGTTACGATCTTTAAGCTACGCTGAAACTCATGTCATCATGATCTGTTTTTCAGTGAGTTACTCTTTGATTTTATGTATCTGTTAGTCCTCTTAAACGCGCGTCTATTCATAGGTTGATAACCCGATATCACTGGAAAATGTAGAATCAAAGGTTAGTTGCATTCGATCTTCGACTTATTCGTACTTACCCGTCACTTTTCACAATTTCTAGTGGTTAGACGAGATCCTGGAGTATTGTCCGGGTGTAAAGGTATTTCCAAATACACTCGAGGTCTCGTACTCGTTGCTAATATGATTGCTGCCATAGCTTGTGTTAGTTGGTCAGTACAGTATGACCGCAGAGTGTTAGCTGCTCTAATAATGTCTCCACAGCCCTCAAATGTGACTTACGAGATGACCCTATGGTCCGGGAACGGCTGGCACGGTATGGAACACACCCAGTGCAGTACGACGAAGGACTTGGAGTTGCCCGTCGAATACGAGCTTCTCGTTACCTTGGTTTGTACTGCATATCATCGTTGGTACCACCTATTTATAAAGATTTTCTCAACAGAGTGTAGCTCGAAACACAACCGAGGCGTAACGGAAGTCTTCAACGAGGCTGCACGGGTGTCTCTGAGCACGAGAACGAAAGCTGGTTCCACGTGCATAATAATGTGATGTTTTTCGCTGTCGTTGGCACATCTTATATATCGACCTTAATATTGATGCTAATGCTCTCGTTTACAATTTATGATGTCAAGTCCAGAAACACTTTGCATGGATACATTTGATACCCTTCTACTTTGTTTATTTTGTTCTTACCCTCCGGGTTTCTTAAATCAGACGAATTTGATGATGAAAAAGAATAGTCCATTACAGCAATGGAAACACAAAGCGTGGAAGTACGATAAATTCAGTAGGAGAAAGTGAAACACGACCATTACAATCCAAATCCAGTCATAGCCTAGAGTGGCCATTGGTTAGGATGTGAATAAAATCGCATTAAGTCTAACTTACGGGCATCATACCAAATCCTGTACCATTCGGCATTGGAGGAGGAGCTTGTCCTACGAAACTAAAAATACCAGACATAAGCGGCTGATGAAAAGAAAAACGTATACGAAACCTTACCCATTCCCTTGCGTTAACATCAGACGGTTACCGAAGCCTCCGGGGTTTATAATCGGAACTTCAGCCTCTTGCTCCTCCTTTTTAGTCTCCTTCATCGAACGCTCTTTGACTTCTTTTTCTAGAGCGTGTAACTATGTGATTTGTTAGCACAGTATAGCACTGATGATGCTAAGACTCCGAACCTTCTCAACCAGTGATCGTTGGACTTGTATTCTGTACGGCATGTAGAAATCGTTAAGTGCGTGCTGCCATGAAAGTTCTTCCACGATGTCAGACCGCAGAAGGTCGAAGCAAATATAGAGCATGGCGGCGAAGCACTCTTTGTTGCCAACGTCGACAAAGTATGACAGAAGATCTTCGGCGACTTCTATTGAAGCCGAAGTAGCTGCCGTGATCATAGCGTCTTTGTAGAGTTTGTCCTGCTTTGACAGCGATATCGATTCATCCCACCGTGAATTTTTCTATACATTTGATTCAGTTGGCCATGGTCAATATGCAAAGAGAGTGGATCTCCATACTTTGTATAGGTGAGCAGCAAGTCGTCTGAACTCGAGAAGGCCGTGCTTCTCAAGGCGCTGTGCCAAGCCGATATTGTTAAAGTTATCGAAGCTGTCAATGGAATCGCGAAGGGTTTTGTAATCTTCCTCTTCAATGAGCAGGTCATTGTAAGCATCGTTCACAGCCTCAATGTTCAGCTTGATTGCATATAAGTAACATATCATTCAAACAGATATTGCTTGATACTCACATGTTGGACGGCGATGAGATACGAGCGGATAAGCGGAATATGGTCAATCTGCCGGAACATCCGGACTACTCTGGCGTGTTCAATGCGAGGTATCAAGACAGTGAGTAAATCTGTGATCAACATGGGCTGTTCTTGAAGGTAGAACGTCAAAGCCTTGTAATAGCTAAAACACACAATAAGTATGTCTTATTAATTGAGGGATGAGTCGAATAAACATACATTTCCACATTTGCAGCTCGGACTATCACATCCTTGAATTGGTTATGTTCCCATGCATCAGCTGATCGTTCTATCATTGCCAAGGCCGCATTATCCTGTAGGAGTCATTGTTGAGTTAGGAATCCTTACATATACACCGACCCACTCACGAATTCATCATATTTGATATACAAGAAGACAAGCTCTGGCCATAGGTGGGCCTTCTCTGCGGCTTTGATAACCTACATTTCGATTTAGCACTAGGAAATAAAACGAGTGTAGGTGAATCCTCACCTTAGGGATATTGATGCGGGATACGAACAACTTGAGGTGTTCCATAACTGGAGTAATGTGAGTCGGTAAAATCCACAGAAAACCTCGCTTGCAACTCACGCTTTCCGGGCCTGTATTTGGAATACAGTATTGATAGTTCCGTGAATATACCCATCTATGTCTACTATCAGCAAGAGTGCAAACATAAACATAAAGGGGGCATACGTGTGCTCTTTCCAGGCTCAAACCAGCCTCGAGGAGAGACAGTACTTCATCAAAATGCCCACGGCGTTCGTAAGACGACAGGATGGCAGGAAGCTCCTCCTGAATATATACTTCAGCATATATAACGTGAATGAACATTATGATAAACTTACCGCATGAACCACAATATTCAGACCACAAATTTGCGCCTGAATGACTTCGTGTTAATAAAATACAAACAAGAGATTATAGGTGATAACATACGAGACGGAATTCAGATTTCTCGATACAAGCTGCATGCACCTGTTTCCAGACCCTACACGCCGTTCAGTATCATTCATACAACCAGGGCGAAATAAACTCACTGAGTATTGCCGGCTTTCCGCGCGCTCTCCACGGCTGCTTGGTTCTCGCTAAGGTAAATCAAAGTGGTGGCGAGACGCGCCCAGTTAGAAATGCTAGTGAACAGGAGTTTTGCAGCTTGGTAGAGCTCGTCCTCGAAACATTTCTCTCCAACTTCTAGGATGTCGGCAACATTTGTCATACCCAAGAAATCCTCCATATCGTGGAGTCTATCGGTTTTCGCGTAGGCGTATGCTAGTTCCGTATCAATCTTGGGTTCCCTGAGGTGTTTACGAGCCATTTGTAGGAAGCGAACAAGATCATCGTGCTTGCCAGCATGACTTGAGATTTCGATAACCTCGGCGAAGTTAGTAGCGTCCTGAGCTTTGATGTACGAATCTTAGAACGATAACAGTCAGAATAAGGATTTATGGTAATAATATGAAAGAAACCAACCGATAGCATCTTTGATACGCAAGCCATCTAGCTGAGCCTTGGCTAGCCTGCTCCATACCTCGGGCTTGTTAACTTTATTTGCATAGTCCAAACCTCGGTCAATAGAAACAATATGCTCGACCAAAACATTGATAGCCATGGCATGCTGTTCATACTTCTTGTAGATGGTAAGAGCTTCCTCGTATAAGCCATGGTCGGTTGCAATTTTCGCAATCTCGCCAGAGTCATAATTCTGCAGCTTGTTGATATAACCAACCACCTTCCCCTTATCTGCCCGTATGGCTGTCAGTAGTAGAAGGTTTTGCAAATTGCGGTTATCGCTGAATGGCGATTGTTCGATGACAATCTTCTCAAGCAACTCGATCAGCTCAATAGGAAGGTCGGCGGTCAGGAAAGCTTTGACAGTGATGGAGACATCGTCTGGGTCTGTACACTCAGGTAGCGCTGTTGCAGAAATCTGACAGCTGCATTAAAAAGGCATCTACGTGGAGATAAAATATTCAACATACCTGATCAATGAGAGCACGACGATGCATATTGTCCGACACAAGGACTTGAGCCCAGAGCTCTGGCTGACGACGTTTGACAAGGTACCGGGCTTGCTGTTTGAACATGGCATTATCATTGGTGATGGCAATGAGCTCATCATCGCAAAAGCCCTTGGCGTAAGCGATGTAGGCCAGGTATGGGTCTCTAGCTTCACAGAACTTTCCGACAACAAGAGGTTCATACAGCTGTATGAGGAGATAGGTTAGTCAACAGTCTACTCGAACTGCACAGCTCAAGAAATATACTCACATTATTCTCCTTCAAGAAACTCTCCGGATTGTTATTACTATCAATGAAGATTTTGGCCATGGCATTGTAAACAGGTGGATCTTGGCTACCAGCCTGTACACGGGCCTCAAGCCAAGGGAGGATAAGCTTGAGTCGGTTCCGTTGCTCCACTTCGTGGACGAGCTCGTCAATGGGGAAGTTTCCAGTTACCGAGGCAAGTAAGCCCTTGATAGTAGTTTCATCGCAGTCAACATCGAGCAAACCGCCAACTACTTGGGGAGTCCGAACAGAATTGACGCGCTGAACATAGACCTCGATAAACTTGGTAAGACCATTCTGGTAAAGATACAGGACCAAATCGTGAACGAAATCGAAACGATCGCAAACAATGATGAGCGGGAGTTGGTCTTGGAGTTTGGCTTCTTTGAGGAAGTTCTTGACCTTCTCCGGGTTGTAAAAGTTACTCTCTCGACAGATACGCTCCACTTCGCGGATCTGCCCAGTGCGGGTGGCAGCTTGTATATACTTGAAGTGCACTTCAGAATCCTCGCTGAGATTGACGATGGAACCGAGATAGTAGTATAGACCTGAGTCAAAGTATCAGCAGTGTTTGATTGGAAAATGAAATTTAGTTTCTTACCTTCGAAACTCTTGAATGACTCGAACATCTCAATAAGGCTAACAGGGCCAAGGATGTCGGAATACTTCGTAGCGATCTGAATGACAACCTGAAGGTTCTGGCGCATGTTTACACGAAGCATCTCTTGCATACAGCCCATAGACTGTTCCGTCGTAAGGCGACTGAAGTAAGTTACTAACCACTATAAAATAACTCAGCTAAATGACAGAATGAGACCGGGGATAATAAATGAACGTACCTCTGGTTGAAGAACGTTCGTGTGCACAATAGCCCGCTTGATATCCGCAATATCCTCGTAGTGTTCCAGGGCCTATAGAGATAGTATTAGGTATGAGGCAATACGTACTAGCTATAACGGCTATGCTTACCCGTTGCAGCAGCCCAGCCTTTTCACAGAGATTAGCTATCCTGGGACGGTCATAGTGCGTAAACATTTCATTGCCAAGGATAGCATCTGCAACCTGGGGAGCATGTACGAGGTTCATTTCCAGCAAACGAGTTTGGAGATGACCTTGTTCCGGCTTGTTGTCTTTCAAAGCGTCCAACAGGAAGGAAGTAGCGGGTTGAATCATGTTTTGTGACATGAAGATATCCACAACCTGGATGTTGGCTGTTAATAAGCACGGTACAGTAATTTTCCAATGTACTAACCCTCTCAACATCCACCAAAGGACCTGCCTCGTCATTGACGAGCTGAGCAGCAAATTCGGCTCCTTTATCGGGATTTGTCCTCATGATATGTTGCAAAAGAGCAACGTAGTCTGGGCTGTAGCCGACCTTCTTGGAGTAGAGAACAATTTTCTCAGTCTGGCCAGTTTCGGCGAAGCAAGCAATGACTTTATTGGGAACATTCGCCCTGAGGTACACGCTCAGAGCCAAAGTCAAGTCATGCAGACGGACGATATCTCCTAGCTCCTCACTACAGGTGAGCTACAGCCAAGTTTTAGATTAGCTAACCAGAAACAAATAAAATTATCATTACGGTACCTTGTTCTCTTTCAGCCATTTCTCCAACAGCTGCTTCCTCCCCTGTTGCAGCACTGGACGCGCAAGTTCCAAGGACTCGAGATGGTTGAGTTCGCCTTTCTCAAGAAGTATACCAAAGTACTGAAGAATGGGTGAAAGTCCACCCTGAGCTGCAGGAGCATTCTTAAAGGACTCGATGACTTGAGCTGTGCGCAAAATTCCCTGAAATCAATCAACTTAGCTAATCTATACGGTCATCAACAATCTAAAAACATACCCCTGGTGAGTTTGCTGCCACCTTCGCGGCTTCACTGAACTGGCCACTCGAAAACAGTTGCTGGTATTGCCTGGTATACAAGTCTTCTGCGCCTGGAAGGTTGGCCCTACTTGCCAGCTTGAAAGCAAGCTCCGTATTATTGAGAGTGGTTAAAATATAAGGAACGATGGTTTGGTCGTCAACGTTTACGCTGAGGACCTGTCCTCGCTTGTTCACACCAATGATACCGTTGCTTGCTTCGTGCTCTGCAGTAACAAATATGGTCTCTCCGGAAATGCGATTCATGTAAACGCATGCACCGGATTCGAGGTCGTAGAGATGAATGAAACCATATTTCGTGACAAGATATATGATACCATGTTTCTTGGACACTTGCATCGCAACGGGGAAATCATTTGTTGCCTCTGGAGGGAAATAAACATCGACAGCCTTCTTAACGAAAGGAGGGTCCGGAGCGGTATGGTCTATTTCCACGACATGTAGCTAATGTTATTCCAAGGGATGAGAAATACTTCAAGGATGTCACGGAACCCAGTTAGACACACCTTTGCTCCAGTGGCCGTGCGTACGGCAAATGTAAAAAGTTTGGTAGTATTTTGGTGTCCGTCTAGTTTGATTTCGGCGAAGGAAGCAGCATGACCTTCGATAGGCTGACTAACTCCCCGTTCCCGGCTGTACAACTGCATGGCGCCTTTCACTTTGAAAGCAGAGGGATTGGTGGTATTTCCGGATATACCAATCAGAACCAACCACTTCTCATCTGAGCTGACACGGTAATTGATGATCTGAGCGCCTGAAAGAGTTGCATGACGGTCAAACACTTTCTGAGGAGGTGAAGTCTGGTCCGCAATTGTCCAGTGGAAGACGGCCGATTCGGTGACCATACCGATAGTGGTGTCGGAAACCCACTTCCAGAACACCACATCCTCGTTGTTGACATGCGACTTGACTTTTTGCTTAGTCTCGATGTTAAATATTTGGAGTGTCCGGCCAGCTGTGATAGGGAGAGTTGGAAAAGGGCGACAGGAACAAATTTGTAAAACACACCCTTCAACGCCAGAATCTTCTTATGAGGATGCATTATAGCTGATTCTGCACTTATTGGTCTTCGTAGAACATTATTAGCATCAGCGAGGTCTATGATGACCACCTGATTCTGCTCATTAACCTTCTCTCGTATGCATATAAAGTGGTCAGATTCTAATGTCAATGTCTATGAGAAAAGTATGGTTAGAAATGGGATATTCTCAGTAGAGATTTGCTATACCTATAGGAGAATGGTGGATTGCAAGACACGGTATGAGTATGACAGCAAGACACAAGGCAGGAGTGAGAACGCGCGTACCTGGAACGAAATGGAAGCTGGTTGAACTCCCAAGCTAGAGAGTTGCAAATGCTCGCAAAAGGCGATTGGTTTTGAAATATCAGCCATTTTGTTGTAAAAGTCGTCAAGGCCGTCGTCACTCGGCAGGTGAAGAGAAACGGATCGTTTGGTTGTAAGGAAGGGAGGGCAATAAAGTTTATGTTTGTTTGTTGCCACTATAACCATCCAGCACAGCTGCGCTCTCACAAAACTAGCAAGTTTCAGACACCCTCAGCCCTTTCTTAATGTGCATATTTCACTATATGGAATAAATACATAGTTTACTACGAGTATCTCTATCAAATTCTCGCCTTGCGGGTTCTACTCAAGATATATGATAACAGGGCAAGGAAATAATTTATTCTTCCGCCAAAGCCAACGCTTGCTCAAGATCATCTTCTTCAGCAAGTGTAGCAGCTGGTGGGGCATTTCCATACCATAACCGCTGCAAGACAATGGCTTGCAACAGACTCATGAACATTGAAATCATAAAGTATTCACGAAAAAAAAAACTTACCAACATCTACTGACAATTGAAAAATTGCGCAGACTTTGAACTGCAAAGGTGAACCTTGTAAAAAGAAATATACGGTCCTAATTAAATTGTTAGCCAACTCATAAAGGGTTGCCGAACTATGGGACTTACTTGAAAGAGTCTCCTCCCACCCAACCTAATAGAGTAGATGCTCTGAAACCGTAAAGCGAGCGTTGCTTGTAGTTGCTGAAGGAAGTGTTAAATAAAATATGGGCAACTGCAGATCGTTACTTACGATATCATTTGGGGAATGGGCAGCGTGCTTTCTAGTCCGAGAGCTACAAAACCCATTATGGACACATATATTTCTGACCGACCAAATATCAAGAATAGGATGGCTGAACACAGACTACGCCATGGTTAGATTAGACCGGCAGAATTATGAAGTGATAAGAGTGGCTCACGTGAAGCCTATCAAAAATTCTATATGCTGTGCGTATGACGACCACTGCCAGAAAGCAAGAGGCCGACTCGAAGCATAGTTTTCAGGGTTGGTACGTGGCCGATAGCGGATGCAAATATATAGAAGAATGAGCTAAGATCTCATGGTTAGTTTGTATTGAAAAGAGAGTAAAGGCGGATCATACCTGCGCGATTATCATAAAAATTGACTGTAGTAGCAGGGTGAGCTCAAAGTGTTTCCCCAGCCAGAAGAAACAGCGCGTGATATTCGCCGTCAACCTACATTCAAAGCATAAGAGCCTTCTAAGTAATTTATAAATTGAATATACTTACAGAATTGCGCAAACATCACGAGAAAATCCTGTTGAATCCCTTGCCAACAAGGCGTTAAACAAGAAACGCGTGGCTGATCAGAAAAACGCACTTCTTGCGGACGATAGATATACCCTGATCGACATAGACCAAGGGTGGGCCTACCGCCATGCCAACTGAGGCCAACGTTGAAAGCCATGAGGGAATCATGTGTGTATACCCAGCGGTATGAGGTCAATATTAATGCTGCGGTCTTGCAAGTCCGAGGTGCGTCAATCAGCTCTTCAGCCGCAATATCACGTGATCTAATGTATTTAAGCTTGGAGCTCGTTCGGACACCTAGGACTGAAGCCATAAGCGAAGCTTTGGGTCGGTGCCAAATGAAACCAAATATGCGGACTTCGAAAAAACTACCTGCCGAGCGGCCAAATGTCGCCGGTATGCCGAGTTTGTGATGACTGTGTGATTCCCGAAAGGAGTGCCGCAGGGCATAGGGAGGGGTATACCCTACAGCAAGGAAGCTGATTTGCATCGTGTATTGTTAACTCTGAAAAATGTCTTGACAAACCTCCTCTCATTTAGCGCACCAAATGCCATCAGTTCCCACTACTGCAGGGGTTGAGAAAACCAGCAAGGAGTGTGCCATATGGATGCCCAAGAATATTGTCACGGCCCTCTACTTCTGAACCCCTTACTTCTGCTGGTAGACGGTAAACCATATCTATTATTTCTCCAGGATCTTATCTTATCATAGTCATGTGACCAATCACGTGACCTATGACATGGCTACTTACCAAGACAATTACAAAGTGCCTCATGCCTTACACATGTCGCTCAGTCAGTACCTCATTACTAACACATGTTCTGTAGTATATATACCAGCTACTCCATGTACATACTCCCCAGCTGTTGATTAATTCTTTATACTTGTTAAGACCCTGCTTGCGATTAGAGCTCTTGACCTCTGTTAGTTCGGTATAGGGTCAGGTCCTCACACAATCAACAGCTCGTCAAAGCACTATCTATAATTCTAACAGCAGCTACTATTATCACCATCATCCTAACATTTGCCTTACCAATCCTATTCATCATTCTCTATCTTGTCTACACAACTATAACATCTACCAACTCAACCCTTACCACAACACTTCCTATCCCTCCACGTCCATCAACCATCATCTCCTTCTTCCCCAGAGACACAGAATCTCTTGAGGAAATTCCTCTCACTCCCATCCCATTAGTTACAACTTTACCCAGTGTGGAGCCGAGCAAAGTTTGGTTAAAACCTTTACCTAGTTTCATCTTTGAATACCTCTAACCAGGCCATGCATTTGTGTCTGCCAGTTGGAGAGGGATTGACAGCTTAATAAGCGGATCATTCAGACCCCAAATTATTACGAAATAATTTACCTATTTTCTTAGTTACTTTACACTACCTTACTTACAAGATAGTTCGGGGCAGAAGAGGACCCGATTATCAGAAAGAAGAAGACAGTATCTACGATCTTCAGAGGTGTATCGATCCAATTTGTCATTGGTGAACTCCTGTGTATGCGTAGAGACGATCTAGAACAAGGCTATACCCACACATTCCTGTGGTGCTGCAAATTTGACACACCAAAAATAGAATCAATTAAATCAGCCTCATTACATTCCCCCACCACTCAGATCAAACAGGAAACTCCCGAACCTGTCGTACTCAATTTCCGTTGATTTTGCCCAATATCGGCAAAAAGAATTATCACCCACAGAAACAATGACTGACAGTATGCTGGACCTAGCAGAGGCATTGCCGGCAGTTGGACCAAGTTGGACCTTCACACCACCACAGTTGCCAACAGGCATAAACCCAGAGATCCAAGAATGGATGCAGAGAATGTTGGAAGCGGAAGTTGCCAGAAGGGTAACGGAAGCAACCAAAAAAGAAAGAGAGGGGCGGATGAGGGCCCATCAAGCAGCAGAAAGAGCGGAGCAAGAAGCGGCAGAGTACAGGGGATTGTGGGAGCGACAAATCACTACCAATTCTGACACACAAAAAAACGACAGCGGAGGAGAGAAGAAAGATCACAGAAGGTTGAGAAGCGCACTTGATAGCCCGCCTACTTTCAACGGTGATCAAATGAAGTTCAGAAACTTCATGGAACACCTATCACTACACTTCAAAGAGGACCCAGCCTACTTTGGAGATGAAAAGAAGAAGATAGCCTTTGTGCTATCATATATGAAAGAAGGAACAGCCGCGAGTTTTAGAAGCAAGTGTTAGTTTTGGTGATTCTGCACCTTTGTGCTACCTATATATTTTCATTCCTTTCTCTATCTATTCTTCTATCATTCACTATTGATTGTGTTCTCTATTATTTCGCCTTTGTGGCTGCTTTGTTTACCTTTGTTTACAAAACTTCGGACAGTATTGCAGAGCCCAATGCTTCCTATTCTCTAGTTACTCACATTGGACTCTAGGTACTGTATACCTGTCATACTCTCTAATAATAAAGTTACTCACATTGGACTCTAGTTCCAGTCCCTGATTGCTCTCAGCAAGTGGCTAGACACTTCCTTCAAGCTTTGTTCTTAATAGCAAGTGGCTGGAAGAGAAGATGTCTGTCACCTCAACATTTGAACGGGCACACTACCAAAGATGGTCGATCTTTGAAAGAAGGCTGAAAGAAGCCTTCAAAAACAATTATAAAGAAGAGGAAGCAAGAAACTGGATCTTGCAACTAAAATAGGGAAGTAAGACAGCTAGAGACTTCTTCTTAGAATTTGACAGCCTGTAAAGGAAAGCAGGGTACAAGGATGATTCCATTCTAATCACCTTGTTAAAAAAGAACATGAACTACACGCTTCTGGATAAACTCTACGTTACAGGGTTACCATCAGATCAATACGAGGAATGGAGGAAACTCCTTCTTAATTTTGATCAGATCTGGCGAGAAAGTAAGAAAGAAAAGAAGGGCTACTCCGGTCAGACAGAGAGGACAGGAGCGAGGAAGGACAATGGAGGCGGAAAGAAAGCCTATTCTGGAACCAGAGATGGAACCAGAACTGTCTACTCAGGTGCAGGGCAACCCATGGAAATAGACAAGGCTAAATATAGGAAAGAAGGAATCTGCTTTAAATGCGGAGTCAAAGGACACATTGGAAAGTTCTGTCCCACAGAAGGGAAGAACAAGATTGACTTGCGCGCAATGATAGCGGCATTGTCAAAAGAAGAGCGCGAAGCTCTAAAGTTGGGTTTTTAAAGAGGCAACCAATGAAGCATCAGTCGGCCAAGCCTGAATATGTCAACCCTTTCTCCATTCTTCCTGTTGATGATTCTACCTGTACTACAGTTACAAATAAAATATATTTATGCAAAGAATCAAAGACAAAGAAAGAAGTTAGGAACAACATGAAAGATGCAAACCAGAAGAGGGGACTGGTAAAAGAAACCCCAAACAAAAGTACAACTGCAGCAGAAGCGGTGCACAATGAAATAACAAACGCAGCTACGGCGGCGGGCAAATCATTGAAAGGCGCAGCATCAGTGGTGGATACTAAATAAATTTTCATACCCGATGTGGCGCACTCTACGGAGGAAAGCACAGCAGAGACTATGAAAGACAGGTCAGGCACCCCTGTAAATAAAAACCTAGAAAAGGAAAAAAGGAAGTTAATGATGGCAGCATGGACTCCCAAGTGGGTGGCAGAAAGGCTTAGAGATCAACAGGAAGAAAGATCCATTGTAATCTTGAATGCCTGGATGCACTACAAAAGTGGAAAAGAAGCAACAAGAGAAACCATCAAAGAACTCAACACATTATCATTACATGATGCCAAGTTAGCTATCTTAGAACTTCATACTCCAAAAAAGTACATCCAAGGAACACAGGGAAATCAAATGAATATTACCTGCAAATTAACTACACTTGACACGCAAAGATCAATGATGATCCAAGCACTACTAGACAGCGGATGCACAGGGAGCTGCATAGACTACAAATTTGTGAAGAAACAAGAGTACCAAACACATAATATTCTGAGACCAATACCAGTATACAATGCCAATGGAACCCTAAATAAAGATGGAGCCATCAAAGAGTTTGTTGAACTCAAAATGGAAATTGATGACCACTCTGAAAGGATTCACTTTGCTGTCACAAATCTTGGCAATGGAAGAATGTTTCTAGGACACGGATGGTTATTAAAACATAACCCAAGCATTGACTGGAAAAAATTGGATCTAAAGTTTGAGAGATGTCCGGAAGAATGTAAATGAAAGGTCCAACTCTCTGATCCAGAGGAAGACCCGGAAACATACTCCAAAGAAGTAGACTTCCCAGAAGGGGATCAGCTAATCCAGGTAGATCTACTTAAATACGAAAGAATTGAGATTCCAGAACATCTTTACCAGATAAGAGCTGCAAGCACCACTGCACAACAACTTGCTGAAGCTGCTGGAAAAGATCAGAAGGAAGGAGGTTTTGACAAGATAGTCCCAAAGTATCTCCATGATTACAAAGACATATTCAATAAAGAAAGTTTTGATGCACTACCAGAAAGACCCAAATGGGATCATGCCATAGAATTGATCCCAGGGGAACACAAACTAGACTGCAAAGTGTACCCTTTGGCGTTAGGAGAGCAAAAACAACTGGACAAATTCATCAAAGAAAATTTGGAATCAGGAAGGATACGCTGTCGATGATGAGAACTGCAGTTAGAAAACCACACACAAAAACAAACTAACACACAATCCTCCCAGATTCCACGGAACTTGTTTATGGGCTTTGCCTCCTAGAACAGTGGAGTGGTCTGGTTGTTCGTGGGGTGGTACATATAATGATCCTTCAAAGTAAAACCCAGGGGTGTATGGGTGTGGGTTTTGAAGAGGAGGGATAGTTGAAATATAGAAAGATAGGGGCTTTGTGGCGAGTATAAACGAGCACTACCTTGCTAATCGTAGCACAAGGTAGGTTTGAGAATGACAAAGTGATGAGATGGTGAAGTTCCCAGTGATAGCAAAGTCTGGATTCGAGTTCTTATTGTTCTTTTACAAGGTAAAATACAGGGGTTTATATAGTAAAATAAAGGTAGGCTATGCACAGTATAGCTGTGCAAAAAGAATGAGAAAGAACATGAAGGAAGGAATGTACGCTGATGAATCCTGCGTAGGTAGTACAGGATAAGATTGTCAAAATAAGGAAAAGAAAGAGATAGAACAATGAATGCTGTGTAAGTAATGTTACAGGTTTGTACAGCCATAAAGTAAAGTCTAATAGCAGAAAGAGAGCGAGAAAATTGTGATGTCATGAGAAGATGCAGTAAAAAAGGGCAAGGCAAAAAACATCAGTATCAACACAGTTCCTTTATTGTCAGTCAGACATTCTAAAAAATATGTGTCCATAAAAATGATTCAAAATTCAAAAATAATCGCACTGTAAATGAATGTTCTGCTGAAAAAAAGAAACTGGAGCCACCGGTCCACCACCTAGTCCAAATCCGACAGTTCCATGGCCTTACCAATGGACTGGTTGTGTTGGACCACCTGATCAAACGAGGGAGGGAGAGGAGTAGTTCCAATTTGGATCCAGTGAGTCCCAGGCAGTGTGTGGTAGGTGTAGCTGTAGCGAAGACAAAGGACAAAAGATAAGTGTACCCAAGTGAATGGGACAGCGATGAACATGGGCGATGCAAGGGGATGAACTTTCTCCAGCTCAAAAACTACCCCCACACTCCAACCAGGCGAGACGAGCGACCAATGTTTTGATGGTATATAATGGCAGATTGACGTCATGAAGATGGACCTGTTGCCCAATTTGGACCAGCCGCCGGGGCTTTGCTGATATCAGCAGTGGCACGTGGTAGTCAACGGATTGGCGACGGAAGCGGATAGGAAGTGGTGACATCAGAAATGGTGGGGGTGCAAATAAGATGAGGAGGAGGAGGGTGGAGGTGACGAAAAAGTGGATTAGAATGAGGATCCAGAAACGACCATCAGGTGAGAATAAAAAGGAGAGGAAGGGGCCCATGGTGGGGCTAGGCAAAGGAAGGGGAGTGAAGGAAACAACAAAAGCGAGGGCACAATGCAATGTGTAGCCAGTGGCGATGCAAACATTTTCCGAAATGCCGAAATGCCGAAAGTACTGAATGGAAAAGCAAAGGTGAGCGTGACTGGATTGCCTAATAGAGGTGATGCTGATCAGCCACAAGTTCAAAAAAGGCAATATTAATTACTATTCCACGTGGCACTGTGCCTGTGTGGCGCAAAGGCGAGTCTTTTTGAATATTTGCTTCGTTATTGACACCTGTCCATGCTACCAATCAACTTTGGTGCATGACACCGCGGCTTTGCAAACGATCATACTGGCCGCCTCCTGTGCCCCATAGAATATGATTAGAGTGACTCAAAGTAAGCATGAAATATTTACTGTATTCTGAGTCCACCACATCTGATCAGACATACATTGCAGAGTTAAAGCTGGTATATGCAATCGTGACCCAGACTTCTTAGTGACGGCGCTCATGATGCCTACCTTCTTGTATAAGAACTATAAAATGAATGCTGACAACATGAAAGAAGGTTTATTCAAAAGCACGTTGTTGTTGAAGGTCTTGCCTTCCTTCTCATGATGCTACCATCTTACTCATTCTCCTGTAGGCATTCAAGTTTATCTTTACCTCCCCTTCATCAGCAAGGGGCGTGGTAGAGAATGACTCCTATGTTTTTGTGCCTACTAGGAACCATCATCACTTACGTGGCAGTACAGGTCAGTCAGTAGGTATAATAACTTGTATTGATGGCTAACAATCTTGGTATAGTTACGTTTCGCATTATCGAATGTGAGATCATGGCGTCCAATCAATGGGGATTTTGACTACAAAGAGTTCTACAGGTTTATTGTTGATTTTTTTGAGATGCCCCCAGGTCCTGCTAGCAAGAATTGCATTAACGCGTTATTATTATGGTGGAATCGGTAAGTGCTCTACTTACCTCAGGCTGTGAACGCTGCTAATCAACTCCTTTACTTCTGTAGAAAAGTTTTCGGCTCTCATAACGCTAGCAACTACAGCCCCCAGGATTACGCAAGGACATTGGTGTCAAAGCTTGAGGCACAAAGAGTCACTCAAGAACGTATATCGTTGATCTAACCGGATTGTCCATCGTATCCATACTTTATAAGAGACACTCATGTATATTACAACTTTCGAACTAATTAATATTGTGATTTAATATTTCCCATTCAGAACTAAGTGATAACAACATGAATGAGTAGTTCTGATATTCACAATGGATATGCAAATTTCTGAGAAATTAACATTTAGACAAACATTGCGCATCACCTCAGCATCTGACGGCAGATTTAGAGCAGGAGCAAACTTGCAATGAGCTGATATTCATATCGTCATATTGATAGATATTGCACTGATAAGGCTACACCATAGCCGCTGTCATGCACCAAAGTTGATTGGTAGCATGGACAGGTGTCAATAACGAAGCAAATATTCAAAAAGACTCGCCTTTGCGCCACACAGGCACAGTGCCACGTGGAATAGTAATTAATATTGCCTTTTTTGAACTTGTGGCTGATCAGCATCACCTCTATTAGGCAATCCAGTCACGCTCACCTTTGCTTTTCCATTCAGTACTTTCGGCATTTCGGCATTTCGGAAAATGTTTGCATCGCCACTGGCTACACATTGCATTGTGCCCTCGCTTTTGTTGTTTCCTTCACTCCCCTTCCTTTGCCTAGCCCCACCATGGGCCCCTTCCTCTCCTTTTTATTCTCACCTGATGGTCGTTTCTGGATCCTCATTCTAATCCACTTTTTCGTCACCTCCACCCTCCTCCTCCTCATCTTATTTGCACCCCCACCATTTCTGATGTCACCACTTCCTATCCGCTTCCGTCGCCAATCCGTTGACTACCACGTGCCACTGCTGATATCAGCAAAGCCCCGGCGGCTGGTCCAAATTGGGCAACAGGTCCATCTTCATGACGTCAATCTGCCATTATATACCATCAAAACATTGGTCGCTCGTCTCGCCTGGTTGGAGTGTGGGGGTAGTTTTTGAGCTGGAGAAAGTTCATCCCCTTGCATCGCCCATGTTCATCGCTGTCCCATTCACTTGGGTACACTTATCTTTTGTCCTTTGTCTTCGCTACAGCTACACCTACCACACACTGCCTGGGACTCACTGGATCCAAATTGGAAGTACTCCTCTCCCTCCCTCGTTTGATCAGGTGGTCCAACACAACCAGTCCATTGGTAAGGCCATGGAACTGTCGGATTTGGACTAGGTGGTGGACCGGTGGCTCCAGTTTCTTTTTTTCAGCAGAACATTCATTTACAGTGCGATTATTTTTGAATTTTGAATCATTTTTATGGACACATATTTTTTAGAATGTCTGACTGACAATAAAGGAACTGTGTTGATACTGATGTTTTTTGCCTTGCCCTTTTTTACTGCATCTTCTCATGACATCACAATTTTCTCGCTCTCTTTCTGCTATTAGACTTTACTTTATGGCTGTACAAACCTGTAACATTACTTACACAGCATTCATTGTTCTATCTCTTTCTTTTCCTTATTTTGACAATCTTATCCTGTACTACCTACGCAGGATTCATCAGCGTACATTCCTTCCTTCATGTTCTTTCTCATTCTTTTTGCACAGCTATACTGTGCATAGCCTACTTTTCTTTCACTGTATAAACCCCTGTACTTTACCTTGTAAAACAACAAGAACTCAATTCCAGACTTCTTCTCTAATTTCAAGTTCACTACTCTGCTGCTTGTGATCCAGTGTGGTCACAACACTTCCCACTGCTACCACTGTCAACTGCTGTCATCGTCACTTCCCACTTTTGAAGTCATTGTCATCCCTTTTGATTAGAGTCCTTCTGAGCACTACAGTTTGTGCGTCAGGAGCCTGCTATCACTGGGAACCTCGTCATATTGTTGTTCTCAAACCTACCTTGTGCTACGATTAGCAAGGTAGTGCTCGTCTATACTCGCCACAAAGCCCCTATCTTTCTATATTCCAACTATCCCTCCTCCTCAAAACCCACACCCATACATCCCCGGGTTTTACTTTGAAGGATCCTTATACATACCACCCCACGAACAACCAGAGCACCCACTGTTCTAGGAGGCAAAGCCCATAAACAAGTTCCATGGAATCTGGGAGGATCGTGTGTTAGCTTGTTTTTGTGTGTGGTTTTCTAACAACAGTTCTCATCTTCGACACCGCTTTGCAGATTCTCTACATAATGTTATTGCTATACAGAAAGTATCGATGATAGTTAGCCGACTTATAAAATGAACACATATTTTAATGGGATCAGCCAACAATCCTATCTCGACAAGACTTTCCAAAGGCCCCATAAGATTCTCAGTGGTTGGCATTTAAACGCAAACAAGAAAACAAAAAGAAGACTATGTACGGATGCTACTAACAGGAGCTTGTGTGTAGATCAATAAAATTAATATCCACTTTCAGAAATATCTTCAGCCTGGCAAACCTATAGCAGGCCTTGACATGATTTTGCGATGGTCACAAAAAGCCTTCTTATACAAACTACAAGCACTCTGGGGACAGTTTGATCAAATAACGAGAAAAAATCAAGAGATTGGTAATATTAGCTCAACAATATCATTAGAGACAGCGCTACACACAAACCTATATATAATGTGACAAATGACAATATTGACCAGACTCTTCACAATTCACTTGAATAAACAAAAACAATTCAAAGATTGGTAATATTGATTCAATGAAACCATTAGAGACAATGCTACTCGCAAACCTGTATGTAATGCGACAGATTATAATGTCGACCAGATTTTCCCAAAGTTACAATTCGTTTCCCCTCGGTAAACCCTTAGAAGGCTATATCATAATTTTCATAATTATTTTAGTGATTTTATATATTGCCCGCATTATAAAGCTCAGATATACCTTGACAAAAATTTTCCGTTTTTAGTGATGATCTCCTCCTTCGTCAGCCGTTTTTCTCCCTGTTTCCGGTTCGGGGTTCAACTCTGCAGCCACGGTCATAAACCTTATTCGCGTATATCAGCTTTATCACAGCATACAAGTGAAATAGACTCACTGTGCTGCATGAATAGCTGCAAGCATCTTCATTGCATCCAGATCTGTCTGGAGCTGCTCCAAGAGATCGGCAGTTTGTACAACCGCTCGTGACATGCCCTTGAGGCTCGTGGACAATTGGGCGTACAGGCGATCCTTGGCCTGCGTTGCGTTTGTCGGATGAGACATCAGCAAAAGATGTGTACCCCCGGTTTGTCTTGCCAGTATCCGTCAAGTCGGAAACGACACGACAGAATCAGAATCAGACTGATCATGAATCTCAGTGAATGTATGATTGCCAAAGAAATAGATCGATATAGCGTGAAATTCTCACGATTCATAACGACCTTGGGACTTGATCTGATCTGATCGCCACTCGAACGGTCGACGTCGGCGACAGCACACGGTTGCATCACTCAGTTTCGTGCTGCCTCATGGATCCCATCCCATCCCTTCCCACTCGACGCAAGATTATCATTGCGACTGTATCCAATACTGCAAAGGTGTTCTCAAGTATCCCGGAAGACTTACAACCGACGCAAAAGCTATCGCAAAGGAACACTATCCGAAGAAACCAAGTGATTCATAGCAAACAAGGCGATAGAACTAGGATATCGCACCGCGGACCCAGTCCCATCCGCTTCAATGTCCTCGCATTTACCTGTCAGACCAAGTAAAAAGCGAAAGCGGGATCACAATCATTGGGAGGGTGAATGAGACATAGTCGAGAGTCAAATGGACATCACACCAATAGATCACGAGGATCAGGTGCGTCTCTCTCATCTATAATATGATACTTATATTTAATATTCACTAGCACATACCACACGGCTTAGAGCAACCTGGCCAAGGCATCAACAGGTCAGACGACCACAATACAAATACAACTCATCTCGAACCAGAAGCCGACCATGATCCTCAAGCTCTTCAAGACGCTGACGTGCTTCAAAACACTGAAATACAAGAATTAACTAATATCACACAAATGGAAGATCTACAGCTCGCTATCGACTTTGCAAATGTACTCAAGGATGCTCAACTCGATGATCAAACAATGCCAATTCACCCAGAGACCTTGCAGTGCCTACGAAACCCTCCAGAATACCCTTGTGTCCTTGATGACCCTCACGAACGGTTTTCACTCGACCTATTGTTGGCAACAACAAGTGCATTGGAGGAAGTTTACGACAAAATTCATAAGGCCTATGCTCGTCTGCATCCAGAGGATGCAGACAAGATACTATCACATTACTACATGAAATGTCGCATGGTCGAGCTAACAGGCGTCAACTCATTAGTACATGACACGTGCATAGATTCATGTATTGCCTGTACAGGACCCTTTGTGCAACTTCAAAAACGCCCTACGTGTAATGCCCCACACTATGATCAACAAATCTTTGATGAAACTGGAGGCAAGGAGAAGAGAGCTCGTCAACAATTCCATACCATGCCGATTGGCCCCCAAACTCAAGCACTCTGGCATGATTCATCAAGTGCAGAAAAAATGAAATACCGCGAGACTACTACAGCAAAAATACTGGCAGAACTCAACATAAAAGATGGCCTTGATAAATTTGAAGACTTCTTTGCAGGTGCTGAATACATGTGGGCTGTAAAGGAAGGGAAGATTAAAGAGGGCAATACAGTGCTTGTGTTTTCGATGGATGGTGCACAGCTCTACGAAAAGAAGATTTCCGATTGCTGGATGTATATCTGGGTCATTTTTGACCTGTATTTGAATCACAGGTACAAGAAATGACATGCATATGTATTACCGGGGTGTGTCATTCCAGGACCCAAGAAACCAAAAAACCTCAACTCGTTTCTATTCCTGGGCCTGCACCATCTCTCGGCGATCCAAAAGGAGGGCCTCAAGATATGGGATGCGTCCACTAATCGTTTCTTTATGTCAATGCCATTCCTAGCGCTCATAACCGCTGATGGTCCCGCAATGGCATACCTCAATGGACCCGTTGGTCATAATGGCAAGCATAGTTGCAGGCTCTACTGTGGAGTCAAAGGAAGACTAAAGGAAGGCGGCAAACATTACTGTCCTGCCTTCTTCAAGCTGTCTGGAGACTGTAATGCTACATGCTCAACCCACCAAGACTTGGACCCTTCGCGCTGCTCTCTGCAAAAAATAATGTAAATCCGGACAATCTTCGCCTTCTCATGTCATCTTTGAATGAGGCCCACTTTAAGAGGAATTGTCTCACAACCGGTATCAGCAAGCCCAGCATCTTCTTAGGCTTACCCTCTGCACGAATGCTTGGTATACCAAACTGTTTCGGTTTGGACATAATACACTTGGTCTCACTGAACATACTGAACTTGCTGATACCTCTCTGGTGTAGAACATTCTACTGTGACCCAGCGGACAATAGGGATACATGGGTGTGGGCTGTTCTACAAGGAGATATACGGGTAAATAATGGCAAGGATGTCAAAGATGCAGCACAGTACTTACCAGGCTCATTTGACCGTCCACCACGAGATCCAGCTGAGAAGATCTCAAGCGGCTACAAAGCTTGGGAGTTCCTGATGTATGTTTTTGGCCTAGGTCCAGCTTTATTGTACAACACATCAGGAAAACCCCAGATAGCTATTATAGCCCATATAGCACTATATAGGCTCTTATAGCTGGTATAGCTGGTATAGTTGGTGTAGACAAGTCCCTAATATATAGCTCTATATAGCTAGGTTTGTAACTATACCAGCTCTGATAGCTGCCTATAGTTCATATAGCAAGACTGTGGGTGACAGCAAAAAATCTGCCAGCTGTGGGAATTGAACCAGGCTCCTCCCCATCCACTGTTTCGAGGTTCAGAATGTATCCTAGAGAATAGAGACAATTGATCATCCTGACATTGCAAGAAAGCACGTGATGAGAAAATTTTGAAAGTCAGCTGAACTTTGATTCTGAACCTCTCCACAGCGGCTGGGCTTTAACATTTGTAAAGCGAGTCAGCCATAGTGACTGGTGACCGTCAAGTGACGGCTGACTTCAAAAATAACCCACTCCAAAATAAATCCTGTCGACTGTCTCGAATTATCCATTTTAGGCAATAAGGTAACAAGATCAGTATTAATTCATGTCCGAGTCAATCACTGTGAACTCTGCAAGGCTATTGTTTCTCGAACAATGGATACCGACCCAGCTCCAAACAGCTCCTTGGCGTGGGCCAGCAAAATAATGCAAGAACAGTATGCATCCGGGATACGCAAATTGACAAGTGAAAGCAGTGGCCGACACTTCAACACCATGAAAGCGACTGCCGAACAAATCGAGATGTTCTGTATTGCAGAGACGGCTACGCAGTACCAGGCCCTTACACCATATCTATGGGAACTTTTAGGGTACCTTCTAAATGCCACTACGAAGATATCAAAGGTAGACAGGGACAGGGATAGGGATTATAGGATGAGTGATGTGGAGGCTAAAGACACATATTGGGATCACGTCGACAAGTTAGACTTGGAAGGAATCATCGAGAACCTGGCAAGTAGCACCAACAAGCGCAAACACAATTGCAAAGCTGCAATTGCAGTTGTATGTCTCCTTGCTGCAAATTTGAACTTTGTACTGCTAATTATGGGCTTGGAATAATATAGAAAAAAGTTGTCATTTTGAGTATCATGATGCAGAGTACAAATCAAAAGTCCGATGCACTGCAGAGCGTGATAGGTATCTTCTTGCAATCATCACATTCCCCCGAGAAGGTTATCGACGCGATGGCCTGCATAGGTGTCTCAATCTCACAAAGTGCAATCCACAGTGCCATTTGGTCGTTATTAGCTGAGTCTCACCGTAACATCTGTGCACTAGGGAAAACAATGCTAGCCTCATATGCATATGCCAATTTTGACGTGGACTTGAAGTCTCACCAACCTGTGGCCAAAAAATCATCAGATACATTGAAGCACCTCACTTTGGGGCTGCTATTTCCCTTGCAGCATGGTGTTACTCTCAGAGACCTCAAGTGCTCTCAGGAACTCTGGGAAAAATCCACTTTCAATCCAGATATCATTCCGTCTGATGGTCTCACTAGGGAAACGTTAGAACAGCTACTCAGCATACATCCTGATGTCCCCAACACCTCAGGACTTAGCTGTAGACAGCAATTCAATTCGTGGAAGTTCATGCATAATCTCTGTCATCAAGGACCTGCTTACTTTGCGAGCTTCAAGTCTCAGATTGGACCTCTAGCACCAACCGAGCCAATTCCTGTCGTCAAAACATCTATTATAGCTGCCAGGGCCATGGACATCAATAATTTGACAGTGCCAGGAAACATACAAGCTGTTGTAGAGTCGCTGGCACAGGGTGGAATAACAGAGCCGTCTGCAGATGGGGGTAGTGTAACAACCAAGAGTTATTTACTCTGGTGCACACAGGAACACACTATAAGGAAGATGATGGGGAGTGGTTACCCCTTAGGCTGCAGTGAGTTAGTTGTGCTAGACAACAGGAGGACTCGCTGAGTCCTTCCCCATGTATTGCTCTTGTATATATACTAAAATACATGAGGTACTGTACAGTTGTAAATAAAGTTCAAAGTCCGATGTCTAGCATGTGACCGGTCACATGATGAGTCTAGACACTGGTCATGTGACTATGAAAAGTTGAAAATATAAAGTAAAGTAAATGGTCACATGACTGGTCATGTGACTTGGAAAATAAAAGTAGAAGTACAAAAGTGAAGTGTAAGTAGATGCTGGTATGTCAATTGTAACAGGTAGTCAGTCGGACAATACATCAGCCTGGGATAATAATGAAGGACCTGACATATCTCAACATGTTGTACTATTTCATGGAGATTTAGGCACCGGGGAACGTCTACAGACAGTACAGCAGTGTCAGGATATTGAAGCAACACCATGGGATTGATTCCAGCACGTAGTGTTTGTCCCTGGGCTATTCCATCTCAAGATGGCTGCTGCCGAAGCACTTTGGCATGTGTTTATCAATCTGACAGCTGCTAGAGAAGATGAGACCAGCATTATGCGAGATATAGCTAAACTTCGTCCAAGGGAAACGGGCATTTTTGGCTCGAAGCCTGGTTTTTGACGGATGCATCAGCTTATTGGCCATGCGGGGGCTTGTCATAGACTGGACTGCTGGAGAATTGAGGTTAAAAAGAGAAACTCTTCACATCATGGACTGGAGCACTTTTTAGCGTCAAAACCAACATTTGAAGACTTGAAATTGATTGCTGACCAGTTAGCCCTGGATTATGTTGCAGATCATACTATCTCTCAGAAGCGAAGGAAAAGGCAGGATGCTCAAGATGAACAACACAAAAATACTTTGTTGTTTAACAAATATGCATTGTTATACGAGAAGCTGTCCTACACTATGAATGCAGGTGATATTGCTGGCGTAGAAGCATGCATTGTGCCTTGGATATTTATTTTCAAGGCTACTGGGAAACACAAGTATGCCACTCACATGTCAAAATACTTAGTGAATGTTCATTTTAAATACCCAGTTGGTCTTTGGTGTGTCTTTTCTCTGACACTAAGTTGGTTTCCTTGCTGACATTTTGTAGAAAAGCCGTTTGATACCACATACTGGTCAATCCAACAGGCAAACCGGGGAACTTTCATGGGGTTGACTGGTGCGTTGAATTGTATAATCTATTCATCAAGGTGAGTGTTGTCTTGCTAGCTGTAGACTTGAAATAATTCTATCTAGTTTAAAAATGGTGGTGTGGGATCTAACAAAATGGTTGAGCGAATAATTTTAGAGCCACCACTGGTTCAAGTCTATCACAACACTCACCTTACTGTAGAAAAGAATTTGCTTCAGAGTCATCTTACCAGTAAACATGCAGACACAGATATGAGGAAAATATTTGCAATCCTGTTGAAGGATATGGAAATCAACTTGGCACATAATATAAAGCTTGGACACAAAACACGATATGTTATTCCCAACCTACTAGACAAAGGCATAGCAGCATATACATTGTATACTTAGGGAGGCGAGAGCGGTGGGGCTGTTTAGTAGCTTTAGCAACAGTTTTGTCAGTAAGTATTGAGAAATAAGTGGGTGCATGAATATCACAGCAAACTATGGGGCATGAGACACAGCAATGTTTACAACCTTCAGGTGACAATGTGTTGCAGTCTTTGTGATCAGTTTCTGAGAAGGAACGGTGAGAATGTTCAAACAGCCATAATAGGAAGCAGTAAGTTCTCACCTGCTACCATGTTGTCAAAGTAGATGTCAAAAACCTGTCTTCGACAATGCTTTCCAGGCCGTGTATCAGCGTTAATTAAAAAGTCAAGGCATGGATTGATTTCGCTTTGGTGATTATTTTTCTTTTTGGTTTGTTTTTGTGTGTTTACCAATGCTTCCAAAATGGTGTCCTTTAGCTGCAGCCCACTCTCATCCTCTACCTCTTTTTCCAACATTATTTCATTGTCACTTTCATCCTCTGAATGGTCATCAAATAGTTCTGCCCCGTCTTTTTCAGAAGACTTGCCTTGTGGTCTTGTGGGAATAGAAACAGGTCCGGAATTTGGGCCAAGTCCTGAAAATGCCATTCGCTTTGCTGGTATCTGTGGTAATTCTTTCTGCTTTCTCTTTTTTTCTCTCTGGCTTCTTTCCGCTTTTTTTTTTTAGACGCTCATCATCAAATAACTCCTTTTCAGCGAATAAAATAGCAACCCCTTGTAGATTTTTATCTTGCGCTGACCGGCCAAAACACTTCCAAACAGTATGTAGTGTAAGCTTTTTTTCCCATTGCCTTGGACCTGCCACTGAACCACCGACATTATGTCTGGTATGTCCATTCCCTAATATAAATAATTTAGTCTGGTTTATTATGACTGAGTTAACAAACAGACCATTCCAAAAGAGTCTGTCATGCAAAGCCCCCAAGTGTCCCCACTACACATATGTTCATATTCTTTTTCTTTGAAGGTTGCTGACATGTCTGAATTGAACCACTTGATTTTGTCACGCAGGCCTACTGGTAAACGACTTTGAAGAAACTTGGCAGCCCCAATAGCCTCTTGGATGTCATCAAAAAATACCAAAAACTTTGGTGGGGGAGAGTCCCCAACCTTTGAGCCATCCGGCACTATGAAAGCCAAGTCTGCATACATGTTCAGTGGATATTTTATTTTTCAAACTCCTATGCTGATGTTGGGACGGTCCGTAGAACAATGGATGGTGAACAGCCGGTCTGAGTGTATGTGTAGTAGTTTCTTGTGGTAATGTAGCAGAAGTGACAACAATGGGTACATTGGGGGTAATGTGCCGCAACTGGCCAAGCTCTCTGTATTCCAGACAAAAGTCACCCCATTCTGTAATACAGTGGGCTTCGTCCAGTACCACAGAAATTATTTGGTCAACAAATACTGGATTCTTGAGTATTGTCTTGAAAAGTCCACCTGGCTTCATAGTGAGCTCTGGACTAATTATAATTGCTCGGTAAGTGAGATTTTCTATGGCCTGTTGAAGATTTTAGAAGCCGGAATACCTGGTTTATCATAATATCCAGTTTTACCTTGAAATTATTTATTGTCGCTGTTTCGGCATTAATAGAAATGGCTTGGATGCCTGCTTTAGCCAGTGTTGTAGCATTCTGTTTACCTAGTAGATTTAGTGGTGTAACAATAATTTGTATATCTCTTGGCCAAAGCAGTAGGGGTATCAGAAAACCCAATGTTTTACATTGACCTGTACCTGCTATACAAACAATATCCTGGTCTCCTTTTGCTATTGCCTGCCCAACTTTGGCTTGAAATAGACACGGATAAAGGCCTATACACTCCTTTGTTAGATCATGAATTTCTGGCAGTGTTGGAATGATGCAATGTCTTGATGAAGAAGCCCCAGTGGACGACATGTGGGCGGATACTGCTGGATTGGGCAACTTTGATCAAATTTCCAATTTGGATCTTTTTTATTTTTTATTACTTTTTTGAAGTCAGCCGTCACTTGATGGTCACCAGTCACTGTGGCTGACTCGCTTTACAAATGTTAAAGTCCAGCCGCTGTGGAGAGGTTCAGAATCAAAGTTCAGCTGACTTTCAAAAATTATCTTATCATTTATCTAATCTAATCTACATGTCCCTAGGATAAATTCTGAACCTCGAAACAGTGGATGGGGAGGAGCCTGGAATTGAACCCACAACCACATGTAAACCGCTTTTTTGAACTTACTAAGCATATACATACCAAAGCACTTATCCACTACACCATGTAGGCTTACACAAAATAATATACCATACAGTGTACTACCAGTCCTTTTCACACCAGATTGACCCACGTGCCTCAAGCTTGATACAACACATTAACTAAAAAACTAAATAGACAGAAACTCTCTGACTTGTATAATGCGCACAGACATGTATATATTTAATTGTGTAGACAAACAAGACCAACACTGAGAAATCTCCTGGCTAGCAGTGTCACAGCAAAATATTGCTTTTCACGCCGTGACGGCATGTGACGTTCCTTATCACTCATTGTCATCTGTTGTCTCCTCGCTGTTAACATTGCCTTTGTCAACCAGTCTTTCACCCCTTCCTTCTTCTGCACTATTCTCGCCGCCTTGCGGAGCACTCGGCACTTGTGCATGCTTAGGCTTCAGCGCTCGTTCCGGCTTTTTAGGCCAATCTTTCTTCCGCACACCCTCCACCTCCAATTGCTTGCATTCAGCTTCCCAGGCCTTCACAGCAGCATTGTGCTGTTCTTTGATGGCCTTCCATTGTTCCTCCAACTCTGCTCCTTCCCCCTTCCTCGCTTCTCTGTTAGTTTTCCTCTGTGCTTTCTCCCTTGCCTTTTCGTTCCGCTGTGCTTGGTCTTGCCTCAGTTCATCAACGAACTGCCTTTCCATCATGTGGCACCCATTTCCTTTTGGATACAGCTTGGTTTGGTCAGATCCCTTCTTCTTGTTGTTTTTGTTGAGTGTTTTATTGAGTTTACGCAAGGTGAGGTCTTGAATCACAATTTGAGCATTCTGACCTGCGCTAATATCCTTGTGAGCAGAAAGGAGCTGCTTTGTGCGGCGTAGGGACTCCTCAAGGTGTAGCGCCCATGTTTTCCAGAACAAATCACCGTCGACACTACCTGAGGATGGCTGTGAAGGTGTCAATAACCTCCAGTCAGGTGCTGGGAGTATGGCAGGCTTTTGGAAGATGGGTTCAATGATGGCATGTCCTTTCCCCATCCTTGCTTTTGATGCCAAAAATGAGCCAGAAGAAGTCCGTGACAGAGATCCTGTCGTCAGACACATCCTCTTTGATGGGGAATCCACGGGCGGCTCTCTGTGCAACTGATTATCATATCTAGTGTTGTGAGACCAACACTGTGGTGTCACAGGGGAGGAAGCAAGTTCATGCAAGGGCAGTATTGCAGAAGCGGGTGAGTTGGAGCTACCAGGAAAGACTGATTACCCAGCAATTGTCATCGGAGGAACATGTGGTAGACGCATTCTTGTGGGGGACGGTGAATCAAGGCTACCAGGAAATCTTGATGGTCTTGCTGCAGTGTTTGGCCAGTGTGTGTGCTTGGCAAGAGCTCAAATGATGTAGGCTGATAGTTTGAGAATGCTGACAACACTGCACAAACAGGAGTTGGGTAAGACAGTGGGAACTTGCCATGAGTTGAAGTCTCTTCACTCGGCTTCATTTGATCTGGTGTGATCACCTTGGGATCAAACGGATGCACTCCCGTCACGCAAAATGCACTCTGGATCAAGTCTGGAGTAAATGCACGTAGGAATGAGCGCCCAAATGTGCCAGTAAAGTCAGTTTTCTTGACCCCCCTTCGATGAGTTGCATGGAACTGAGCAACCTCTTCGCTGAACTCAGCCTTCATCTTTGCAAAACACACAACATCAAGGCTTTGAAGAGCATGGGTGGTGGGTAACCGGGTATACTGATGTTGTTTTCCATGGCATACTCAAGGAGCTTGGGAGTGAAATGGGAACTGTGCCCATCCATGAGGAGCACTCCAGTTTGTCCATCCGCTTTTGTCTTTGTTTGGGGATCAAAGTCATTGATTATCCAATCTAAACAGAGTTCACTGTCTGTCCATCTATTTTGCGAGTGGCAAATCCTATAAAAGACCCAGTTGGAGGTTTAGAGTGTGATATCATTGATTTGAATCTCACAAAGTGTGGGCAACATTGTTATCATTCCATTTTTGCATGAAATTTTGCCCTTTGTAGATAATCATTGGGGCAAGTGTAGTGCCATCTGTGCAGATTGTGACTATTGCCGTCATATTCTATTTATCTCCAGATCCCGCGATATGCTACACTTTGACCCCTTGCCTGCCCACACATTGGCGTGCGGCAGTGCTCCCTGACAGAGGGAAACCTGATTCATCCATTCCGTAGATGTCCTCCGGTAGGATACCCTTTTTCACAATATGCTCTTTGATTAATGCAAACCAATGCTTGACATTTGGAGGGTTCAGAGCCTTGATTCTCTGGGTATCAAGACTCTTTCCCAGTGTGTCTGCAGCTATTTGTGATGTCGGTCAAGGAATCGAAAAATCCACTGCCTGCCAATGCAATCTTTCTCTGAGTTGAAGTCATTTCCCTTCCTTCTCTCAATGATGGCATTTGCATGAGCTGTGGTTTGTTTGTGGTTGGGTGGGAAACCATGTTTGGCTGACTCGAGAAGGAAGTGGGCCATTGTGAGCTCTTCTGAAGGCAGAAGCTTCTGTTTTGTTGCATTAAATGCCAACATCAGGACTGTTCTTCCTGTTGCATGGTTATGAATAGTTGTGTACTGCAAAGAGATCCCAAACTCATCAGCAATGGTTTGTACTCCCTTCCTTTTTTCATTCTCTGTTTTGGCAAGCTCGGCACAGTATGCATCAACTGCTTGCTGCAGCACATTATTCTGCATATGCAGCTGCCTGATGTGCTTGACATGTTCAGATAATGCGTGGAAGACCATGGTGAATAAGGAAACTGAGAACCGAGCATGTGGGGAAGGAAATGCGGGGAACATAAGGACACATTAAGAATAGAAACTTCACAACGCATTCACCAAACATGCGCCCTGTCACACTCTGTCACGCTTGACCCCGCATTTCTGCCTGATAATCACCAAATGCCCTCTGGAGCACAGAGATTTGCTCCAGTCCATTGTGTATGGACAGCAAAGTTATGCGGGAATATGCTGTGGTTGTAGAGACATCAATTACATAGGTATTACTGGGCAGATAATTGCTCGGGACTACAATGTAAAGTTGCTTCACACTGTAAATATATGAAATTGTACAATGATCAGCATGGCCAGCTTCACTCACGGCACAGATTTTGCTCAAACATGGTAGAACTATGGCCAAAGGGCCTCTGAACATATGTACACAATGCCACAGGCAAATACTGAAAATCAAACAAGTTTTAGCACGACTGTGAAAAGGAACCATCGTGTGAAAAGGACTGGTAGTACACTGTATACTATATATAACGAGTTGCACTCGTCGCAGCTTTGCTGTAACTGTCAGGTGCCTGCAGCACCTTCCACACCTGTGGTGCCACAAAAAACCACGCTGTCATGCACCAAAGTTGATTGGTAGCATGGACAGGTGTCAATAACGAAGCAAATATTAAAAAAGACTTGCCTTTGCGCCACACAGGCACAGTGCCACGTGGAATAATAATTAATATTGCCTTTTTTGAACTTGTGGCTAATCAGCACCACCTCTATTAGGCAATCCAGTCATGCTCACCTTTGCTTTCCATTTGGTACTTTCCGCATTTTGGCAAATTTTTGTGTTGCCACTGGCTACACATTGCATTGCGCCCTCGTTTTTGTCATCTCCTTCACTTCCCTTCCTTTGCCTAGCCCCACCATGGGTACCTTACTCTTGTTTTTATTCTCACCCATCGGTTGTTTCTGGATCCCCATTTTAGTTCACCTCCTCGTCACCTCCACCCTCCTCATCTTCTTTGCTCCCCCACCATTTCTGATGTCACCACTTCCTATCCGCTTCCGTCGCCGATCTGTCGACTACCATGTGCCACTGTCGATATCAGCAAAGTCCCAGCGGCAAGTTCAAATAGGGCAACAGGTCCATCTTTATGACGTTGATCTACCATCATATACTATCAAAACATCGGTCGCTCGTCTTGCCTGGTATGAGCGTGGGTGGGCAGTTTTTGAGCTGGAGAAAGTTCATCCCCTTGCATCGCCCATGTTCATCGCTGTCCCATTCACTTGGGTACACTTATCTTTTGTCCTTTGTCTTCGCTACAGCTACACCTACCACACACTGCCTGGGACTCACTGGATCCAAATTGGAAGTACTCCTCTCCCTCCCTCGTTTGATCAGGTGGTCCAACACAACCAGTCCATTGGTAAGGCCATGGAACTGTCGGATTTGGACTAGGTGGTGGACCGGTGGCTCCAGTTTCTTTTTTTCAGCAGAACATTCATTTACAGTGCGATTATTTTTGAATTTTGAATCATTTTTATGGACACATATTTTTTAGAATGTCTGACTGACAATAAAGGAACTGTGTTGATACTGATGTTTTTTGCCTTGCCCTTTTTTACTGCATCTTCTCATGACATCACAATTTTCTCGCTCTCTTTCTGCTATTAGACTTTACTTTATGGCTGTACAAACCTGTAACATTACTTACACAGCATTCATTGTTCTATCTCTTTCTTTTCCTTATTTTGACAATCTTATCCTGTACTACCTACGCAGGATTCATCAGCGTACATTCCTTCCTTCATGTTCTTTCTCATTCTTTTTGCACAGCTATACTGTGCATAGCCTACTTTTCTTTCACTGTATAAACCCCTGTACTTTACCTTGTAAAACAACAAGAACTCAATTCCAGACTTCTTCTCTAATTTCAAGTTCACTACTCTGCTGCTTGTGATCCAGTGTGGTCACAACACTTCCCACTGCTACCACTGTCAACTGCTGTCATCGTCACTTCCCACTTTTGAAGTCATTGTCATCCCTTTTGATTAGAGTCCTTCTGAGCACTACAGTTTGTGCGTCAGGAGCCTGCTATCACTGGGAACCTCGTCATATTGTTGTTCTCAAACCTACCTTGTGCTACGATTAACAAGGTAGTGCTCGTCTATACTCGCCACAAAGCCCCTATCTTTCTATATTCCAACTATCCCTCCTCCTCAAAACCCACACCCATACATCCCCGGGTTTTACTTTGAAGGATCCTTATACATACCACCCCACGAACAACCAGAGCACCCACTGTTCTAGGAGGCAAAGCCCATAAACAAGTTCCATGGAATCTGGGAGGATTGTGTGTTAGTTTGTTTTTGTGTGTGGTTTTCTAACAACAGTTCTCATCATCGACAACGCGAGCAAAACTAAGCGAAATAACCAACACAATGTGGCTTACACGCGGCATTTGGGACCACTGTCCCCTTCATTATAGATCACTTTTTGGACTTAGTGAAATTTCTGATAAGTTATTGTTGTAAGCTGCATTATATCTATGGACCTTGAAATAAGCAGCTATCTGATAAAGTACTTCCTATAGCACAACTAAGTAATATTCTGACAATTATTCTGATAATTATTTTGACTGGTTTAAAGATGCTTTTGTCAAAAAATTTTGACTATTTTCACAACTATTAGTAAACTATGAGAGTGGTCATAGATAGAGTCCAGCTATATAGTACTATAGGTAGCTATGAGAGAGACCATAGATATATTACCTGGTAATCAGACAATAAGTAACATTTTTGATGTTGGAATCACTTTTATAAAATAATTGGACTCACACATAAGATTCCTGGAGTATACAGTAAACAATTAACATTTTAGTAAATTACTGACCTACAGCTGCTATAGCTCAAAATCAACTCTCATAGCTCATATAGCCTTACTACTGTACCTGTAAAGCTCAATATTAACTTCTATAACCGGTATAGCTGGTATAGCTGGTGCTATAGTTGTATATAGTATTTCAAAGCCCAGATAACGCTGTTATAGCTGGTATAGTAACCTGCCTAGCTATATGGCTATATGGTTTTTCCTGATGCCATCATCCCTCTTCCGTACTGGAAACATTTTTGCAAATTTGTTCAAGTCATACATCTATTACATCAACACTCCATCACCCGACAGGAACTTGAGGAAGCCAAACAACTATTTGTCACATTTGTGGTGGAGTACAAATTAATTTATTACCAGCGTAAAGCAAAGCAATGTAAAATGCTAAAGGTGTCTGGGAGAGAACTGAGTATAGTCCTTGACAAAACTGGATAAACCTGGTCTCTGCTAAAGCAGCCATTGTTCTCCTAGGAGTGATTATACTGTGGTGGGTAGCACCTCCAACTATAAGTAGTAGGGGGTTTAGTATAAGAATACCTCAGTTGTTTTTATAGCCTCTCGGGCAGCGGCTGAGGTATGTTACATTACATTTATTAGAGATCACCTTAAACTAACATCTGTTGTAGTTTCACTTAGGTAAATAATAAAGTTGTTTCTATAGCCTATCGGGCAGCGGCTGAGTTTCACTTAGATTTATTAGTCCTGATGTCCAAACACCTATGCGTCGTTCAACCCGCAGGGATCAATCAAGGGATTCAGAAGAAAGTGCTGAAGACTACAATGTAGTGAGTCCACAGATGAGTCCGCAGGTCCACAAATGAGTCTGTAGAGTCTGCACTTTTGAGTCTAAACAGAGCAGATACATCACAGCAAGTTGCAGCCTTGCTGGAAAAGCAATAATACGAGTGTGGAAGTGATAACATCAGGAAAAACACTTTGGCTATATAGCAGAGGTAATACTATTTATGCTATTATAGCTCTAATAGTACTATAGGGCAGAGGCATTACTATAGATGCTACTATAGCTCTTATAGTACTATAGCCTCAGAAAAAGCACTTTGGCAATATAGCAAAGGTAATACTATTTGTGCTATTATAGCTCTGATAGTGCTATATAGCAGAGGCATTACTATAAATGCTATTATAGCTCTTATAGTACTATAAGTTTGAGCACACATGTATAATGTTATATAGCTAGCCAAGGCATTATAATGGCTCTCATAGCTATATTAGCCTATATAGCTGTTAAGACCATAGTACATGTTTATAGTAATGCTTTATCCAAGTATAAGTTGTGACAATGTGTAAAAAAAAATGACAAGTCCATGGAAGGTCGATATATTACACATGTATAGTGTATTTTGTAAGCCTTTATGGTGTAGTGGATAAATGTGTGGTATGTGGCTGTAGATTGATTGGTCAGCAAAAAAGCGGACCAACAGGTTGAGAGTTCAAACCTTGTGTGTGTGATTATTTTTTATATATCAGCCACAAGCTCTCTCATAGCTCATATAGTCAGCCATGTGCTAAGTGCTATAAGTGCTATAAGAGGCTATAGCCAACTATAAGACTATTATAAGAGCACATTGTTCCTGAATAGATGTTGGGGTTTCTATTGCAGCTATAATCACTATGACAACTATATTTGCAACTATAGTACTATTAGAGTCTATATAGCCAAAGTGTTTTTCCTGATGTTGACTCTGCATTTGAAGCAGAGTCCTTCTTTTCTGTATCTGGCTTTGTCTATCTCCATGGGTTGCCCAGCACCCGAGTAGACAGTTCCGGTTCTGTCTTTGGTTCCAGAATGAGCCTTCTTTCCTCCTCCATCTTCCTTCCTCGCTCCGGTCCTCTCCGTCTGACCGAAGTACCCCTTCTTCTGTTTTTCTGTTTTTCTCCATATTTGATCATAGTTTAGGAGGAGTTTTCTCCACTCCTTGTATCTGCTAGGTGGCAGCCCGCTGACGTAGAGCTTGTCCACAAGTGTATAGTTCATGTTTCTCTTTAGCAAGGTGATCAAAATGGAGTCATCCCTGTATCCTGCTCTCCTTTGCAGGCTGTCAAATTCTAGGAAGACGTCTCTTGCAGTCTTACTACCTTGTTTCAGTTGTAGGATTTGGTTTTGTGCTTCTTCTTCTTTGTAATTATTTTTGAAAGCTTCGGTTAGCCTTCTTTCAAAGATTGCCCATCTTTGGTATTGTGCCTGTTCCAGTGCTGAGGTCATGGACATCTTATCTTCTAGCCACTCACTTCTAAAGCTTGCACCTGTTCCTTCTTTCATATATGATAACACAAAAGCTTTCTTCTTCTTTTCATCTCTGAAGTATTCTGGGTCTTCTTTGAAGTGAAGTGATATGTGTTCTATGAAGTTTTTAAACTTTGTTTGATCGCCGTTGAAGGTGGGCAGGTTATCAAGTGCGCTCCTTATCCTTTCGCAATCTCTCTTCTCTCCTCCTTCGTTGTTCTTTTGTATCTCGGAATTGGTACTGATCTGTTTCTCCCACAATCCCCTGTATTCTGCCGCCTCCTCCTCCGCTCTTTCTGCTGCCTAATGGGCCCTCATCCGCCCCTCTCTTTTTTTTTCTGTTGCTTCTGTTACTCTTCTGGCAACTTCCACTTCCATCATTCTCTGCATCTATTCTTGGACCTCTGGTGTTAGACCGGCCAGTATTGTCAGTTGTGTCTGGCTGGGTCCAGCTTCCGGCAATGCCCCGATTAGGTCGGCCATGCTGTCTGTCATGCTGCTTATTGATGGTTCTTTTTGCCAAAATTGCATGAATTCAATGGATCTTTGGTAAGACAGGTTTGACTGATTCTTGTTTGATCTGGGGAGTGGGAGAGCGTAGCAAAACTGTTTTTATTGATTCTATTTCCGGTGCTTCAAATTCGCAGCACCACAGAAATGTGTGTGTATAACCTTGTTCTGTAGCTATCCAGCGTTCTAGATCATCTCTACGCATACACAGGAGTTCACTAATGATAAATCGGATCAATACATCTCTGAAGATCGTAGATACTGTCTTCTCTTTTGATAAATGGGCCCTCTTCCGTCCCAAACTATTTTGTATGTAGGGTGATATAAAATGTGTTACGGAATGTAGGTAAAATGTATGGTGATAATTTGGGGTCCAGACAGTTGTCCCAAAGTGATCCGCTCATTAAGCTGTCAATCCCTCTCTGACTGGTGGACGCAAGTGCGTGGCCTGGTCAGAGGTATCTGAAAGTGAAACTAGGTAAAATGTTCTAACTAAACTTCACTCAGTTCCACACCGGGTAAAGTTGTAACTAATGGGATGTGAGTGAGGGGGATTTCCTCAAGAGAGTCTGTGCCTCTGGGGAAGAAGGATATAATGGTTGATGGATGTGGAGGAATAGGAAGTGAAGTGGTGGGAGTTGTGTTGATAGATGTTACGGTTATGTAGACAAGGTAGATGACAATGAATAGGATTGGAAGGGTGAAGGTTAGGATGATGGTTATGATTGTAGCTGCTGTTAATATCATAGACAGTGCTTGACTTCTAGCTGTTGATTGTGTGAAGATCCAACTCTTTTATCGAACAAATGGAGAGTCAGAGGTTCTAATTGCAAGCAAGGGTCTATTACAGTGAATAAAGATGTAATCAACAGCTAGAGAAATATGTACAAGGGGTAGCTGTATATATACTACAGAACATGTGTTAGCAATGAGATGCTGACTGAGCGTCATGCGTAAGGCATGAGGTGCTTTGTAATTGTCTTTGTAAGTAGCTACGTCATAGGTCACGTGATTAATCTTGTGACCAGATTAGATAAGATTTGGAGAGATAATAGATATAATGGATTCATTATCAGTTGAGATAGGGGTGTCAGAAGTGAGTGATCGTGACACTTAGCCCTATACCCTGTAATCTGCGGTTCTTCCTAGGATTCTCCTTATAGCTACATTATAGTCACATGTCCTGGGTCTATTCTTGCTATTTCCCCTAGGATACTCCTGTTGGATTACAACCCTCTTGCCCTTGACCCTAGAAGTCTTTAAGCTATTGGCTCTTACATACAAACCCAGCTTAGAACTGAGCTTGGATTCACTACCTATTCAGTATGTAAACCTCTGTATAACAGTAGGATAGGACAAGTCAAATCTACTCTTCAATTCCCTGCTATCATCACGAAGGAAGACCTCAGTCCTATCATCTGAGGAGACTATCACATCCATAATCCAATCCCTATCAGGCAATTATAGACCAAGAACCTTGAACAATTGATAGTAGCATAACATTAGAGTCAAATTGTGATCATAAGGGAAGACCAGATTGTAACACTTTGACTCTGCTCTTCTTTCTTACCTCCTGTGTCTGTTGCATCAGAGTCTTTTGTGATGCAATGAACTCTGTAACCAACAAATGGGGAAAGGGCGGTATAAGCAAGAGGTGGTCAATATGCAGGATTGTAGCGGCAAATGAGGAGTTTAGATGGCTGCGCCATAATATGAATATAACCTGCTTGAATGCAAGACATGTCTTCTGAGCCTAGATTGTGTTCTTTAAGCTTTATCACAAGAGTCTATGGGTTAGATCAGCGTAGTACAGTGTAAATAATATATTAGACAACCTACCATAGGTCCCGGATGAGTGAGAGTAATAGTGAATGAGTATGTGGTCTAATCAGTTGTGAGATTGTGTCAGAATCATGACCTTCGGAGTGATTGGAGTTTGGAGCACGGAGGTGGGTTTAGGAGCAGAACGGAGTACAAGGTTGGGAGTTGGCTTAGCTTGTGCACTAGGCCCTTCTGCGGACCTTAACTCAATGGAGTGAACAGGTGAGAGTAGGGGATGAAAGGTGGAGAGGAGTAATGGTCCTTCTCCAAAGGACCAGAAAGCTTAGAAGAAGACTTGGATAAAAGGTGGGAGGAACTAGTTGATATTTGAACTGCAGAAACAGAGTACAGAAGCTACAGCTTATGTACTAATAGAGGGATTGGAGTTTGTAGGGAGTAACCCGTAATGTAGGTAAGGAGTGCCATGCGGACAATTATCTAGTGAAGGGAAATTGTATGTGAGGGGAGTGTACCATAAGGTTTAAAGTCCATGAGGAGTATGAGAATGTGTGGAGAAAATGTATGGTGGACTAAAACATCTAATGAGACTGTTATTTATACTATTGGTACTGATAACAATCAAGGGATATCACTGGGGGGTTCTTGGGCCTTGGGTCCAAGTCTCCTTGACGGACCGTAGCCATTTTTTGTGCATGACTGAGTTGGCAGCATGGCAGCATTTGAGTGCCGCTTGGTCTTCTTGGTGCCCCCCGACCCAGATGGGTGTTTAGTGAACTGAAGGCACTAAGTGAACCAAATTACATGGCTACCACATAGAGTCTAAGTGTTATAAGTGCTATAGAGTCCGTTTGGAAACTCTTGTGAGCACTTTTCCGGGGGCTTTAGCCTGATAGCTTTCTCCACAGCCATCTGTGCCGCTATGCCATTGCGCCACCCATTTGCACTCAGACCCATACCGCAACCTACACCAGTCGCTCACCATGAAGAGGAAGGTGTCTGCCTCTTTGGCAGCTAAGGGTCCTCCTTGCAAACAGAAGTTCCATCGCTATCCACTCAGAACGATCCACAATCAACCGGCCCCAGCTACCAGCCAATCAACTGTTGTTCCACCTGATACAGATTCTACTATGACTGGACAAACTTCCAAGGACCGGGTGGTTTGGTCTGAGAGTCAACAGCATATTATGATTGACTATATAGTAGAGAACTGGAATAAAGTGGCTGATGGTATGAGCTTTGCAAAGCTATTCTGGGTTGAGGTCAAGTTGCTGTTGTCCAAAAGCCCCTTTATGGGCGCACCTAAATCCTGGAAGACCTGCAGCGAGAATTGGGGGAGGGTAAGTACTTTTATTGGGGCTTTGAGAATCATTATAACCTACATCTAATGATTCTACCACAGATAAAGCGCACATATCAGCTTATCACGGCCTTAATTGCAAACAGTTCAGGTATGCACTGGGATTCTGAAACCGGGCTCAGCATCACAGAAGAAAGCAAGACCCAGTGGACAGACTATGCCAAGGTGAGTAAGCATTCATTTTCCAGCTATACAATGTGCTTACTTTTCCAATTAGCGCAATCCTACTGTCACCGGGTTCAAGAACAAAGGCTGGCCTTACTTCAAGAAGTTAGATACTGTTATGTCCAATCGTGCAGCCAGGGGTGTACATGCCTTTTGTACACCCCAAGCCACTTCATCCATATGTTCCCATCAGCCCTCCACCCCATCAACAACGCTGCAAGTGCAAACCCCACCCAAGTCAAGTTCAGTGACTGCAGAAGTCCTTTGTACCCCTGCTTCTCCAGCCCAATCGTCCACAGTGATCAACTGGCTGGTTGCCTTGCCTTCACCATCATCCCTACCTGCTCCTCTGGCTACATCCCCAATCCCAAGTGCTGTGTCAGTGTCTTCAAGCAAGGGGAAGTATAACACTGTGCAAGCTGGCTTATCCCCCCAACCATCAACATCAGCATCAGCCCCAAAGACTTCCAGCGCCATATCTGTCACCACATCTCATACATTAAAAACCCGCGCTTGATAACTGCAAATGCACTCTGTGGAATGCAGGGTCACCTCATCAACACCGGGACCATGATCAAGGATATGTCTATGACCATTCAAAAGGAATGGCAAGCCCCCCCCCCACTCTATCTGTTGCTCCTGCTCTTTCAACCACCAACACTCATCTAGGACTTGCTATCATGAAGGTCCAGGAAATCAAAAATCACTTACCTGTTTCCAAATTTGTCCAACTCATTGAGAAGTTCAGGGAGGACAAGACATTAGTAGAGACATACCTCAGTCTTGTGCAGCGTGGTTTGATGTGGTGCTTGCCTGAACTTTATGCCAATATTCATTAACTTGTTGTCCATGTTGTCCATAGTGCTTTGTATGATTGTTATTTCTTATCTCAATGAATTTGTTTTTGCAAATAATAGGACAGCATGCACCAAATTGAATTGACACTATGTAAGTACAGATATTTGTTAAAGCAGAGGAAATGTTAGCATAGAACAAAAACAAGAAATTGTTAAATCAAACCCCTTCATGCTAATTCCTCTTGATAATCATCCCACATTGCTAATGCTAACTGCTTACGCTGATTGTTTGCTTGAATTTGGTTATCTTTGATAGGAGGGGCCCTCTGCAAGATCTCCAATTTGAGAGTCAGTGGCCGGATCCAAGATGTCTGTGTTGTAGTCATCAATATCACTCGGATCATAGATCATAGATCCAAATGGAATTGTGAACAACACAGAGGGCTGGGGGGATCTTTGCCTGGATTATCATACTATACTCCGGTGCACTGTTGAGAAGTTGGAACCAACATTTTAACATCCCAAAAATCCTCTCAATAATGTTCCGGGCGGATGCATGGTGCAGATTGAAGTATTTGCAGTGATTTTGAGGTCTAAATAATTAGTTTAATTAGCATAATAAACTAAAATATAAAACAAAGGAACTAACCGGCGGTTACCCCTTGCATACTCAGACAGATGATAATGCTCTCCTTGATAAGGTACCAGGAGCTGATCACAAGACAGAAACCCTCCATTGGCAAGATGATAATTCCCCTTCGAGATCCAAAGATTGTGTATGCAAGCATCATGGAAGAGCCTTGTATCAACTGTGGATCCCTCCCAGCCGCTCAACATGTATGTGAACTTCAGTTTGAAGTCATAACAAGCAAGGCAATTCTAGGAAACCCCCCCCTTTCAGTTTCAAGATGCAGAACGCTCTTCATGGGATGGGGTGCATGCAATATGTGTGCCATCAATTGCACCTATGGTGTTAATGAACTGGCAGAGTTTTGGATTATCGGCAATGTAGGATGCAGGGGGGTCAGTCACAGATGGGAAACGGATGTAAGCAAAGTATATATTGGGGGATGTAAAAGCATTGAGCATGTGACAGAAATATCTGATAATAATATTGATTAAAAGACATAAATTAAAAGAGCAGACTCACCGAGAAATTGTGTCATTTGCACGCTGAAATCTCTCCCCTAAATGGCGAACTGAAAGCCCTGTAACAGATACATACAGGAATATGGACAATTGTTCCTCAATGGAAACACTTTTGGAGTCGGTGTAGCCATTTGTTTCAAGCAAATTGATGAGCTTCAGAAACACCCTCTTGTTGACACCCAACTCAGTCTGTATACGGCCAGGGCGGCCGTTGAGCAGCTCGGTGACCCACCCATGGCCTGTCAAGACTGATGTATGATATGGGGTTGGCTCTTGGCAATGCAGAAGTTTGGATTTGGCATAGATAGTTTTAGTGGATATGATTAGTAGCATAGCTAAGATTGAGCTGAGCTGCATTGTGAGCAGCAGGTGCCTCCTGTGCTGCATGGTATCTAATTCAAGCCCACTTTTTTCCACGTTGTCCTCCACACTCTTGTGATCGCTGAAATTGTTGTCCTGGTCATCCATCAATGGTGTTCTCACTGCTGGTACACATGCCCTGCCAACTTACTTGCCTTACTTGGACACTGATATAATTTGGTCTCCGCTTCAGATGGAGTTTTGACGCTACATGTTAAGCGATTGTAGAGGCAAGCTTTTTGCTGGAAAAGAGTTCCCAAACGGGCTCATAAGTGCTATAAGAGGCTATAGCCAACTATAAGAGTACTATAAGAGCACATTGTTCCTGAATAGATGTTGGGGTTTCTATTGCAGCTGTGATCACTATGACAGTTATATTTGCAACTATATACTATCAGAGTCTATATAGCCAAATTGTTTTTCCTGATGGGGTCCCCCCATGTGTGGAAAGACGAGCAGTTCTGGGTATATGTAGACCGGCTGCTCAAAGAGTTGCGGGAGTTTGCAAAGAAGGGTACCACTTCCACCAAGGAATGGGAAGATAATGTGAAAGAGTGAGTAGTTCCTTAATGATAACTGTCTTGTGGTAATCTGATCCTTGTTGCAGCTTCTTTACTGAGAGTCTCCAAGTTGACATGGCAACTTACACTGAGCCAGGAAGACTCACCCTTCAGTCGACTCAGTGAGTATCAAATGGCAGAGAGTGATTCATGCTCAGTTGATTTGGTGAAGGACTGGTAGTTACAGTCTCTTTGTTTCTTTTGTTGAAACTGCTTTTCTACGTTGTTCTGTCTGCCATGTACCTACCTGCCATGTTGTTTAATCACATTCATCTGTTCATGCATTTGTTCATTGCATGTTCTGTAGTACAGTACAATCTCAGTTGAGAATTTAATATCATCATCACACTCTTGCTATCTTGGTATCAGTATCAGAGCCCTGGATGGAACAGTGAATCGTGAATGCCATGATACTATGTGATGGATATTGGTACATATATCTGTTAAGAACAAATCTTAAAGTATGTAGGTAGCACAAAGGTGCAGAATCACCAAAACTAACAATATCATATTATGGTGCAGACTCCAAACCAGTCGACATATGTATGTATGCTATATCCCAGTGCTTGTGATTAGATAATTTGATTATATAATTATCCGAGACTTTACCAAAACTTGAGTTGAGCATAACACATATGGCCGACTGGCAAAACTTGTAGTGGCTCCAGATTTTGGTTTATTTGCACCACCGAAGATTGCCACCAAATCCGACATCTTTCGGTCGGCTAAAGTCAAAAACAAAAATGTGACCGTGACTTTTTCTTTTCTTGGACAGAAGAGTAGGAGTAGTACAATCGAACACGATGTTCCAACAATGTATCAACATTGCACCATTTCATAAGCTATAAAGCTACTGAGTTGAAATATATTTTTACATTATATCCATCTACTATGAGTAACACTCGTCGTCTGAGTGCTGTCCTACAGTGCATAGAAGAAAACAGATTTTCAGTATCCAAGCTGATCCAGGGAATTCTGGAGAGTACTGAAACCAGTACCAAGTCAGCCCGTGAATCTCTAGAGAGGGATGGTGCAAGAATATGTGCTTACCTGTATAACCACACAAATTCTTGACAGCCAGTGCTCTCCTGGTCATTCACACTGGTGACAGGTGTGTTGTGTAGGGAGGTTGAGGAACTTGGCCGTGAATGCCATGGTTTGCAGTTCAAGACTACATCGGCCACAGCAGAGCAGCTAGAGGGAGCATTTATGCAACAGCTGGCTACTAAAATGAGTAGTGTTGCAACAAACCTTTGGGCTATTATCAGCTCTATCATGGAGAGCCCACAAAACCGGAGAAAGGCTCGAGAACCTGCAACCCCAATGAATAGGACACCACCAACTCTTGCAGATGGAGACAGCTTCATGGGAGAACTTGGCGGTGATGAGGATGAAAAAGGTGACCAGGAGACACCGAAGAAGAGGTGGAGAAGAGCGGCCACAAGGAACACTGCATTGGGAATGATTGTCAGTATACTTGCTTGCATACTCACTAGCCAACTAACCTGATCCACAGAAAACTGTTGTGTGCATTAGTATCATGCTACACAATTCAAACGAGAGGTGTAACTACTTACAGGCTATCCTTGGCTTGTTTTGCCATTCAACTGGAGTTCCAGAGAAAGTGGTTGAAGTGTTGGCCCATGCTGGATCATCCGTCAGCCTAACATCTATACATCATGCAGTTTCGTCAATTTCAAAGGAGATATCTGTAAAGATATCTGTAAAGATAAAAAAAGAAGTGTGGTCTATGTGCTCAGCATTTGCATATGACAACTTTGATATGGACTTCAAGACGGCACAACCAACCATTGAGCACAGCTCAAGGTTTGTCAGTGCTACCTCTGCCACAGTCATCCCACTATTTGGTGTATCAGATCCAGCTGCTTTGCGTTGTTCAGCTGAATTGTGGCAGCGTGATTCCAGAAATCCTGCTGCAACATCTCCATTCAAAGAGATTAGAAGTATGCTCCAGTATCACAAAGAAGACACTTACAACAAACAATTGCATCCCGACAAACTCAGCCCCCGCTCTGAAGCATTTGCATGGCATGTCAGAAGCATCCTTGTGAATCAATGTACATCCTTCGGCCATTTTTCCAGTCTTCTTGGAGAGCCAGATATAATAGACAAAATACCGGTCCACAAAATGAATCAGATACCTTGTCGAGCAATGAATATCAAACAGTCAACTCCGGATGGGAATATAGAGGTTTTGGATAACTTACTCAGGCAAGGCGGCATTGGTGACAAAAGCGACAAGCACTTTGTACCGGAACTTGATGCTGACATGTCTGAATATGTCATCCTTGTGCATGGAGATCTATTGACAAAGGAACGCATTGATTTAGTCAAAGACACAAGGAGAATTGAAGGAACACCTTGAAACCGCTTCCAATATGTGGTCTTCATGCCTGGATTATTTCACTACAAAATGACATGTGCCGACGCTTTGTGGAGAACATACCTCCTCCCAAAACCTGGCCGTGATGATGAAAATAGTCTATTTCAGAGCGTAGGGATTCTTTGACCGGATGAAACTGGGAGAATGATCAGTAAACCTGGGTTCCGACACATGCATGATGTCATTCATCATGATCTTTCAGCTTCAATGCTTGACTGTTGGAAAGAGGAAGCTCGGAGCTGTAAATATGAGTGGACAACATTGGAAATGTTTGCAAAATCACAACCAAGCTGGGAGGACATAGTTAAGATGTTGTACTCAATTGTAAGAAAGTATGTTGCCAGTACAGATGGCCTTCTTGCTGCACACCAAAAACCTCTTGCTGAACAAGATCAGCGGTTTCAAAATCAAACCTTGCGGAATAGGGATGAGCTTCTTTATGTTGATCTCTCTCATGCAATGAATGCGGATATGGGACGGGTTGAGGCTTCATTTTTACCTTGGATCTATTATTTTAAAGGAACAAGAAAGCATAAATATGCGTCACAAATCATGCATTTTGCAACAAACCTTCGTTGTAATTATCCTGAGCCATTGCGGCAAGTCCTAGATTTGTCTTCATTGTGTATACATGAGCTGATTGTCTCAATCTAGGAAAATCATTCAGATGAACTTACTTTGTAATCCAACTGGCAAAGCAAATAAATTCCGTGCTGTGGACTGGTTGGTTAAAAGAAACAATCTGTATACAAAGGTTGGTAGCCAAAAGCTCACACGAGAACCACCTCAGAACACTGGTGTAGGTTATATATTCAGGTACAGGTCCAAATTGCACAATCGAGCATGTTATAAAAGAGTCACCTCTGATCGAAGTGTACCAAAATTGTCATGTGACCGTTGAAAATGCCTTCCACCTTCAACACCACACAATTTGGCATACACCACCTGATATGACCAAGACAATTCAGAAACTGGCTGCACGGATCAGAGAAAAAAGTCCTCACTCATTCAAACAAGGCCGAGAGGCTATAGCCTCTATCACAGACAAGGTAGCGGATGGACTTGCATTGATGCATATGACAATATTAACAGATGATGACGGGACTGAGGATCACTTTGAGTTTGAGGCTGAGGACTTGTATGATGACTGACTTACTACATAAAAGTTCCTAATTAACTACTTGGTGCAGTATTTTCTGTGTTTTGTTTTGAACGTGGTTTAGTTGTGTACTTCGGACAAGAACGATTTGAAGCTGTAAGAAATATTAGCGCCAAAGTCCGAAACAAAGAAAAGCAAACTCACCAATATGTCCAACCGCCCCGCATGAGCAGCATGTGTAAGCACATTTTTTCTTAGCAGATCCATTGGAGTCGGACGATGCAGTGTCGATGATGAGAACTGTTGTTAGAAAACCACACACAAAACAAACTAACACACAATCCTCCCAGATTCCACGGAACTTGTTTATGGGCTTTGCCTCCTAGAACAGTGGAGTGGTCTGGTTGTTCGTGGGGTGGTACGTATAAAGATCCTTCAAAGTAAAACCCAGAGGTGTATGAGTGTGGGTTTTGAGGAGGAGGGATAGTTGAGTTTATAGAAGGATAGGGGCTTTGTGACGAGTATAGATGAGCACTACCTTGCTAATCGTAGCACAAGGTAGGTTTGAGAACAACAATATGACGAGGTTCCCAGTGATAGCAGGCTCCTGACGCACAAACTGTAGTGCTCAGAAGGACTCTAATCAAAAGGGATGACAATGACTTCAAAAGGTGACGAGTGACGATGACAGCAGTTAACAGTGGTAGAAGTGGGAAGTGTTGTGACCACACTGGATCACAAGTAGTAGAGTAGTGAACTTGAGAGTAGAGAAGAAGTCTGGATTGGATTTCTTGTTGTTGTTTTTTTACAAGGTAAAATACAGGGGTTTATATAGTAAAAGAAAAGTAGGCTATGCACAGTATAGCTGTGCAAAAAGAATGAGAAAGAACATGAAGGAATGTATGCTGACGAATCCTGCGTAGGTAGTACAGGATAAGATTGTCAAAAAAAGGAAAAGAAAGAGATAGAACAATGAATGCTGTGAGTAATGTCACAGGTTTGTACAGCCATAAAGTAAAGTCCAATAGCAAAAAGAGAGCAGGAAAATCATGATGTCATGGGAAGATGCAGTAAAAAAAAGGGCAAGGCAAAACACTATCAGTATCAACACAGTTCCTTTATTGTCAGTCAGGCATTCTAAAAAAATATGTGTCCATAAAAATGATTCAAAAATCAAAAATAATCGCACTGTAAATGAATGTTCTGCTGAAGAAAAAGAAACTGGAGCCACCGGTCCACCACCTAGTCCAAATCCGACAGTTCCATGGCCTTACCAATGGACTGGTTGTGTTGGACCACCTGATCAAACGAGGGAGGGAGAGGAGTAGTTCCAATTTGGAACAAGTGAGTCCCAGGCAGCGTGTGGTAGGTGTAGCTGTAGCGAAGACGATGGACAAAAGATAAGTGTACCCAAGTGAATGGGACAGCGATGAACATGGGCGATGCAAGGGGATGAACCTTCTCCAGCTCAAAAATTACCCACCCATGCTCCAACCAGGCAAGACGAGCGACCGATGTTTTGATAGTATATGATGGTAGATCGACGTCATAAAGATGGACCTGTTGCCCTATTTGGACCGGCCGCCGGGGCTTTGCTGATATCAGCAGTGGCACGTGGTAGTCAACGGATCGGCGACGGAAGCGGATAGGAAGTGGTGACATCAGAAATGGTGGGGGTGCAAATAAGATGAGGAGGAGGAGGGTGGAGGTGATGGAAAAGTGGATTAGAATGGGGATCCAGAAACGACCGTCAGGTGAGAATAAAAAGGAGAGGAAGGGGCCCATGGTGGGGCTAGGCAAAGGAAGGGGAGTAAGGGAAACGACAAAAGCGAGGGCGCAATGCAATGTGTAGCCAGTGGTGACGCGAAAATTTGCCAAAATGCCAAAACGCGGAAAGTACCGGATGGAAAAGCAAAAGTGAGCGTGACTGGATTGCCTAATAGAGGTGGTGCTGATCAGCCACAAGTTCAAAAAGGGCAATATTAATTACTATTCCACGTGGCACTGTGCCTGTGTGGCGCAAAGGCGAGTCTTTTTGAATATTCGCTTCGTTATTGACACCTGTCCATGCTACCAATCAACTTTGGTGCATGACAGCAGCCTGTAAGGTATTGCTGATATTGGCTGTTGATAGAGCTGGTACAGGTGGTGGGAAGTGTGTATTGACAAGACCAATGACCTTGTCTCCATATAAGTCTGCATAGCACCAATTGGTTTGCTCACGAAGTGTTGTAATGTCCTTGATTTTTGCAAGTTCGGCAAGTTCAACGATGCGACAGAGAACCAGCTCTGACATGATAATTTGGACACCAAAAAAAGTGTCCCCACTGAGACCCTCGGCCATAAGCTGAGATTCACGCCATTCCTTCAAATGACGCCACAATTCTCCACCAGCCTTGGTCATCGTGTAGCCTTTGGTGTTGACTTTTCTCTTGTTGCGTTGAGGCTTGGAAAATATCCTGTGCGGTGAGAATACGAACGACTCTGGGTTACAGGTGTCACAACATAAGTGTGACACCTTTACGCTACACCTCCAACAACAATGTTGTTGCTCATCGAGTCCTGAAGCAGGGCCTTGAGCGGATGGTGAGCGTACCTTTAGGATTATCAAAATACTGATCAACAATTTTTTGTCGGCAGATTTTTTGATATTGAGCATTGATGAACATTCCCATAGCGGTGTCTTCATATTTGCAGTTGCCAAGACTTCAAGCATCTGAAAGAGTCTCCAAACAATTCCTTGGTGTGTTGCCTATGTCTAGACCCATTTGTGGTCTGTTCTGTTGATTTTGCTGACTTTCTGCTTCATTTTGCCCATTTATTTCAATGCCACCATTATCACTGTCGCTAATAATGCTGTCATCGTCCCCTGCCTCATCCGGTGCAGCTTGCTCCTCATTCTCAACCAGTCGTTTTCGTTTTTTGGTGCGTTTCTCTCTTTTTTCCTTCATCGCCTTTTTATAGCGGTCAAAATATTTAGGTTCAACAATGTAGACTCCCACTGCTTCAAGATTTGTGTCACGGGCTCCATGTCCTAACCGCTGGAAGAGCGTACACAGAGATTCCACATATCTCCATTGAACCACTAACTCTACATCACGAATGTCTAAGCCCTATCATGATGTCGCAAGATTGGCAGTATAGTGGTATTAGTAAAACATAGACTACTCACCATTCCTGCTGCATCTGTGCAGCAAATACCTCGTATTTCTCCCTTCATAAACTTGATCATCACTTTCTCTCAAAATTCGGCACTCATTCCAGAATGAAACCACACAACCATGTCTTTTTCTTGGGAAAAATAATGGTTCCGAATGTGAGTGGCCGTCCTTTCTGCTTCTCTTCGGGAATTGGTGAAAACCATAAACTTTTTGCAGAGTGTTTCTCCTCTGTCAAGTCCTAGTACGCGATCCAAGTCATACATTGCCTTTGCAGAATGCTGCATCTCTTCAACAACCAAATGTATGTTTGGGCGGTCATTTGAGAGCGCTACTTTAACCATGTTACTTTTTTCAATCCGCAGCTTCATTTGGATATCTTGAAGAATATGGGGAGGCATGGTTGCTGATGCAATATGGAAAGTAACATGAGGAGGAAGCAACCATCGGAGTACACCAAGCTCATTGTACTCTGGTCGAAACCCATCTCCCCATTCACTGATACAGTGCCCCTCATCAATTGTAACATTGAACAGTCGCTCGGTAAATCTTGTACATTTCCATAGGTCTTTGAAACGTGAATCATGGCGGACACGCTCAGGACTTGTCAATATGACTCGGTACTTCAGTCGTTTGATGTCCTAAAAGAAAGTCATGAATTGTCCTATTAACTGAAATATCACGGACCTCAAAGTTTTCATCAGTAGCAGTCTCATTATTCAAATTGATGGCCAGAAATCCCAGACTTTGAAGTTCGTCAACATTTTTTCCTCCAAGGATATTTAGTGGAGTGATCAAGATAATGATTCCTTCGTTATTAAAGAGAAGTGGTATCCAGAATGTGAGGGTTTTTCCAGAACCTGTGGGTGCAATTGTGAAGACATGTTTGTTCTTCAGCTGCATCTGGGATGATAGGACTTGAAAAACGACATGGAGTGATGCCAAATCTTTCTTTCACGAGACTGCTGATTTCATCGGAACTTGGTGTCTCGAAGCGTCCGGACTGCATACAAAATAAGCTCTGTCCAAGAAAAGAAAAAATCACAGTCATATTTTTGTTTTTGACTTTAGCCGACCGAAAGATGTCGGATTCGGTGGCAATCTTCGGTGGTGCAAATAAACCAAAATCTGGAGCCACTACAAGTTTTGCCAGTCAGCCATATGTGTTATGCTCAACTCAAGTTTTGGTAAAGTCTCGGATAATTATATAATCAAATTATCTAATCACAAGCACTGGGATATAGCATACACACATATGTCGACTGGTTTGGAGTCTGATTATGGTGCAGCAAGCCAGGCAGCAGACACTTCTCAAAAATTGAGTTGTCCTGTCAGGAAAACCATCAACAAAGCATTTCCCTGAACTACAGGTACTGGCATTCTCTGCACATTATTACAGAGGCCTCAAAGACATAGCTCAGCTATTCACAAGGTGTTAATATGCCATCATGGATATTGCCTGGTAATAAAAACAAATCAATCAGCTGCGACTATCAATGTTCTTGAATCATTCTGTGAAGGTCTTGTATAACCACTTGGGACTACTGTGCAGGATGCATTTATATTATCTATTTGGTTATTATTGGCCGCATGTTGATGAATCTTGTCTTACAAATATCTCCGTAAACCTCTGCGAGAAGTAGTGCTCTTTTACCGTTTCGGAGAGGTTTGCCCAGATTAGCAGTGTATTCAGGGAAATTACAAAAAAAAAAGAGAAAATGATGAGAAGCACTTGCTACGTCCATGGCTGAGCTTGGTTGCCTTTTCAACCACAAGTAGTTAAAAAAAACTGTGTTATATAGATCATAGCAAATATACTCTATTTTGGCATCCTGAATCTGAGCTTGATTTTCAAATTTCTCCCACAAATTTTGATGCAGACTTAGCATGTCCGTAACCATAGAATGGAACAAAATAAATATTGAGACCCGTAGGTCTACCACTCCGGAAAAGCGTGTCATCCTTGTGCAGGGGCCATGCTAATCTTCTCTGTATCGTTCCAATTTTTACGTATGTCACCCCGAAGGGGACATTTTTCCTTAGGAAGGAGACTGAACGACGAACAGACTTTTTAATATCGTTTGGTCGACGGGTGGTGGCGCAGAGTTGCATATCTTAATCAGGCAGCTGATATAATAGACACAGCCTGAGACTCGGAACCTTCCAAGTCGATACGCTGAAAGGCACCTCGTCCGAAGAATACAACGGCGATCGCTATACAACCTTTAGTAGACGTGTACCATGCCTTGTTATCAGAATGTTGGGACCTACGAATTTCTCTTTAACTGATTCATTTATGATCGATATGCAACAGACTCGGAATCAAATGCATGCAACAGTTGCACGAGTCAGGGGAAATACGCCTAGTATAACCAAGCACGCCTTCATGCGTACTTGTGACTTCACCTCGTCCACGACGTTTTGCATACCTTGGATTGGCCCTTGCAATGCGATGTAAAGACGTGGATGGCGTGTACCCGCTTTGTATCTTGGGGCAAGAGTCATACGATGCAGAGGCTACGGACATCCAGAGATATGGAAGGTCAGTCCATTTGTTTGCTAATCACACTCATCTGACTTAGAATTTCCAGCATGTATCGTGCTCAAGAAACGTACATTTGAATCCGACAATAAGTTAAATATTACAATCCAAAGGAAACAACCATGAAGATACACAACTCGTAAATGGGTAATGTCTACCGAGCTTATAGCAAGAGAGCGAGGCAAGATTCGCTGAGAAGGACATGCCACCAAACAGGACATGGCCAGGGCTTCTGTCCCGAGGGGATGAAAGATGCTGTTATTGCTGGAGCAGCAACTCGTTTGGCAGAGAATGGTGAACGGGTGCAGAACTCTGGGAGGCCAAAGCAGTGAGAAAGGCAGTTCAAAATGTGCAACTCAAAGGCGACACTAGAATTCCGTCAACAGCATGATACAACATTCATGGTATGGAACTGCGGTGACCTTTTGGCTGGAAAATCCCTATTGAATGGGAGCAATGAAATAGCTGGCCGTTGGCTGTGTTACAACTAGCACAATATTGTTGTGTTTACGCACAACCCTTGGTTACTATCTACCTAATCCGAGGTATTGTTTTCGCCCCAGCCTGCTGCTTTTGTCACTGCTTGTTGTGTGTATCCATCTCAATGTCCTAGCAACAGGGCTACGCCTTGCGACCCATTCGACGCTATTTCTTATATAGTACGTCTAGTCTTCCTCTCTGTGTTTATTGTCGAACCACTCATTGGTATATTCGAGATAGATTCTTGCTTTATCATATTAGTCTATCATCACGAGGACCCAGTATCCATGCCATGTAGCCTATACAAATGCCACCTCGTCAGATATTGCACCCTTCCCAAGTCCAAAAACTGAGTCTCCCTTCAAGTGCACCCGTACCTTCTCATGATAGAATGGAAGTCATCTCGTCCATTCCTATGCTGGCCGTCACAAGTGCTTTCCTGCGGAATCAAACATCCAAGCATGCGCTCATACCACAGCAAAACACGATTCGAACTTCTATGCGGGCGCGGTGGCGTCAATATAGGCTGAAAAGTGTGAAGTGTGGACCAATCCAGCCAAAAGCGCAGCATGTTGGGACTTGACGACTGTTCTTCAAGGAATATTCATGCGTGTTTTTCTGCTGATGGCTAGTGTAGCGCGCCCTCAAATATCTAAGTTGCGCAGTAATGATGTCTACGAAGAACGTCGTGAACCGAAGTCTGTGGCTCTGCAGCGGCGGTTTTGATCGTGCATAAAGCGGAAGCTTGGAAGATTTTAAAGGCACATCGGTGAGGTGGACAGAAATAACAACGACCCAACTTTCATCACTCCACTACCTTAAGTATCCACTTTTTTTCCATCACATGCACCCCATGACCCACCGACGAGCAGACCGAATGGATTTACTCGGGAGCAGGAGAAGACGAGTCGACAAGGGGCAAACATCAAGCTGTCTGGCACCATCTGTGTTTTATCCAATGATAAACACAAACCGAGCCTTACAACGAGACACAATCTGGCCCATCGCTGGATCAACTCATTCCGGGCCCAAGCTCCTCGACTGCCACAACATCACTGAGCCAAGGACCTAGTGGAGTGATAACCCGCAGAAGGCGATCCGGCCGCGAGAGGGAACGAGAAAGTAACACCCTCCGAATGCGAGGCCAGCGACATCTCCTAAAAGAGCAGAAGGAAAAGATTAGACGACTTCTTCTACGTCACAAAGGTTGTGCACTCCCAAACAACGACCTACAGCTCTGGACCCAAAGTACAGATATTTCACCTGAATCCTTCTTGTAGACATCACTGACGTACTGAATTCTTGGCAGCTGCCGATCACATGGAACAACTGCGCGCCGAAAATGCCAAGTTAAAAAGAGAGGCTGGAAAAATAGCATCGACTCCAATAATACCCAACAATCTCGTAGAGGATGACTTAGAAACGATGATGATCCATCCACCGATCTGCAGTACAACGACCAGCCAGGCACAATCTCAAGGTATGACCCAGCTGTACTGGGAACAGCCTGCTCCTAGCAATAGTGGGTCAGATATGACTGGCATGGCCGGACCGTCCAGTCTGATTACCAGTCCAAGTGCAGTTACGACAGCACCTGCTCATCTAATCTGGGATCCGGCCATGGTGAATTACGGAGAAGATTACTTGGCCATGTGGAACGCAAGTCTTGGACAGCACACGCATACAGGTGTCCACCGAACAAAAACACCCAACCACGAAGTTGGTGTCACAGGAGCTGAAGTCCAGACCTATGGCTCAACTGAGGGGTTGGGTATTGGTTCCGCGGGCAGCGGAATGCAAAACCATCTTTTCGCATATGCGCAACAGTCAGACTATCAGGAAGGTCGTGCCTTCAGATAACTATCAAACCACCAGAAAGTGCAAGAGTTGATGTGCGCTGGGGCGTCAAAAGGGGAGAGCGTCACCAAGAACATGCCTACCATGTAACCTGGATTCTACGATCATAATACAAGGATAAAAGAGGGAGACTGGAGCGGCGAGATAGTTCAGCGAATAGGAAAGATTATTGGACAGGGATTGGCTATCCAGCTCGAGCATATTGTTGCTGTTTAAATATAATCTGCGGAATCTGATTGTTCTGACTCGGATTATCCGATCACCCAACTTTGCAGTCAGCTCTGTAAAGTTTTCAGGTCATACCATATTAATAACAATGATAGGCACCAGCTTGCTCGTCAGATGAGTCAACAAGAAAAAACAAGAAATTTTGTCAAACCGACCCAACAACTTGTGATCCGCTGTTGTGAACCATGGACAACGAACTTGAAGACGGCCCATATTAGGTCTTCTTACTAAGCTGTGCCAGTGGTCAGCCACGCCTGAGGCCGCACCATAGCAATGGTTTAACCTTGGTTTTACCGAAACTATCAAGACCACAACGCTTGCTATGTAACATCCAACAAGAAGCACCAGGGTTATCTTTGTTAGTTTAAATACACGAAGGCATTTCCAGATACGTTTGTCATGTCCCTGGTCCAATCAGTAATAACAATAACCACCAGTATTCAACAAGGAATCAAATGAGAGCTGTGAGGGAAAAACCATGACATATGCGTGCAACTTTAAATGGGTATGCCAATCAAGAAATATGTGATATCACATTGAGGGAGAACTGAAACAGACGCAACGGCGAAAGCGGTTCAAAGCGGTTCAAAGGCATCGCTATGGTTCCATTCACAGTATTACGAGATGGCAATTGCATGGCTATGGAGCGCAGAGGTCGGTTTTGCTGGCGTTATCATTCCTAATGGGAACAGCATGATGGCTGACTGTGTCATCGCTTGTACAATATTTGCACGTGTACGCTCATTTTTTTACTTGGCTATCAACTGCCTAATCCTGAACTGTAGAGCTATCGTCTTGTTCCCAAGTAGGCAACGTTTGTCACCCCTTGTCTATATCCATCTCGACCTTTTAGCGGTGCCTTACCTAGCATCTTGTTCAATGCCTCGTCTTATAAATTCCTCGTGCGCTCTTCACTTTTTTTGTCAGACGACTCATTCTGTACTCACAGTGAACTCTCGCAATATTATGATGCTCTATCATCACGAGTACGATTCTTGGAAATATAGTTGATTTAAACCATATAGCTATTGAAAGTGTCACCTCGTCAAACATCACATTTTTTTCCCAGTCCACAAGCTTTTCCGTGAAGTACATCCGCATCTTCTCCTATTAGAATGGAAGCCATTTCACATATTCCTGCGCTCATCGTCACGAAAAGCCGTCCTGCGGAATCAAAGGTCCAAGCATGCCGTCCATGCTCGTAGTCTTTCTACACAGCAAAAAATCAGTTGTCGAGCCTCTCCGTGGGCGTGGTGCTGTCAACGTTAGGTGAAAGTGTGAAGTTGTTCTAATTTAACCACGTATTTTGGCATGTCTCACCTTGACAGCTTTGCTTTGAACAATAGTAAAGCGGGTTTCGTTGATTCATTGCACCCCCCGAAGGTCCAAGTGGTCAATAGATACGTCTACATGCGGACGACGTATAGGAAGATTCCTGGCTATGTGGTGGTCGTTTTACGTGAATAAAGCGGGGGCTTGCAGGATTTAAAGGAAGGCGAGGTGGGAGGAGGAGCAATAACATCTGAAGACTCCAATCAGTCCGATGCAACATTACCACCCGTCCAACAATATGATCTCACCGAGCGAATATACCAGTTTTCTGCGAACTTTCGAACACGAGCCATATTCTGGAGAAGGAGATGGACTAGTGAGCCAGCAGTTCTGGATCTGTTTTTGGTCCCATTGACAACCAACAAATGAAGTCTTACAGCTTTTATCAATCTGGATCAACGTCCAACTCAATCATGGAATCCAATGTGGGAGTGCTTGGCGATAGCTCATCAGTTCCAGTAGCATCTGCTGCAACTAATGAACCCCGGGCCAGAGGAAAGGCAGCCCACCGACGGCGACGCGCTACTGATAAGGAGCGCGTCGACCAGGCCAGACGCATGCGGGGAAGGCGGCTATTGATAAAGGATGAAAAGGACAAGATCAGAAGCCTTCTTGCAAGTCGTCAAGATCATGCACTACCTAGTGGTGAGCTCCAGCTTTGGAGAGCAGGTACGGATCCGTTAGCTAGATTCTTCTGGTAGAGATACTCACCGCCTCTAATAGTGGCTGAATATATCGAGCGTTTGCAAGCCACAAACGCCAGCCTGAAGAGGCTGGCCGGAGTCCAGTAAGTAGCGTCGAATTTGACAGACCAAATAATGACAGCGAATGAGTTCAGGTGGGATTCCACAAGTAGCCTCACCGGTCCAACAGGGATGCCCTACCTGCCCTCGGAGGAGTCTAGTTATAGTTATAGAGAACCAGTCAACTTCGCTGCACCATCAACGTCCACAGCAGTGAACGGTGATATAAACGGTGCCGGGGCAGCTACGACAACGCCTTCTCTAGACTGGAATTCCTTCTTGGCGAGCTATAGCCCAGGAATAGCGCTAGGCTAGTTTTACTTCGGGGGAAGGAAGCAAACACCATGCAGACATAGCGAGGCTACTGCTGAAGTCGTCGGTCGTCATTGTTTGATCTGTTGGATTCGACGTTACTTCCTGGATTCCGACCGTCCTCTACAGACGGGCGGTTGTGGCTTGCAAATGCAATCTGATGGCTTTTAGAGGATAAAAGGTTAAGGAGTGAAGGAGAGTTATTAGATGGGGATTTAATGTGAAATGAGCACTTTCATGTTGTTTAAGTAGCTTCCCTTCTGTGGAACCCAATTGTTCAGATGGTCCAAGTCTGAGACACAAGGACTACCAGACAAAGAGCCGGTGAACAACAAAATAATGGAAAGCAAAAGACTACGAAGCATTGTATGTGAGACACTGTACCATGCAAGTGTGGCACTGCCCAGTATGCAGTGCTATATGTTTCTCCAAGCCAACAGATGGCCAGAGCAAGTGTGCAGTATTGTTTACTATTGTTCAAAACAAACTCTTGACTTAGGGCTCGTTTAGATTACCCGCACAATCTAAATTATTCGCATGACTCATTATGAGACACGAAAACAGCGAATGAAAGAGTGACACTAACTCACGGGGTTGAGCATGTTCACGCACTACCAGTTTACTTGCCATAAATAAAAATATTTACATTTACAGTACGGTATGTTTCGTCGACAGCCCAGTCGTAAAATTGTAAGTTAGCATCATAGCACCAGTCATATGAAAGAATAACATGAATTTTTTGATCGTAATTGAAAAGACAGTAAATCAAATTCTGAGATCATCTAAATAACATCTTTCATCCAAAAGGACTCGAAGTGATAGTACAAGTAAGGGTAATACAAATCGTAGCTCCTCTATTAACTTGAGCAGTTTTCTGAGCACTGCCGGCTTCCTGTTCGAAGGAAGCTGCTGCATTCTGAAAACCGTAGAAAAGACCACTAATAGCTGGTCAATATGATGTGTAGGACGTGACACTCATACCAGCGCAAGGACACTGTCGGGCCTTTCCAACGGACTCTTGTGCATGCTTGGAAGTTCGAAATGACCCAGATCATTGACCTCAACTATCAGCTCTCCCTCGTTAGGGCCCCTCTTCCAATTCAATCGGGCTAACTCGGCATGATTCAGCAACCAGACAGCATTGACATGAAGATCGGAAGCCAGAGATCGAATGCTCAGCATCAGACGGGTTGTGGAAACTGCTGAGGTGGCGAGTACCAAGCTAAGTTTGCGTGCACTCAGGTTATAAGCTTGGCCAAGGTACATCATGTAAACTCACCTTGGATAAGAAACGGGTATGAACATCTGGAATGTGGGAAGTTAACGTTTGATCAACGTCTGGCGGTATCAAGATTCTTACCGTAGGATCATTCATTAAAGTGGAGCCAACGACAGAGTAGAGGATAGTAACTACGTTTGGGCGTAAGCCATAATTTCAGAATTAATATCAAAATATCCACCAGTGGTGACCAGATATGCCAATCCCCCCCTGCACAAATGGTTTAGAAAACAGCCAGGTGATAAATAATATACAAAGGGCTCACTCTCTGAGGAAGCGCTTTAAAATAGGCGCACGGCTGATAGTAACTCGACAAGACAGGACCCGATATACCAAAAATATATAAAGCACCGAATGTATGAAGAGGACGGGAAGATATGCCGCCCACAGTCTGTCATTGCTTGGAGCGAAGATGCAGCCACTCATGCCAGGAAGCATTACAAGAGTCATGCGAATCTCGGTTGACAGCCTTATAACCAAGGGTATGGTGGCAATAAATGACACACAAAAACAGCCAGCAGCCAACAACTGGATGGTGCGTCTTCCAGAAAATAGATACCAGACTCGCAGAGTTAGAACCACTGGAAAATTTTCTTCAGTGAACTTGTCACAGATTTAAAGGAACAACCAAAGCATACGCTTACCTTGGACAATAATTAGGATGGTAACAAAGAGACCATAGCTTGAGAGAAACAAGTCAGAACACCTAGTGACCCATAAATGTCAGTTCGAAGCCAGTGTGCGTGTAAACGTATGAGGCTGACGCCTAACAAAGAACATTAGTCACGTACAGGACACGAACATCTGTAGTCGACTTACGGTTGGATTTGATCCACTCAAGAAAATGGCTACCAGAAACGTTAACGAAGATCCTCCGTCGACGACGAATTATTTACTTACTAGTCAGGTCTATGCTATAAAAGTCTGAAAATTTTAGTTACTGAATTAGCACGCAGGCTATACGAGGCGTTCTCACATGATCGTACACAATGTAAGATAACGGACCTGAAAGAACAGATATTGAATATGATAATGAACACTACATTTTTCAGGGTTCGCTCACAAGGAAGAAGAGAAACTGAGAAACGCTCCATGAGCGATTCCAAAAGTAACCGATCTGTATGTAAATAAAAAAAAGCAGGTGAGCCATCGTACAATCTAAGTCGCTGTTAAGTATATCACTGACCTCTTGATCGAGCGTTAAGGCGTGGTCATAAATAACTAATGAATAACAAGCGAATGTTAGGTACCTCGCATCGAATATACCAAGGATCGTAAGCTCCAACTCGGTGCTGGACATCGTATCAAGGACAGATAGAGATGGTTCCAGTGGGCGGCTCATAAGGCCCATATATCCAACTGTCTTAGTACCCGCTGGCTGGCAAATATATGGAAGAATCAATAAAGCAGGGCCTGGACATCAACATTATGTATTTTTGTGAGTGGGTGATGCTGAATAAACAGCGCGAACTGGAATAAACACTTGCCAAGTAACAACGATCAGCGTGATGCGGGCCATCAAGGCGTCGAGGCAGTGAGCACTGCCCCGAGTGTAAAGGCGTCAAACTGATCAAAGCTAAAAGACACGCTATTTTACACACTTTTTCAGCCTTTGCCTTGAAGCGGAACTAAAGCCTGTCATTATTGGAATAGAATTCCGTACCTGTTATAACAGTTACCGTCACAACTCACCTTCTTGTGGATCCTGTAGTCACTAAAGCATCTTCTAGAGACGTGTGGTTACAACGAGGCTCTGGATCCCCATGACACCGTTTGGCATTCTATGATGAGTTTCAGACAGGATTTTTCCGAACCTGAATGAAATTCTCAATACACTTCCACCTCGACACGGAACGTACGGAACCGAAAGGGTCTGCACGAAAGAATGGTTAGCTCCCATCAATAGCAATAGCCTCTGTAGTATGCTGCACGCGCCGGGTTTTGCATCTCATCAAGACCAACAAAAAAAAATACAGGACACGTGCGGGATAGTGACATGTGCGGAATACTGGTACGTTTGACAGCCTGGGTGTAGATTGGATAAACGGAGTAAAGTAGCGTCCGACCCAATGAAATGATGAGCTACACCAGCCTAAAGCTCAGCGCTCATCATTCACGCGTTCAGACTCAGAACTAGCAGGACAGAGCCGCCATATTAATAAACTGCGTGATAGAGTGCATGTCTGAAGAGATTTGAGACTCGAACTCAACGATATTGAGCGACAAGAACTGAGGGTGGATTAACTTACGTGACATCGAGGTACGCGAATACAGTGATGGTGTCGGTTCGGCTAACGACTGGCAAGCGCCATGCATTGGAAAGTCTGAGTCTGATTTCCGGCGCGTGCTGTGTCTTTAGTAACTTGTAAAGTTCTAGTCCGGACCATTGCAGTCGAATATGACCTCGACACTGGCCACAGTGCACTCTGTAGCTCTTATCTACAAAACCGAGGACATTAGATATCAGCATATCCATCTTGGACATTGAGCTTTCGCATCTGGCTGTTGTCAGTGATATGGCGGCGCACGTGCGTACATCTCACATGGAAACATTTGTATATAGGTAATGATGGCAGGTAGAGGATGGTCCGACGCTCTCTCCATTGCAGAGTTTGCATTCTGACTTCCCCCACAAGATATGGATATGTCTCTAGAGCAAGGTCCTAGCTTGCTGGAGGAAAAACAGGCTTCTGATGCCCGCAAGGTCTCGCCGTCTGCTAGTGAAGAGGATGTCGCCGACTCACCAGTGGAAGCGCGCAGTAAAATGACTAGAAAAGAGTCATTAAGCGCTTATTTCACAATCCTAGCAGCAGGCTTTGGTTTGATCAGCGATGGCTGTGAGTACACTGGAATTGTAGTTGCCTGATCAAGTGTCTAATTTCTCTCGTAGACCAAAATAACATTATGACGATGTCCAATGTACGTCACAAATATTTGAAGTAGTGCTACCAATTTAGTTGGCGTCTTTTCTGCAGGTGGTCTTCAAACAACTATACCCGAAAGAATATACTTCTACTGTATCTACTCGCGTCTCCAATGCATTGCTTGTTGGTTAGTACTTCTCATCTAGATATTCATTATCTCTCATTGTCGAAAAGGTGCGGTCATCGGCCAAGTCATCGTGGGCTTGATTTGCGACCGTCTTGGAAGGAAGGTAGCCCTTGTCGCCACTACACTGTTAATAGTTGTTGGGGCAATCTTGGGTACTGCGGCGCACGGAGCTCATGGAAGCCCGAATGGACTTTTCTGGTTCCTTACTATTGCTCGAGGTATCACTGGTGTTGTAGGTGTACTCGTCCATCTTTTTATCTACTTTCTGATGCTGGGGTTTACAGGGTGTTGGTGGAGAATACCCAGCATCTTCCACAAGCGCTAGTGAAGCCGCAAACGAGAAGTCTATAGGTAGCCGGGGACCAGGTATTTCATAAATTATATACGGATGGTCCCTTACTTACTGGGAATGTCATAGTGTTCATTATGGTGACAAATTTCGTCCTCAGTGTGAGAACTTATATCCAACATTCCTTCTTGTTTACTTATTAAATGAGTCTCTTAGTTTGGTGGTCCTTTGGCTGTATCTGTATTCTTGATCGCCATATCAGCAGCCGGAGAGAATCATCTGGAAACAGTTTGGCGTGTATGCTTCGGTATAGGAATACTCCTCCCATTAACCGTCTTCTTCTTCCGTTTGCGAATGTTGAGCTCCAAACTCTATCGAAAGGGCGCTATCAAACGTGAGTATCATGCGATACAATATATCTATGACAGAGGTTATATTAAATTTTAGATCGGGTACCATATGTTTTGGTAATCCGACGTTACTGGAAAGCTCTCATTGGAACATGCGGTGCCTGGTGAGTCCTTTCGTCTTGACTCTTAAAGCACGACTACAATGACCTCAATCAATCAACAGGTTCCTCTACGACTTCGTCAGTATACTAATGAGCACTGTTCAGAAACCTGAAGTCTAATGTCCAAATAAATAGGTCACATTCCCCAATGGTGTTTTCTCTGGAGCCATCATTTCTAGTGTGATCCATAACAGTGACATCAAACAGACAGCCGAATGGCAGCTCCTACTTGGAACAATTGCCCTTCCCGGAGTCTTCGTGGGTGCGCTTCTATGCAATCGATTAGGTAGACGTAACACGGTATGTGCATGTGCCTGTCAACCTGTTTGTTGCTCATGAATAATAGATGATCCTCGGATTTTCTGGATATCTTGTATTTGTACGTCAATTAACCATCGAGCCTTGTTCATGTAGTTGACGGCACCTATAGGGCTTGATTATTGGTCTCGGATATGACAAAATAATAAACATTGTCCCCCTCTTTGTCATTTTGTAAGTTCACGGCCTTCATATTAACATCAAACCACTTATTGTGTCCTCGAACTAGTTACGGATTGATGCAATCGTTTGGAAACCTGGTGTGTTCTAACCGTATTGAATGATACCATGAACTCAATACCAGCGCTTGCCCCCTAGGGACCGGGAAATATGTTAGGTCTGGTTAGCGCCGAGTGAGTGTGCATCCTGCACTTTCATATTTCAATATACTAACAAAGTCCCCATATTAGATCCTACGCAACTCCTATTCGGTACAGTGCTCATTTCTGCACTATTTGGTGAAACTAATGTCGATCCAAGAGGAACCTGCTACGGTCTTTCTGCAGCTATCGGAAAGACAGGAGCTGCTGTTGGCACTCAAGCATTTACGCCTATACAGAATAATCTTGGGAAAAAGTATGCCCTCCTCCATTTGCGGTGCTGCTACAAGGTTTCTGAATTCAGCTTCTAGATGGACCTTTATCATTGCCGCCATTTGTGGGGTGACGGGTGTTCTGGTCACTTATTTCTTCGTCCCTGACATGACGGGGGTAGACCTCGCTGAGGAAGACGCGAAATTTATGCAGTATCTGGCTGAAAATGGCTGGGAAGGAGAGGTGGGAGAAGATGACGATAAGGTGTTGATTGTGGAATCGTATGTCGGCGAAGATGGCCAGGACCGGAAATGATGCGAAACGAATGGCACACTCAAGCTGAAATATAACTCACGATATTTAGGATATGCATAGACTTTCTAGTAATCAGTTTGGAATTGACTGCAGCATATGTAGCTTTGACAATCAAACAATATATAGGAGATATGAACATCTCAGCAAAGGGGCACTGAAATGAACGGACTGCAAGCGGCGTTCCTTGTGTCAGCTGCATGATTGGCATAGCCACAACCTTGGTTTCGTGGTGCACGTTTTTGGAGTGCAGGGGAAGGGGGAACGATGTTGCCGAGGACGTTCATGACAGCGACGAGTCATGTCTTTCCAGCCAGTTCCATTATTTCTCTGACGTCTCCTTTCACCAAGATATCTCTGCAAGCTATCAAGAATACCCTTGTGCAACATGCCTCGAAAACGTCAAACGATGCAAGTCCCGATGAAATTCATGCAGCGGTGCTCATTCCCTTCTGTAATGTGAATAATATACCAGGCGTGCTTCTCGAAGTAAGAGGAAAGTTGCGCACACACTCTGGAGAGGTGAGGTATGCAGTGTGCATCATATCTTCAACTAACCTCTCGAGTTCCTGATGCATGTTTCTCGTTCATAGCTTTCCCGGTGGAAAGGTTGACAAGGTCGATATTTCACAAGTCTACTTCTATGACTTATGATATTGATCAATGGCGCAGTAGACAGATATGTCGTGCTTAGATGCGGCTCTAAGGGAAACAAAAGAGGAGCTGGGTGTTCTTTCTAGCCAAATCGATGTCCTTGGCGAACTCGGCCCCCCAGAGCAGAGTCTCTCAGGAATGAGGGTTTGGCCATACGTGGTATGACTTACCCATCATACATATGGAATTTATGTGATGATGTTTTATCTTCCATTCTCAGGGCTTCGTCTATCCGTCAGGTGATCCAAGTCGTCAGTCAGGCACTGAGCAAGAGCAAGAATCAAATACACCACTGCCCTCTCTTTCCATCAGTTCCTTGACTATATCACAGCCTGAGGTTGCCACGGTCTTCCATCTCCCACTTTCAGCTTTGACATCGCCTGCTCGTCTAAGGTCTGACTTCTTTCGCCGTACCAGTCCGTATTGGGCTATAGATGTCTCTGATCTCGTTCAAGGCGTTACTTGGACCAATGATCCAGAACAACGCGATGAAATTGGGGGAGGACGTAATGGGAAGCTGGAAGTTTGGGGTCTGACTGGATGGTATCTGAACCTTCTGGCCCAAACCTTACAAGTTTATAAGTAGACACGGAACATTACTTGGATTCTTCTGCCACACCTTTCGCTGCGGTGGTTGCTATTTAACAGCTATCTTGCATATTCCATGTTGTCTGAAACGATTCTACAAAGTTCTTACCATACACACAAACAGACTCCTGTATCACCAAAGTCAGATAATAAGATGTAGACGAATCTTTGAATTTGATTTTAAATTTGATTTTTCTGGACGCTCAGATATAATGTTAACACCTAAATAATCGATATTGATACGTGCGCCTTAGTCAACAAATTTTACATAGAGTGAAACAAATAAGGTGGGTGAAGGGTATGGACCTAACATGAGATACGCAGGAGCCGAAAAAAATGATAATATGAAAGCACAAACAGTCCATGCAATATATCAATGCGACAAACGAAAGCAAAAAGACCACCTAGAAGCCGATTCGTCCCATAGAGAAAGAATAAGGGTCATATCACATAGAGATACATGTTTTAGAAAATCATACAGCAGTCGTCTAACGGGTTTGTACAGGGAATGCCGACGACATTGGTGAGACCTGGGTCTGATTGTTGGAGTCGGCTTCCAAGTTGACAATAGGAGGATTCATGAGAGTCGGCACCGAAGTAGTGCTTGGTGTTGGAGGTGCGCCTCCTACTGTGGGTACCTTGCCAATGAACCACGACTAGGAAAAGTGAATTTCAGAATTTTGTCTCTTACAGTCAAAATAGCTAAACTCACTGGAACCCAACCACGATATCCACCCTCTTCTTTGACAGCCTATTGTAGACAGGTGAGCAAGACACTTTCCAGGAGTTAGATTGGTACCTACATAAGACCAGTGATTGTAGCGCTTAAATACCCTTAACGCATCGTCCTTGATCAAGTCGAGTTCTTCTTCTCCTTTCTTTTTATAGTCCATGAGTGCAACGCCGGGAAAACTTGTTGATATAATATTCAGGGGTAATATTGGCGTCTTGGACAAAGGTGAAGATGGAGGGGAGCCCAAGCTGTTACCAGCTTTCGATGCTGTTGCCTCCGCAATTGCAGATGCCACTGGTACGCTCGTTTCGAGCAAACAGCCCGCTGGTACCCATCCTTGTGTACTGGTATCTGTATCAACGATACCAGATCCTGTCGGGTCGCGTTGCACGACCCACCACCCCCGAGCGCGAGACAGGATAACAAAAGTATCACCTCTGTGAAATGATATCAGCAGGTACCCCCTGAGAAGATCATAATGGTAATTCTTACACGACTACATCAAATTCGTCCTCTTGCTCTGCCATGTAAGGATAGATGGCCACGGCATAGGACACTTCAGAGATGGGTATCGGCATCTCTCTTACACTGGCTCCGCTACCTTCAACCACTGTGGCAGTGCTTGCGATGGAGATGTTGCGCGATTTTGTGCTGGTATGGCCCGAAGTACTGTCTCCACTCGGAGGTGTACTGACGCTAACCGATACCGGCGCATTGACTGTATTTGATCCATTCCCGCCAAACTCTTCTGCCCTCTCCCTGTTGTCCAAAGAAGGCGACATAACTTCCGGCCACCCCGCTTGGGGGGTCGTGCCAGTTAAGGGGGCAGATACAGATAAATCATTCACCTCCAATTTAGGAGGACGAGATACGGCTCGGCCCTGGCCCGCAGGAATAGACTTGTTGGTATCGCCAGAAGGGGGCTCTGAAGAAACAGAAGCTTTTCTCAGAGCATGTTTCTGCTGTGCAACTGCTATGGGCGAGCGAATATCTTTGATGTGTTTTAACATGAAAACTGGGTTTTTCTTCGCATCCTTGAGCTTCTGGAACAGTATAAGTGGTTTCTCGTCATAACTCAGACATCGTTCTATCCGGTTACCTTGTGTTTACGACAAATAAGTGTGCAGGTATTTAGGCATCCAACAGAAATATTTACCAGGTGAGCCATAGCAAATGAACATCGCATAATTTTCCCAGTTATCGTTGTTGATCTTGTACTTCTTCAGCGCGGCAGGAAGAACTTTCCAGGTTGGGTCTTCCAGGCTAACTTTGAAGCTCTTGAGGTTGTCTGAACTCTCCTGCCTCTGAGCTTTAGATGATGAAGCTGTAAGCTGAGCAGAATTGGGCGAATCAGTCGATGATGATGCTTGACCGCGCTGTCTATCAGATGGAGTGGTAATAGTTTGGTATTGGGGCTGAGGAGTGCGGTTGTACGGTGAATCACTTTCCAGCTGCTGTGGTGAATGATGAGGAGATTCGACATTATCGGGTTTCGTTGGTGATTTAGCCGGCTTCACATATTGTGCCCACTTGAAAGAGGGCTGCCTGCGAAGCGATGGTTCGTCCTGTACATCGATTAAGTACACACAAATAATATATAAGATGAGAGTACACGTGCTGAACGTCCTTGTGAAGCGCGACTGCCGGTGAACTCCTCCAGGAACGACTGAAGAGTATCGTTCAGACGCTTATTATCCTCTTCTAACTGGCGGAGGCGTTGGTCTTGCAGATAGGATACCGTTATTTAGCAGGCTTCAAAGGATCCCACGACGCGCGGACGTACCTTGTTCTTTTACTACATCGCACAACTTTTCAATGGAGACATTCGCTTGATGTTCAGGTGCTTCGGCTAAGAAATATCAAGCACACAGAATTATGGAGGGGACTTGGACACTAACATGGGGGTACATAGTGATCCGATTCGAAAGGAACGTTATGCGCGAGCTTAGTCTGGTATACTGCTTTGAGGATGGCGAGTCTTTGGCCAACCGTCGAGACGCCAACAGCTTTGAGGGTGTCAGGATGGAGCAGGCAAAGAACATCGCCAGATATGTTATGTTCTAGAGGAAATAAAGGATAAATACTGAGAGGATATCCCGAATGGTGCGGAACCGGGACAGACCTCTGATCTGGTTTTCGTACTGCGGAAAGCCAAGGTTTGAAAGCCAAAGGTGCACGTCCCCTTCGTCCCATTCCAATATGCTGCGTTCGCCTACAGGAATGTCCATGGCCATTGAGTGATGTTTGGCAAGAATGCAGGCAATGGAGTTGAACTCAAAGTCGCCGTTCCTAAGATTCTTGCACTGCAGCAACAAGGCTGAGCCTCCCACCAATTACTGCACGTGGCAGCCACTTGACTGCCGCGTCCTCTTCCGGCTTCCGACAGCACTGCGGCCCTCAGCCGTGTCTCAAGTCTCTGAAGCAAACCTCACTCATATTTACTGTATAGCTCCTTTGGCCCATAATTCGATGGATAATCCTTGGGCAAGTGCTTGGGGAGAGCCAGAACAGCCGCAGAAAGTAACCACAGACACCGCCTGGAAGCCATCAGCTCATGATGCACCTGAGCAAGAACCTGAGGCGGATATAGCCTTGCCGTCCTGGTCTACGGGTACTGAAATAAAGTGGTCGGAACCTTCAGCTAATCAAAGTCCTCTATGGTCCTCGACTATCGACACCGGAAAGACATGGAGCACGTCCACTTACGAGGGAATATCCATTCGCCCACCTGCAATTCCAGATCCACCGTCTCCTATAGAAGACACACCAGATCATGATGCACCCTCTGCATCTACCAGCTCATCAGATCTTTCGCAAGCGTCCTTGCCAATATCAGTCGAAATTGCTCCATCTCTACCTCAAATGTCGAAGTCTCCTGACAAAGAAGTAGCTGAGTCGTTCCCTGAAATGCCTGACACAGCCGATGCTTTTGGAGGATTCGAAAGTGCTATTGTATCAGAAAGCTCATCACCTGGCGGTGTATGGACCAACAATGCATCATCCTCAGATGATCCGGCGTGGGGGTCAGCTTGGGCAGTCCACACCGAAGCCGAAACTGACAACAGCGATCCCCCAGACGAGTGGGAAATTGCAAGGAAGGAAAAAGAAAAACAGAATCGCGCTGTGGTATGTATCAATCACCATCATCGTATTCTCATACATCTGATGTCTTTCCAGCCACCAGAAACTCTGGCATCTCTTCTTGAGCAATGCAAGGTGTTCACAGACCAAATGTGTCCAGAGCTTCAGGAGCCAAACGATGCCTCCGGCGACTCTCAAAAGAAATTTCCTAATGGCATGGATGACCTCAAACACATGTGAGTGTGGTATTATAATGGCTAACCTTCTGATATGAAGTTTACAAAAAATAACTAGCACTGCTCTTTTAAATCAACTTGTCCCTGAAGATATCACTTTACCTCCACCTGTAGACTTTGAAAAAACTTCCACGGCCAAGTCCACGAATGATGCTTTGCGGTTAACGAGACATCTTCCTCATTTACGAAAGAGTCCACTAGCACAGTACTTAGCTTCCAAAGGCTCGACGGCTTGGGAGACTTCTGTTAAATCCAGGTCGGATCTCACTCAAGATGACACTCCGTTAGGTTGGCGAATTATGGACAAGGATACAGAAGTAGCGCCCTCTGCGACCACGGGAGACAAACAAGCCAGGAAGAACAACGCTGGGCTGCTATCATTCTGGGGTCGCAGAGCATCTACGCTTCCATCAGTAGATACGAAAGCTGAGCGGACTCAATCCCCCATTCCACCGTCTGTTAAGTCACCTAGTATTAAAGCACCTGTGACTTCTCGCTCAAGTGTAGATAGTGGGAGATCGACAGGTACAGTTCCTGTCGACAGGACCGCATCTCCCGCCTTGAAATCTCCCACAAGTATTGCCTCATATGCCTCGTCTGCGTCGACACCCCCTCCACAACCTTCTGATGCTCTTCCAGTAGTTTCCACAGAACCTGCTCCATCTGCCGTCTCCAGGTTTTTCAGCAGATTCTCGCGTACGAGAAATACAGCTTCTCAGCGCAATTCCATTGCGCTTTCCTCAGATGACCTGGCATTCTTATCAGACATCGTCCCTAGTGCAAATGACCCAGATGAAGATATATCTCACGCAGAACTCAAAGCTCTGTCAACTATGATAGACTCATCGCCTTTGCCTCCCAAATTGCCTCCGCCTCTTCCTCCACCTCCCAAACCGTCATCGTCGAGTCGCCCAGTATCTACTGTCGGCAGCCTTGGTACGGCTGCTGTTGTCGATGATATACATGAGCTCAGGTTCGGTTCCAACCACACCCGGCGTGCAACATCACCCGCCTCTGCTGCAACCAGCCCAACCTTGTTGCCACCGACACTATCTCCTGTCAATACATCTTTCTTTCGATCTCAAACACCGCTGCAGACAAAACCGCTTCCTGGCATACGCACTTCATCACACGCGGCAAATTTCTCCAGGCTCCCTTCTCCCCCACACCCTCGATCCAGGTCGCAATCCCCTATGTTGCTCCCTCCACCTCCTAGTACCCAGCTGCGCATTGCTACCCCTCCACTCATCCCGCCGCCACCTGCAGCTCCATCGAGAACTCAGACACCAAAGCCGGTCATCATGGCACCGCTCATTGTATCAGCGCCGTCTGATTCGTCTATGGACGACGACGAATTCTCCGCCTTCTACTCGGGCGGAAAGCGTAATCGAAGACCCATTGTTGATTCGGAGTCACTGAATGCTTTACTCACCCCTTCATCATTCCACTCCGCAGAAAGTCGACCCTTGGACTCTGCGAATTCCTCGTCATCATTCGACGATTTCGATGATTTCGTTTCATCGCCTCTCCGCACACCCTCTCCACCCCCACCGCCTGCGAAGACATCTCCCCACCATTTCAATAATGATGGGAACCCACCATCCCGGTCGTCATCTGTAAAAAGGTCAGACCATCAACGTACTCAAACGTTGGTGGAAAATGCTGCGTCTCGCCCTGGTAAATGGCCTGCTCTGCAGTCAGGGCAACCTTCTCCGCAGCCACAAGCCCTTCCTCCTCCGCACAGTAACCCATTTGAGATAGATCTACTAGGGGACTTCGCCGCCAAACCACCTCAACCATCTCAACCTGTAACTTCACCAGGATCGAGCATGAGAGCCTTAACCTCTCCACCAACGCTCATGAGATCTCTCAGTCCAGTCAACAGATTGTCGCCTCCTCCATCATCAAACCCATCGACTATGCAGCCCTTGTTGTCATTTCCAAATACAAGTTCTTCGATATCTAAACCAGCTCCAAGCAAACCCTTTGCACAGCTGACAAAGCCTGCATCGTCGACAGGAGGTGGAGCACTTTCTGCCCAAGATCTGTCATTTTTCGAGGGATTGTAAACTGTAGCTGTATGTGGGTTATCTGTCTGATGGAGAGGTTGATATAAATCTGGTTATAATACTACGGTGGATTATATGCCCAGCAGACATCACATTATATACTTTGTATGAGCAGTCGAGGCTCAGCAGGCTCAATGTTGAATATGTTGAATCGTGTCGGAGAGAACTTGCACCGGATCCAAGAAGACATAAAAGGCTGAACAAGATACAATATACTACATTAAACATGTGCAAAGCTCCTCTAAGAAACTTAAATTTCAATAGCAACGAAAAGGGGGAAAACAGGACTAGGGGATTGAGGGAATACAGTAATGGGTTTCGAACAAAGAGAGGTCAACAAGCGATACATATCATAGAGAGAAAACAAAACAAAAGAATCGCGCAGATGCATGTAAGTGGGAAATAGTACATGATAGGATTGAGTGGAAGGAGTATAAAAGGCACTTCACCTCCAGAACCTCCAAGAAGCCTTTTCATCAGGGCTGTTAATGCGGTCGTTACCATATTGTCTGTTGTCCGGGCGAGCTAGTATGACGATGACAGGCGGACAAAGTCAGCTGCCTAAGAACACTTTCGCAAAATCAAGGTTAGTAGCTTACCTGAATTGTGTCGATTGGGTCGCGGCGAAACGACGGGAGGAGGAGGGAGACCAGCCACGTCGGCATGCCCAGGGTAAGGGGGCGGAGGTTGTATGTACCGATCATTGTGAGGAGAAGACTGTTCCACACCATTGATAGTGGTACGTTCAGTACCATCGGGGTAAGTATATGTTATGTGTTCATTTCCCTGCACCAAGCATGTAAGCGTTGGATTTTAAATAAACGATAAACGATCTGCCAATACGTACACTCGAATCCCTCCGAGTCCACTTACTTTCGGTTACGCCGTTGATGGTTGTCATGGACCTGCTTTCGGAGACCCATCGTCCTTGTCCACTACCACTTGAGAAGCTATGTTGGGACTGATGAAATCCTGAGCGTCCATGCCCATTGCCATTAGACACCATAATGGAGGGTCCGAATGGGAACGATGGGCCGAAACCATTGAAAGTGTTAGTGCGCCCGCGACTACGTCCATGGCCACCGAAAGGGTCGAGGAAAGAGTCATTATTGAACTGGCTAAATTGTTGATGCATATCTCCGAAAATCGAGTTGAATAACTCGAAAGGATCGGTGAAACCCCGGTTCTGCTGCTGAGAGGAACCAAAGCCGCCAAAGCTGAATCCAAAGGGATCATGCATTCTTCCAAAGTCAAAGTAGGGATCCGGGAATGAATTGCCCGCTCCTCTGCTGCGATGACGACCTGGCATGGGCGGTGCTTCGTACTGTTGTGGAGGCCATACTCCATGTTGATCATAAACCTTTTAATATGTGATTTAATATAAATACCCCTTCACACGCGATGCGTGGATGATGTACATACCCTACGATTGTGAGGGTCGCTCAGGACTTCGTATGCATTGTTTACCTACAGCAATAGAAACAGTAAGAAGGCCATTACTTGGGAATGGTCTGCGATGCCCACATTTCGGAAGAGCTCCTCAGCTGCGGACTTCTCTACAGATGATGCACCAGGAGGAAGTCTGTCGGGGTGGGTTTGGAGAGCTTTCTGCCTATATGCCTTACGGACTGGAGTGATACGGCGATTGAGCCCAGAGACGATACGATTGGTTTGTAAACTTACCCTGCTCTGGTGAAGCGTCTCGGTTTAATCCCAATGTTTCGTATAGGTTCGTAGCCATGGTGGACGACCGTGAAGCTCAATGAAAAGTCTACAGCAGTATATTCAGAGTGCGCCTTATAAGTGTTTCAGTTAATGCTGGTAAATACAATGGAGCAATGCAGCAACGAGACGTAGAGGTACAAGCGCGGTAGACCCTATAGTGGGAGTACGCTACTGGCACAAATCTCCACAGCACGTGACTTCATTTTTTTTGACGCCATCTCTGCCGCATATGCATGGTCTTATAACGCTTCAGGCTTTTTGCATGACAAAACCATAAACCAGGAATGCCTCATCTACAAGAAGTTATATTTTGTGCGACGGCTCCTCAAGCTTCAGATGCAGGCGCAGGAGTAATTGCTCTTCACGACATCGAGACTGGTTCCTCTCTCGCATCATTCAAGCAGACCAGCTCTGCCCCACATTGCACTTGTTTTATTGATACCCGCGATGGCCAAGGCGGATTCATTATGGCTGCCCAGCCAGACAAATCTATACTCAACGTGTATAACTTCCAAAAAGTGCGTTCTCATATTATGAGAACGGTATATTGGCTCTAATTTTCGTGCTGCCAGGATCAAATAGCTTTAAAGATCGTCCTTCCAGAAAAGCTCACCTGCATAGCCTTGGACTGCAGGGGTGATTATTGTGCTGGTGGTACGAGCCAAGGCCGGATATACTTATGGGAGGCGCGAACACTCACGAATCAAGGGTCAATGGCAGAATTTGCTAACTTATTCCGACAGTAGGTCGCATCCGGCATTTTATACAACTCATGGGACGCACACTATCAAAAAGTAAACGTACTCCGATTCACACATGATGGTGCAGGTCTCGTTTCTGGAAGCGAAGATTCTGGCGTGAGCGTCTGGTCCGTGTCGAGGTCAATTTGGCAGTTTTTGCCACTAGGACATGCGGCAGGCTGAACTTATTTATTTCATGGTCTTAGATTAGTAGATGACAGTCTTCAAACCGAACTACCAGCTCCATTTTGCACGCTCTCCGATCACACGTTACCAGTTACGGATATCATTTGTGGTGTCGGTGCTTTCCCTTCGTGTCGTATCCTCACTGCGTCTGTTGACCATACCGTCAAAGTAAGTCTCATAACGCACATTTTGTAGATATTTTATTTAACATCGGTTGAAACAGTTATGGGATCTTTCCTCGCGCGCTCTCCTGACAACTTTCCATTTTCCAAAACCAGTTACTTGTCTTTCGTGGGATGTGACCGAACGGCTGTTTTTTGCTGCGTCTCCAGACGGCTCAATACACCAAGCCAACCTATTTCGTCAGCGTGCTGACAATATTGGAGGGCAAGTAGTTGAGGCTGTAGGTGGAGGCGGAGTTAATGATGTCATTCGAATTGGAGACGAAGATGAGCACGTTCGACGAAAGCGGCTTATATCTGTTGGGTCAATAATCACATATCCTTATATTCTATGCTATTACTGACCTAATACTTTAGGCAACCTGTCACAGCACTCGCTATTTCACTGACGTCTTCTCTTCTCCTAGTTGGCACATCCACAGGACTTGTATATGTCTACGATATCGCATCTCATCAGCTCCTTCGTACGATATCGACGCACAAAGGCAGTTCGATATCTTACATCACGTCGATGTTCAAACCTCCAGACCTAATAGGTCACATTAGTCTGACCTTGGATCTGAAGACCTTGGCTGATGCCAAGAACCCTATTCCTGTGAGAACGGTTGTACCCTTCCAGAGGATGAGAGAATCAAAAGCTCGAGAAGCACATGAAGTATCTATCATGCTTCCTATACAGAACAAGGTACATCATTGGTCAGTCCTCAGAGTGCTTGTTTAGACTGAAAATTGTTTTCGCTTCCAGTGCCGTACTAACACCTTAACACCGTATTCATGCTCATCTTCCGAGTTTCATCGTGATTACGCTTACTTTGTACAGCCTGTTAGTTCAGAGTCAGGAGGCGTTTCCTTGCAGTCCCGTGTGGCTGAACTTGAAGGAGAAGTAACCCGACTTCAAGAGCAGCTGGGGAAAGCGAAAGGAGTTAATGATACTATGTGGGAGACAGTTGTGCAGCGCGTAATAGCTCAGGGTAAAGAGAAAAAAGGGAAGGAGGCGGAGGCGGAGGCCAACGGGGACACGGGTGATTCTTCAGAGGACAGCGGAAGAGCGCGAAAAAAGGGCCGACAATAAAAGCTGGACCATCTGGTTTCACCACAAACTCATTCTCGTAGCTTTGTAGGGATATCGATCCCGGCTTAATGATGCAGGACTGGCAATTGCTGCAGCTGCAGCATTTTGCTGGTGATTATGCGCAGAGAAAGGTAGTTGAAATAAAAGGGACTACATCATTTTATTGCAGGTTCTACTCGATTTCCTTTTCCTGCGGTTTGACTCCATACTTTGCGGGGTCAGTTCCATGATGAGGATGATTCACAAAGTTGAACCTAAAGAGCCAGATCATCAGATGCTACCTACCAGTATTATGATGAAAGCTCACATAGGAAAAACATCTGAAACGGTAACCATAGTTAACGATCCACAACATAATTAATTATGACAGGAAACGCACGGAATTTAAGCTGTGACCATGCGGAGTTTCTGTACGCAACTCCTTGTACCCAGTCTGGTTGGCTCGATTCGCCGTACAAAGGTTTGCCTTCGCTGGCACGCTGTCTCAGTTCTGCCAGGTCCATGTCTTCTTCTCTTTTGTTTTCCGACCAACCCCAGAAGCGGACTGAGACGTGAGTGAGATTTGACGGATACAAGCAAGGCCCTAGAGACTGCAAAAGGACTCACAGCTTGACCGCTGGTAAGCCAAGAGGAAGCCGCCAAAGAAGCCGAGGAAGCCTCCTAGACGCAAGCTGGTGCGAATACGAGCCTTCGAGGGGTCAGCCATGTCTGTAAACATACAAATGCACCTGGATAAGTAACATGTGTAAGGAAAGCGAAAGGGCATACCCCAGAAGTAGAGAGCAGCAGGGAAAGCTGCTGTTCCTGCAGCCCATGTTGCATAGTCTGAAGAGCGGAAATACCTGACTACACGGGAGGCGTGGGGGTCAGCATCGATGAGGGGGTAAGGTGTCTCAACGACTTTGTTGTGCATTTTGGACTTGCAAGAATTTCCTTGTTTCGTTTGCAGACGGGCTTGTTCTCTGTTTCGGAGGTTACGGAGTAGGCAAAGAGGCCGGCCCTAAAGCGGGTACGCTTGTGGCGGCACCTCTGGCTCTTGCACCCACTCATTAACCATCCTCACCTTGTTTTCTCTATTTTCCCCTTCTAGCACCCACGACCGTCAAAAGTCTTCACAGGTCGCACTTTCCCAGTTTATTTCCTAAAAACTTATTACTGGAACATGAGCGCCGTCAGACGAAGTGAACGTCGAGCAACCCGCAATGTACATTCTTCACCCTATGCGCGCCCAAGAGCGCCCCAAAGCAAGAAATCCGTGCGGAAAGGCCTTTGTTTTGCTACTAATTTTCTGCTCACCATAGAATCGTCATTGTGTAGATGTGGAGCTTGTCGGGTCTCTTAGGATATTTTAATCCCCTGCGCTTCAGGTCCTCGAAAGACGCGGATGAGCTCGAAAGTACCTCAGACATGGACTCATCAGAAGACGACTCCAAAGGCAGTGTCGGTCCCCACGAATATGTAGCCCAGCAACGCCTACCTGATGAACCACTGATCGTCCTGCATGGCGAAGAACAAGAGTTACCGCCTTCACCACCACCTCCTGCCGCTCCCACCTCTCCTGCACACACTTTATCCGCTAGAGGGCGTCAGGTATGTATCGTATGTCACACTCAATGTTCCTAGCTCATATACACCCTCAGATGGCGCAAAACTTGAACTTTGGTTTTAGCGAAGGTGGCCCATCCACCGCCGCCCACGCGCCATACACTCCGGCACGGAATTCGCCAATTGTGTTCAATCTCAACACACCGCCATCTCAGATGGCCTCCTCGTCCTCGCATAGACAATCACTTGCCCAGAATCTGGAGCCTGTCACAAAATTCTTAGTAGAAAAAGCAGGTCAGCCCTTGAATGAATTCGAAGCGGCTGGCATCGTAGAATATATCCAGAAGAATGTACAAAGTATGCTACACATCCACTCTTATTTATCTGGTAAGGGGTGCTTACGATCCCTCTTAGATGACGCAGAAAAGCCGGAACCCTTCCGATTTTCGACCACGCCTTCCCGTGACGCTTCTCCAGGTCATGGATTTGGAAATTCCACAAATGGAATACCAGCACAAACTCCTAGGAGGACATTGAGCAAGAACCCCAATGGTGTTTACAAATGGCAAGGCGCAGGCAGCGCCAGGCCTAGAAATCGTTATCAATCTCCCGGATTTGGTTCGCGGCCAACGCCTTCCAGGATTAAAATATCTCCACCGAAGACGCCGCAGACAGACACGAAGAGGCGTCGTGTAGGTGAGGCTGCTGAAACTTCGACGTCTCAGAGAGCTCCTGCTTCTCCTACTCCCACGAGTCGCTCTCAAGCACCTGCTCCTTCGCCCACTCGTATAACTCAGTCGCAATCCATGGTTACTCCTGCGAAGCCCACTGTTAACGGTAAGACTACCAATGGACCATTCCCTGTTTCCACGAACAAACTAGAGACACCTCGACTGCGCACCAATGGTCTTCCCATTAAGCCCACTCTACCAGCAGTTCCTTCTCCTCTCAGGCAAGCCTGGGGTCAGAGTGATTCTCCTCCTTCCAACTCTCCCCCGAGAAGGCCTACAAAGGCTGCGAACTTCATGGCAGACCTCATTAAGGAGGTCACTCCTCCTAAGAAGGCAGACGTATCGAATCCCTATCAAACTGCAAGTCCCGTTAAACCACCGCCAAAGAAACAGACCGCAAAGAAATTGAGGTCTACTCGATCGACAGAGCAGAAGCAGACTGAGAAGGAGAAGGCGAAAGAGCCAGAATTATCCACCCAGGCAATTATTGAAGCCACGGTACCTAAGGTCAGTTCAGTCTCCATCGTTGGATGGCCTATATGCTAATGCCTCACACAGGGAAGTAAACGGGCGAGACCTCCACCGGAGTTAGAGACTTCAGCCTCTGCTCAGCCTGCTGAAACTGCGACTTCTCCACCAAAGTTCCCTGGCAGTCCCCCTCGCAGAAGCCCCAGGAATCAGGCAAGCGATTTACCTCCTGCCAACGGTTCTGCTGGTTTGGACAGATCGTTGAAGCCTGCGCCTACGCTCCAAATTGAAGAGGAGGACAATCGTATAGCGAAGAAACCGAAGATAACTGGAGTTTATGGAACTCCTCGTCGTCCTCGCACGGCAGCAGTGACCGTCGAGGAAATCGATGACGTGGAAATGCCCTCTTCCCCTCAGTCGACTTCACCTGTCACTAAGCCATCGGAGGTCATAGAGCCCGAGGACGAGAGCAGGGGCTCTCAGCCGGCTCGTCCTAGTAATGCAAATGGTACACCTGCTGTGCAGCAGTCCACATCTGCGAAATCACTATTCGGGGCGAGGTCATCAGCTCCAAAGGAGCCGTCGAAGCTTCGCTTTAGCTATCAGGTTGATAAGGTCGAGACCGTTTCCGAGCCCAAGGTCTCTCCTCCCATTTCCACGCCACAAGCTAGTGCCCCCCTCAAGAAAGTCGATCTCGTCGAACCAAGTCCCATCAATCCAAAATCTGCGGTTCTTGCTATGAATGTCGACAATCTGCCCACGTACACATTCACCCTCGGAGAATCACCATATGATGCTGGGCCGAGTCACGTCAAAGCCCGTGAATCGGTTAAGCTTGCGCCATTATCTTCGCTACCTGCATTCGATTTTTCGAAGCGTACAACCGCAGTCAACGGGTTTAACTGGACTGCAGCCGGAATGAAAGCGCCCACAGCTGCGTCCAAGCCAGGAAGCTGGACGTGCAGCACATGCATGCTCACAAACTCTGATGACGCGAAAGATAAATGTTCCGTCTGTGAGGAGCCACGAAACAAGTCAACGCCTACGCATACTACAAATGGGTTCAATGGGCCTGCAAGTGCTACCAACGGGTTTAACTGGGCGGCTGCGGGCGTAAAGCAGCCTTCGAAGGGGTCAGGGGGCGATGCCTGGACTTGTTCAACGTGCATGTTGTCCAACCCTGCGAGCGCGACAGAGCAGTGTACGGTTTGCGAGGCTCCACGGAGTAAACCTGCCACGAGTTCTGGACCTGCCAAAGGGTTTGACTGGACGGCTGCCGGCATGAAGCAGCCCTCGAAAACCTCTGGGGGAGTCACTTGGACTTGTTCAACATGCATGTTGTCAAATCCTGCGAGTGCAACAGACAAGTGCACAGTTTGTGATACGCCACGTTGATCTTCTTTAGTGACTGATGACCGTTGTTGTACTTCAAGCTGTGATTTAGCTTTTCGGAATTCTTTTTTTTATTGCTCTATACACACAAAGGTTCGAGGATTTGCATTGCCAAGTGCTGTTTCTTATAATACACATACATACTTGTCGTCGTCATCGTCATCATACATGCCCAGCGAAAGTATGGGTTAGTCATACACCGTGCGTGTCTTGAATGAAAGAAATAGGAAATTGCAGTGAGAGTGTATGTATATACTTTTTGTTATGTCTTCAGAGTGAAATCAAGTCTGCGCGCTAGTGGTCTACCACTTAATTCGTCACCAGGCGAAGACAGCTTCCTTTTGAGTTTATTGGGTGCAGCTGCTCTGACAGCAGGTCCTGGAGCACTAAGATCGACGTTACCGTCAACTTCTTCAAGTGGTCGAGATGTCTGGGTGCTGATAGGCTTTGGCAGTTTGGATGGGTGAGTCGGATAGGGAAGAGCGAAGAAGTAAGGATGATGGAGAGCCTACTCGACAACTCGGAAAATCAAAATAATATCCACAGGAATAAAATACCCACCTCTTTGGCATTTATGCGTTTTCGGGGCTCATAAATAAGACACTTTCCGAGTAAGTTGAGAGTATCGGCACTGGCGGCAGTGAAAAGGTCACGTAAGGGAGTTTTCGGAAATTGTCCAACTGGAACATAGTCTGGTAGTTTTGTATGGCCCTGATATAAGCCAACACAAGTTGTCAAATATGAGGTGATGGAAACATAATAATGTGAATTACCGGCCAATCTTCTTCGGTAGGAGTCCCTAGGGCACGGAATATGGTTTTTAGTTGGTCCATGTCACTTTCGCCAGGTAGATATGGTGTCCGTAACATCAACTCGGCAAATATACAACCAACAGACCATATGTCGACTGCACTGCTGTAGTACCGACTACCGAAGAGGAGTTCTGGAGGACGGTACCATCTTCAAGGCCACGGTCAATGAGAATAATGCAGGCTAGAAATTTATAAGTGACATTACCTAGTAATGACTTGACAGGTCATCTTATAACCGGGATCTGCAAAGTCTCTTGCGAGACCAAAATCGGCGATTTTAAGCTGGCCATTGGAAGCTATGAGCAAATTGTTGGGTTTCAAATCCTGATTTCTGTGAGCATGTGTGTAAATAAGAGTGGAGTATATTCACTCGGTGAAGGACAAAATTGCGGTGACAGAATTCGAGGCCCCTGAATGTCATGGCCATCCAGCTTTTGATGTCAGCAGGGAGAAAAACAAGCGACCGGTCTTTTATGATAATTTCGAGATCGCTGTCGAGAAACTCGAGGACCAAGTTTAAATTGGTCTTTGATGAGAATACGTCGAGAAGCTGTGGGATGTTCAGTAAAACGCCACACTTCATTGTTTGTTGTTTGACGCCAGAGTGTCTTACCTCGATAACATTCAAGTGGTGTAGCTCACGGAGGTATTTAACCTCGCGAACGGCAGACATGTCAAGACCATCCTTGAACTGCCCAACCTTGATCTTTTTTATGGCTACTTTACGTCCAGTCGACACCTCACGGCCTGAAGAGAGTGAAGTTAGAAACTGGGTAAGAAACAAAGCAAAAGAACGAAGTGTGCACTAACCTCGGTATACAACTGCATATGCACCCTCTCCAACTTTTTGATCCTTAGTCCTGCAAGATACGTCAGTGAGCTTACAATAATTGCCAGGTACAAAACGGATACCATTTTTTCTGCCTTTCAACGTTCGCCTTTTCGACAGCATCCATAATTGCAGCTTTCACGCGAGGAGAATGAAAGGTCGGTCGACTTTGAAAAGATAATGGGCTACCTCGCTGGCTGAACCTTTGTCGTTCTGAGGAATGATGGTGAGACTTTTGAACACTAGCGAACTAGCGCTCGAATCTAGTCTCCGGAAGCGGTCCAAAAGATTCGGAGGAACTTGACAGTCTTAACAATGTGCGTGCAAATTCTGCTATGCACCTTTATCGGCTGTGCTTAGCTAATCACGATCATACAATACTGCAGTGACATTTTACAAGTTGTAATTGACATCCTACAAGAACAAGTATAACCCAATAAACCGCGTTGTGTCAATCGTCCTGCAAAAAACTTTCCAAAACTTGCATGTATCTCTCTCGCTCTTCCGTATGGGGAACATGACTAGACTCTGCAAACTGAACCCATTTGACTTTCGGGATAGCGCGGAAATAGGGCAGTAGAACTTCATCTTGCGCCTCATCATATCGTCCATTGATAAGAAGAGTCGGAACAACAATTTTATGCGCATCCTCTATTATGCTCCAGTTTTTCAGAGATCCTGTAATGTGGAACTCTGTGGGACCATTCCTGCGATAAAATCAGATTTACATGAACCTCGAGTTGAAGAGCAGCGAGAACACATACATTGTATAATATACGGTAGGGTCTTTATCCATGTAGTGGAACGAGGTCAACAAGCCTTGCGGCATTGGGCTGATTCTACACAAGTGTCGGGAATAAAACACTAAAGTTGCATCGATATACTCCTTGTCGTGAATCGTGCCCGCCTCCTCATGCTTCGTTAAAGCATCCTGTATCTCCTGAGGGAGCTCTTTCCGCAGCTTATTGGCGACCTCCACCCAAAGAGGCATGCTCGAGGGCGAATCTGCAAGCACGAGCTTTTTCAAGCCTTTTGGCTGTTGCACGGCGAATGATGCTGCAAGCATCCCACCCCATGATTGCCCTAATAATGCAAAGTCATCCTGGATCTCAAAAAAGGATAACAGGTTCTTCAGCTCGTCAATAAATAGCTGTACCGTCCAAAATTCAACATCGCCGTTCTTCTCAGGCAGATGTGTCGATCGCCCGTTACCCAACTGGTCGTATAGAATGACGGGGATCGAGTAAAGACTAGCGACATCAGCGATTTCTGCGACGTAATCGTGTGTACTGCCAGGACCACCGTGTAAAACAACAAGAGGACGGCGTGACCGCGATTTAAGGTCTCCTACAACCTTATACCATGTTTTGCATGGCTTTCCAGCAGCTGGGACGACGAAGTCGATCTCTCCTTCAGTGATAGGGACGGTGGACATTGATGTGGATTGGCGATAGGGGACTTTGGTGGTGAGGAATATGGGAGATTGGCACCTGATATTTTCTAAGTTTATAACTGCGGGGTACTATCTGTGTGATTGGTCGATTGGTGAGTGAGGTTGTACAGATTCACAGCCGCAACCGTCGCAACGTGAGTACTTGACTCGGGCACTGACTGTTCCTAGTCCGACCGGTTCCTGGAGATGCAGTTGCATTTATTATTTGCGATACCCCCACGGTCAAGAATAAAGGGTAATTCTGGATTTTGTACCAGGTCTGGCGTACAGCTATCTGAACTGGCTTGAGTTTGAGACATGTCAGTGTGACACAACAACATATTGGTCACGTTCTAGTGCAAATTGGGTAATTTTTTGGGTTGGTTCCTCATCAACTCCCACTTACTTACATTCTATTCCCCTCATTCTATTTCTTGTTGCTTTTGCCCCCGAATAGCTGGAGGGCGTGTTGTAATACGTACGCGGCCCAAGGCTGCCGACCTGTGGACTATTATTGAAAAATGACCCTTGCATTAACCTTGTATGATGTGCTTGGCATTCCGAGCTCAGCGTCAATAGATGATGGTGCGTATGCCAATTATTTTGATAAATGGGTTATCCTGATCCAAACTTGTAAATGTACATGCTCAGTACGGAAGGCTTATAAGCAGAAAGCCCTCGAGACTCATCCAGACAAGCTTGAACCAACTGCAAGCGAGAAAGAGAGGCGCGCTGCAGAAGGCAAATTCCGCAATGTACGTCGTCGTATTTCAATCACTGTGGTCCAAACATTCATATCCTAACAGGTAAAGGAAGCCTTTGAGATCTTGAGTGATCCTGATAAGCGCAAGGTGACTTTTCTAAATTAGCAATACCCTCTAATCCATGATAACACTCGTTGCGGCTAAATCCTTAGGCATACGATATCCGTATACAGTGTGCACTCAAGAATTCGAAGATTTGGGATAAAGAACAAGAGAAACGGACGAACGAACGTGAACAGTGGGCGCGTCAAGCGAAGGAGAGAAGTGAGAATAGGATGAAGGAGCGAGCCGATTTATATGATTCTATTCGTCGAATGAAGCAGGAACAGACCCTGTACACTGAAGTTGTCGATAAACTATATCAAGAGCTCAAAGACATGAATCCAGAGTGGGAGCTCAGGCGGAAGCAAGCTTTGGAGGTAGCTTTTTTTAAGGCTGAAATCTCTTCGTTGTCCTGACCACTTTTTTATGGTGTCGCATTAGCGTAAGGAGAATGCAGCACGAAAGGCTCAAGAACCTCGGACACAGCGGACTCGTTGACCCATCTACATCTATCTATTTTTTCGGACAACCATTTGACCAGGGCAAATGTTGTAATATTTTATTGCGTTGCTGGATCCTATCGTTTTTATTTTTTTCTATTTTTTTCTTTCGTTTTTTAAACAGACATCGCAGAATTCGTCAATACCCGAAAGGGATGTAACTGGAATAGCAACATTAATTGAAACCCCCAAACTTTTAGCTTATGGCTGAATGGCACGCACATTACACGTCAAGGGTGTTCAAGCGACTTTTCGCGACGCGGCCGACATCATGCACTGCTCTATCAAGCTCTGATACCCATTCTTCTTCACCCGTTTTAACAGGACAAATGCTGTTCACGTTAGGTTCGTCAGGCGACAACGAATGCTCAATGCCAAGCATATCCTCCATCTCTTCCGCGATAACAGCTCTACTCCTCCCATTCACAAATGTCATATATATCAGCCCGCGAAATTTATGTTCGTAGCATCTATTGAGATGGGCCAATCTACGCAGTACCTCGGGCGGAGTTACGACTGTCGTTGCGTTCGCTCCTCCCTGCTCCTTAGCGCTCAAAGCCGAAAGGTTACGGGTCTCGCCAATCCGTGGGTGGCCTGCGATAAATGCCAATCGAAGTGAAGCATCCCAGTGTCCTATAAGTTCGATGGCGACATCGATGAGTTCTGAGTAAGAGGTGATGGTTGATTTTTTTGCACGAGATGAGACGAGTTGTGGTACCAGATGGGAAAAAATAATATCCGAAGGCTCAAATAAGAGAGAGAGAGTTCGTGCGAGAGGTGCATCTTGTGCGCTATCGCTTGCTAAGACGCTTTGGAGGGGTGGAAGGTCCATTCCAGCCATGTTCGTGAAACTGCAGGAAATGGAGGAAAATATGACTCAGAAACATTATATGGTGTCTTATAATCTTATCTTATCTCTGCCGAGTGTGGTACTTTCGGCCCGGTTGCCTGAAGATCTATTCCTGCGACAATCATCCGCATGTCACTCGACCAGCTCCTTCAAAGAAATCGGAACGGCCCACCATATAAGATCATTGACATTTCGTGTAGAGTAATCGTCCCCACGTCCTCGATCTTCAACCATGGCCGCTATTCAACCATTTGTTCTGCGCTGGGGAATCATTTCCACTGGCGGGATTGCTAGTGCCTTTGTGAAGGTCAGGATTCAACCATATTATTTCCTTGAGCTATCCGTATTCTAAACTAGAAACATACAGGATCTCTTGGTAGACCCCAAAACGTAGGCGATGATAACGAGCTTTTCTTACCATCTCGTCTTGATTTTCTTACTTTCTGGCTTCTAGCCGTGCTGTTCATGATGTAGTTCACAAAGTCACCGCTGTAGGCTCGCGCAGCGTTGAAAAAGCACAGAGCTTCATTGGAGAAAATGCTGGTGGTGATAAATCCATTAAAGCATACGGTACTTATGGCGAAGTTTATGCTGATAAGGTACGCATGGCCGCTGGTTTAAATATATCTAAACCAGTAGTGACATCATATGCTGCGCGTGTAATCTTCTCGATCAGAACGTCGATGCCATTTACATTGGTATATATTCGTTCGTTATCATGTCAAGATTACTGATGGACCTTTGTGTTCTGTATAGGGACACCACACACGTATCACTATATCAACGCTTTGGACTCCCTCAAAGCGAAGAAGCATGTACTGTGCGAGAAACCGGTGACTTCAAATGCAGCTGAGCTACGTTCACTATTGGCAACAGCTAAGGAGCAAGGTGTTTTCTTCATGGAAGCACTGTGGACACGATTCCAGCCTCTGGCTTTGGAGGTCAAAAGAATTGCAGAGGAAGGTAGTCTTGGACAACCTGTCGTGCTTCATGCAGATTTGTCTGGTGACTTTGACATATACAGTGAGCTCTTATCATGAGCTTTAGATGTGTATTTAACAACAATCATTAGATATCCCGAAGACCCACAGAATTTTGGATCCCGACTTAGGTGGAGGTGCATTGTTAGATCTGTGAGCATTTCCTGTGACATTCATATCACCTGTACTGATTTGCACCAGTGGACCATATCCATTTATTTGGGTTCGTAACTTTTTTCTTGACTTGGCCGCCACACATTAGACTGACTGATTGCTATCTGTGGCTAGGCGGTTTTGGCACTCTACGAACATCCCTCTAACAAACTAGCCAAGCCTTCCAACACTATAGCATCCATGGTTAAGACGCCTTTGACGGGTGTCGATCGCAGCACTGCTTTCACACTTACCTTCTCACCCTCATCGCCGTCTGCTTCAAACACCCTCGCTGCCCAGGCTATTCTCAGTTGCAACATCAATGTTGCCGCCTACCCAACCGGTGTTGTAATTCGCTATGAGCGGGGCAACATCTCTATCGCCGCACCGATATATTGCCCCAAGTCATTCACCGTCCAATACTACGAGCCAGGAAAGTCTAGCACAATCGCCCGGGAGGAGACTAAGCACTTTGATTATGTTGGGCGCGGTATGCACTTCCAGGCCGACGAGGTCGCGAGATGTGTGAGGGATGGAAAGAGTGAGAGCGAACTGTGGGGGCATGATAAAAGTTTACTGGAAATGGATGTCTTCGATGAGGTATGTCAGGTCTTGATCAATTGTTCAAATACTAAGGCATCATGGTAAATTATAGGTACGCCGTCAAGGAGGATACAAGTTCCCGCCAGGAGTTGAAAAGGTCGTATAAGTTAGAAGGAGAATGTATTTTCTTCCCGCTGGATGTCTACATACTCGTCTTCAATACTCTGAGAATTGAAACTGTTTTCTTTCTTTTTCCGCTTTCCTGCGTGTCTGTTGTCTGTAGTTATTGTTTGCTCTATCACTTCTGTGAAAACACAACCCAAAAGCTGAAAACAAAAACATACTAGCTGAACCTCGTTCTACCTTAGCTGGTAAAAGCATTCATGTGCTTGTCACGACAGTACTATAATACAATTTGTTGCAATGACTCCTCGTCTTATTCAATGAATCAATAGCTGAGACACTACTTCTGCCCTCGACAATACACCAGATACTAACCAGAAGCACGCGAAACGGCAAATTTGAGTACATCATATTTGACACTGCATTCGTGTACTAGACACCTTAGCGCATTCTTTCGCAATTTAATATCACCTGGGTAACGAATTTTGACATGTCAGACTGTTGGAAAAGCTTCAGTTTTGTGTCCTTCTCCAGTATTTGCAGAATTTCTTCAAGCTTCTTGATGTTGTTTTCAGGGGCTCGGGGTCGACCATCTGCAACCATGATGTCCAAAAATCCCCGTAGATCTCGAATCTCCACCGGCGGGGAAGTAAACATTTTTTCTACTTCCTCGTGTTCCTTATGTTCCTTATGCTCCTCGTGTTCCTCCTGCTCCTCATATTCCTCCTGCTCCTCGTGTTCCTCCTGCTCCTTATGTCCATCCTGAGTTTCTGATTCGAAGCGTAGGAATCCATAACGGCGATGATCGTAGTCGAAGTGCAATCCAAAAACCCAACCCAACCCTAAAAGCCCTCGCACAGAAAACTGAGGGATACAAGATACGGTACGTTCGCTCCATTTTTGACCCGGGACCCGGGGTACAGCCGAAAACACTGAAAGAGGAACAAAAGAGCTATCCAGAAAGCGTTCACCTATTAGATAGTAGGGGTCGTTATAGAAGCACGGCAGCCAATCTGTGAGTGTTTGGACAACGGAGGTCGGTGTAAAGATTGGTAATGCGCCAGTCCGGACACACCCTTGAGAGCTGCGTGCGATGAAAGAGAACGAAATTGGGTATTGTGCATTTTCGCCTGTATCGATAAGACGCTGGAATAATAGGGGGTGAATGAGCGCCTCAAGATGGTAAAATAGCTTTGGATCATGCTCTAGCAGTTCGAAGATATCCGCGGCACCAATAGAAGGGCAGCCCAATACAACCAGACGTTTAATACCGGGAAAAGCTATAAGAATGCTACGGATGGTAGCGACAGTGATGTGGGGATTGTAGGACAAGTCAAGGGTTGTAAGCGTTTGAGCAAAAGGGGCTAAGAGTTGAATGACTTGTTCAGGCGATAGAGCGAAGTCTTGGAGGTCTATGCAGCCGGGAGATGATTCCATCTCATGTGCAATAATTCTTGCCATCAAGGTAACAGCAGCGTCGGAGAAAGAAGTTTGTTTTTGAAGTATTGCTCTGACTGCGGCGCATTTTCCAGGTAGCCAAAGCATTTCTGCGACAACAGCGGTCTCGCCAGTCTCTATAGCACTGGAGACAGCAGGTTCTAATGTCAGCTCGGCCAAGGATTTTACGAACGGCAGGTCTGGGGAATTTTTAGCCAACGACACTTCTTCGTCAGTTTTTTTGACCATGCACTGATACTCTTCGGGCCATGCCTCTGCCAAAGTAGCGACATCATCAACCACTCTTTCTCCTTCGAGAGACTTAATGGCATCTATGATATCTTCATCATCATCATCGAGAGAACTCGTGCTCGAATCTTTAGCGGTGGACTTGGGGTAATATGCGCGCACATAGACGGTTGCAGATAGAGGGCGCCACATTGGCACGTCCTCAGCTGTTTCATTGACACCTGGGAAGACGAAGCAATAGGCAGGAGAGAGCGGATCTGTAACATCGATGATAGTGATCCCATCATTGTTGTCTGGTGTGGCGTAACATTAGAGCTACTCAATAGAAAAGCACGCGAAATACTCCTTACCGCCAGCGCCACTCTCCATATTCGCATTGAGTATGGAGTGGCTAAACAACCTACCGCTAATATAGCGGTTTTTCGGGTCTTCCAGGTCTGTGGTCCAACTGCTGGCAAGCAGAAAAGCGACAAATGGACATGGGACAGCTGGAAAATCCTGCCTATCTGTGTATTTCCCTTCGATAGCACGGATCTCGGCCTTGATAATGTCGGCGTTACTTTTTTGCTTGACTAGGGTCAAGAAGCGGCGAGTAGCTCCAAGTGGAAGTGTTCCATAGCACCATTGGTGGTGAAATGCTGCAATACAGCGAAGCCTTGGCGGCCCACCACCAGCTGGACGAATGCGCGCAATGACGAAAGCCTGATGTCTTTGTCCCATAGCTGATAGCTCGCAATTTAGAGGCTGAAAAATGGTGGTGCTTGCTCGACAGCTAAAAGGGAGGAAAAACTAGAAGGCATGCCTTTTATGAAGCATCAGGAGGCTACTTCAGTGATCTTTTTGGAAGATCTTCCCAGCCTATGTCAGGCCGCCAGTGGCACAATGACTTGAAAGCTGATAAGGTTCGTAGATATGTCAAACCGAATCACTGCATTGTCTAGTCTTCTATAAGCTGACCTTCCGCTTTGCCGCTGATCAGCGATTGCAATCGATAATATGTCCTTGCCTCCACAATTAGTCAATAAAGGGCATGGCCAGTTCGAAAACATGCAGAAGGCGACTTACCGTGACAAAGGATGCACGTTCGAGAACAGTATATATGTATGACAGCTATGCAATCAGATCACTTAATATTCTTAGAGGCATTACTTGCAATTGCAGGATGTGCACCTTGACTCCAAACTGAAGGCTTAACTTAAAGACACCATACACAACTCAGACTCCGAGCGCTACTAGTAATTATCATGAGCACTGAGTACTGAGTACTGAGTCATATTAACCCCTATCATGATGGCTGGCGCTGATCTCTAATAGCATAATAAGTCTGTTTTCAATATACAATATGAAGAATGACCATGGAATGGTGGTTGTGGGTGTACTAGTGTGGGTGGGGGGTATCATAATGAAATGGGCAACGACAAAACATCAAAATAAAATTCATCTCAAATTTCGCAGTGCGTCTTTGATTGTACTTCTTTCCCCCAACAAAGCAAACATCTGCCACCGTTGATCGCGAACTTCTCTATCTTTCAACAGAACAACGTCTTCGTCGTCGAATATCTCGTTGTCCCCAGCTGCCAAACGCATGGCGGCGGCAGACTGGTTAGGTAGAACAGCGGGGGATAATGTGAATAAAGTATCAAAAGAGGAAGCAGTGAGAACATGATTATGCGAATGTGGTGCGGATGGAGTGATGGAGGTTATAGCATGGGAAGTTGAAGTAAGTGTGAGTGCGCGAGTTATGAGCTGTTTTAGTTTTGCCTAAACATAAAATATATGTCAAGTCACTGTCAAAGCAGAGCGGTTAACGACCAACTTCAAAAGCAAGCATCATCAACGAGGATACGGCTTTATTGGGTGCACTAAGGTTATGTTGCGCAGATATGAGGTTTATCCTGTCTGATATGTGTTGAGATGTTGGTGCTCTGGATACGGAAGCAAGATGTAGTGGTAAGCGACTGCCAGGGGGGTCTGGAGTATTTCCTATTGTTAAACTAGTTCGTGAACAAGATATGGCACTGACCACCGCGTTCTGCAAGTAACATAACGCCTCTTTCACGAGCGATTTCGTCCGTGTCGTACCGTGGTCGAGGGCGCTCGACGGAGATAGACTGCAGCCCTTTGACGCGTTCACGTTCGCTTCTCCCCATAGAAACCGTCCATCTTTTCAACCTTGTCGATCTCAGTGTATCATCTGCATCTTCTGAGCCTGGATTTGTTCTGCGGCGCTTGCGAGGAGTTGGCTTTGGAATATCAGGAGGAGGGGTTGGAGGACGACGATGGGCAGTAAAATCAAAAAGGGATATTATCAGGGAGTTGTGAAGCTGGACTATAACGACATCAGATACGAGAACAACGCATCTATTTAATACAGCATTCACCAAGATTGGGCGCATCTAGCACCTGACGAATGGAATCGTCAAATTCAGTCCTGGATATTTTACCAGTAACAAACTGGTTGAAGGTATCAAAGTAGACGGGTGCTTTTGTTCCCAGAGCATTTCCTAGTTGGGTCTTTATGGTGGATGTCGAGGACAACGACATTGGACAGCATTGAATATGCGTGATTGACCAAAAGGTGTTTTGGTAGCCACAGTGGTGCCACAACAAACACGTTACTAATCCATTCCTGTCCAGCTCAGTAATCGCTTCTTGTCACTTGTCCTATCATCCTCCACTGACAAGTCTGCCTGAACCTCTCTCATTTATCACTAGAATACGGCCACAGATGGTGTTATGGATCGCCCGGTAACTTCGAAACCGCGAGGGATTTGTCGATATTATAACACTCCACGTGGTTGCTTTGCAGGCGATCATTGCAAGTTCCTACACGGTCCAAACCAGCAGTTTACGCCATATGACGAGTCAAAAACTTGTAGATATTTCATACAGGGTAAACATTAAGCAGCTATGCGTCTTCATTACTTATCGAGTGGCTTGACAGGACATTGTCGGCGAGGAAACCAGTGCTGGTTTCGGCACGAAGCAAAGTCAGACGTTGCAAAGGGAGGCCCGTCGGAAGAAGCTTGCAATATATGTCTAGAAAAACCGACAAGCTATGGACTGCTGGGTATGCCGATTTCTCTGAGCACTGAAGATTTACTCATTTGCAACGTTATCATAGCTGATTGTAGTCACGTCTTCTGTCATCAGGTCGGTCATGCCACCGCCGGTGCATGGATTTTCCTTGCTAATCGATTCTGGTAAATAGTGTATCATACAGTGGCGCGATCCAGAGGGCAAGTCGTCAGATATGAAGATCTCTGGCGTCACCAAGAAGTGCCCTTTATGTCGAGTTACCTCTCGCTTCATCACTCCATCCAGTTACTTCTATCCGCAAAACGATCCCCGGAAGCAGGAAGTTATAAACAACTATAAAGAAAGCATGGCGCGAGTAACCTGCAAGTGAGTAGGCGTTTGACACTCGATTAACACGTCCTCAATTATACTGTAGGTACTTTGCCCAAACATATGCTTGCGGAAAGCCTTGTTGCCCGTTCGGTTATGATTGTTTTTACGAACATAAGAACTCAGATGGAACACCCTTCGTCTTTCGTCATGGTGTCAGGCACTACATGAAGGTTATCCATTTGCATTTTCACCTCGTCACAGTTGATAAACATGTTTCTTCTAGGCATTCAAGCGGCAACAGAACCCATTTGCCTTCTTCCACGCCCACGAAAATAGCTATGTTCAAAATCCTATCGAGTTTTTGCAAAGAATCTTTGAGAATCCGTTTGAAAATTTAAATGCCACCCTTGATGCCATCCGCGCCAGCCTGCCAACTATTCTGGATAGATGGGAAGAAAGCCTAGACGCTGCGGCGACGGCTAATGAAACTGCTTCTGACGACGAGCCTTGGGCGATAGAAGGTGACGATACAACCAGCCACAACCACGTAAGTCGTGATCTATATATCCCATCTCTCATTGTGAACTATTGCACAAAGTAGCTCTAACTTCTCGCCATTTTTGTTGCATGTTTTCTTTGCCTTCTTCAATTCGGAACGTTAAGCCAGACGACTTTTGGCCTCCGTCCGAGTCCTCCATGTCGTCTGAGTTTACGGAGACGGAAATACAACAGGATCAATCTTCCCATGTAACAAACAATAGCTCAAGAGATGAATCTCCTGCACATGTACCACCAACTGTCATTAATCAACCAAACCATCCGATGTCACCATCATTGAGACCTAGGACCGCTTCCCCTGTTTCTAGCGCTCCCCCTGTCGATTTTCCGACAATAGTTCGCTCATCTTCGTACGACGACTTACACTCTTCACTTTCTACTAGGACAGCCAGTTCGTTATCGTTATCCGTAGATGATGTCCAGATACTGGATAACACATTACAAACACGTGTATCAAGATCCCCGTCGCTGTCTTCAGCACTGGCTTCAATGCAGCCATCTTCCACTCCTTCGAGTTCGAGGTTTAGTACTGTGGTAACTACCCGAAACCGGGAGCCTTTTATCTCAAGCTATAACTCGAGCGAAGACGGTGAGGGGAGGGAGAGCTCTGTAATGCATACATCTGATGTTTCTACGCAATCAGAGCCTTCAGAGCTGTCCGTAGAATGTCCGGTTACGCAAGCAACAACGTTAGATGAAGATGTTTCAGTCAACGTACATGATCAGGCCGAGGAGTCGCCAAGGGCTGCAGCTGTTTCCGGAGGTGGAGTTTCACAAGATGTAATACAGGTTGAGCATGACTCGGACCCACCGTTTGTGACTGACGGAAGAGGTCGGGTTGTATGGAGCAGCACGAGGTCTGCGCGAGGCGCCCTTCCTGCAACGGAAACTCGAGAAGCTCAGAGTCCGCCGCAACGTATACGAACCTGTCCACCTCCCAAAGCCAGGAGGATGGGCCGGGAAGTGGCGTCAGAGTCTAGTGGGTTTGTGACTGATGGATGCGGCCGTGTTATATGGACTGGACCTACAGCGCCTGTTCAGCCCGAGGAAGCTGGTGAGAAGGCAAGTGAAGTAGGTGAGGATGTTGAAGCTGAATCAGGGTAGCATTACGCCGAATGTCATCGATCAGCTACATAGCGAAAACGAAGACGATTTATCCTGTACTATATATTTATTTGTATACGCTGAAACGAAGTTTTTCTTCTCTGGACCCACAGCTCGACGTTCACCCCATGACCTCGACGAACTGGGATAAGAAGACTTAACCCGGCTCGCCCATCCGATGACGATATGAGCATGAGATTTCACGGTCTCACGATGGTTCACCGGGTGTTGGCACAATTTATAAAGCCTTTTCCTATGGGTGAGTGGGATAGGTATTCTCAACTTGTGGATTTTCGTTTCAGCATTAACCGCGATCGTTGAGACTTGGTTGATAAGTATGGCACAAGTGACCTCTGACAGCACACTTCCCCCTCCTGTCTCTGATCAGGCTTTCATGGAAGTTTCTGCTCTTGAAGCTGGAATTCTTCATATGCCTTTACAGTTCGCCATCGCCGGAGCTTCACCCTCCGATATTAGTATCTGTCCTTCTCTTGCTTTCTTTCTGCGCCACTCAAAGACTGAGGCTGGCCTGGTCTTTGACTTGGGAATACGACGCGACGTAGAGGGATACCCACCGATTATACAAGAAAGTATCAAGAAATCCGTCCCTGTAGCCGTTGATCAAACGGTTTCAGAATCGCTCAGTAAAGGAGGACTCCCGGCTGAACAAGTCGAAACTGTTGTCATTAGTCATCTTCACTGGGACCAGTAAGTCTTCGCAAGTTGATCGTGATCGAGCTTACTTTTAAGAAAATGACAGTGTAGGCGATCCTGCGCCTTTTTCAAAGGCCACGTTCGTAGTGGGAGGAGCTTGTCGTAGCCTTATTGACTCTGGCTATCCGTCTGATCCCAATTCTGGAATAATGGAGCACTCTATACCTCTGGATCGCGCTCGATTCTTGTCCCTGTCAGATTTCAGCACCTCAATAGGGCCTTTCCCTCGTGCACTTGATTACTTTGGAGATGGAAGTATGTATATCATAGATGCACCTGGTGAACGTCTTCTCTGCTAATCCTGACGTGAGATTGCGCTTATACCTTATTTTCATAGGCCATCTGGCTGGGCACGTAAACGTCCTTGCGCGAACCTCTGCAAGTGGTTCGTGGATTTTCCTTGGCGGAGATTCCGCCCACGATTTCAGGCTCGTAACGGGTGAGAAGGAGGTAGCATTCAGATTCGATGAGGCTGGTCATATGCTGTGTGCTCATGCAAACAAGGATGATGCTGTGGAGACTATTCGTCGCATTGGGTCCCTCTTGAACATACCCAGGGTTCAGGTTCTCATTGCACATGACAGTACATGGTACAACAAGAATAAGGGTGGCCCTGCATTCTTTCCTGGGACCATCCCATCGCTTTGAATGATTACCTCCTGATATCGTTGTTTCAAGGGTGATTTTTCTGAAATGTAATGGTTCTCTGACAATCTTGAAACTCTGAGATAGGCAAAAAAAAATACTGTGCATGATGTTCGAGACCGAGAGCTAACAAGCGATTGAACAGGATGCGGTAGAATTAGTAACTATGCAGGTGAGTGTGTCGTACTCAATTCATTCGAGGTGTTCTCATGTCGTACTCTCTTCTTCGCGGTGAAGGCCCCATAAGTGGGAAAACGTATGTAACACTGAAACCGCCCTTGCCCCGCACTCACTGTTCCGCGTCAGCGCCGAACTGCGCATGACCTTAAGCTTGTTATTGGCTGGAAATAGGAATGTTTTCCCGGAATTCTCATCCGACGAAAGATACGCATGTGGGGTTTATGATGTCACATACTCCCTGGGCGTCAGTCTAGCACATATAATAAAATCCGCTCGCGGTTACAACCTTGAGGTTATTCGTTTTCAGTTGTGAATGACCAAGTCAACTACCACTCTCGAGATCTTTCTTGCAAATTATGGCTCAAATAACTCCAGATATAACCCTTCCGCCTCCTGCGCCTGGCCAAGCTTTCATGAACGTTTCTGCTCTCGAGGGTGGAATTCTTCCCATATGCTTAGACTTTATTGTAGCAGGAGCCTTGCCATCAGAAGTCATAAGCTGCCCTTCCCTCTGTTTCTTCCTTCGCCACTCCCAAACTGGGGCTAACTTGGTCTTTGACTTGGGAATACGACGCGATCTGGATGCGTATCCACCGATTGTACCAAAACAATACGAGAGGTTCTTTCCTGAAAGCATTGATCAAACAGTTTCAGAGTCTCTGGATAAGGGAGGATTCCCTCCTGAAGTGGTGGAAGCCGTTGTTATTAGTCATCTCCATTGGGACCAGTAAGTATGTGTGAATTCATATCAATCTAGTTTACAATGGAGAAAATCGACAGTATAGGTGATCCTGCGCCTTTCTCGAGGGCTACGTTTGTAGTTGGAGGAGCTTGTCGCAGTCTCATCGACTCTGGGCATCCGTCTGATCCGAATTCCGAGATCATGACGAATTCTATCCCCTTGGATCGCGCTCGCTTCTTGGCCTCATCAGATTTTAACACCTCCATTGGACCCTTCCCTCGTGCACTTGATTACTTTGGAGATGGAAGTATGTACATCATAGACGCTCCAGGTAAACTTTTCTTTTTCGTGATAATTTCCTGGTGAGCTTACATTCTCATTTTCGTAGGCCATCTGGCTGGGCACCTTAACATTCTTGCACGTACCTCTGCCGATGGAGCATGGATATTCTTGGGTGGAGACTCTGCTCATGATTTTCGACTGATTACGGGAGTGAAGGAAATTGCATATAGTTCTGATGAAACTGGCCATGTTATCTGTGCTCATGCGAGCAAGGACGATGCTGCTGAAACTATTCGTCGCATCGGGGCGCTTTTGAAAGGACCCAGGGTACATGTTCTCTTAGCCCATGATAATTTATGGTACAACGAGAACAAAGGTGGCCCTGCGTTCTTCCCTGGAACCATTCCGACTTTGTGATTGGGTGCCTCTTTCACGACGTGATAAGTTTTGGCATAAAATCAGAGTGGATCAGTATCGGGGACTTTTATAGGTAAATAAAACTGATTCAAGTGGTAGTGATGGTGGCAGTATTTGAACACTACCTTCCGGTTTTAGTATTTACTTGATAACTCCGAGTCCCGGGCATTGCCGGGTGTCGTTTCAAGGTTTAACTACGACTGTATCATCATCAGTATAATCAATTGCATAGTATGCATATGGTGGCTTTGAAAATAGCCAGCAATGTAATGCAACATAGGATATCGCTCTAATTGGGCTAACTTCGGAATTTATCAGTTACATATATATCCACGCGCCATCTAGACTAGAAATTCCGTGTCTAATCGTGCTGAGGAGATAACAAGGCAAAAACATGTGAGTATAAGCTGAATCAGAGTAGTATTCCAGGGATGCACTTAATCAAACTTCACAGTGATGGCATTATAACGGTGCCACGATATATGGGGCATATATCTGTATTCAACGAAGTTTGACCTGCACCCTTTCCAAACTCAATGCTCAGCTCTCAACACATGACCTTGATGTTGGCTGGAATAGGAGCACTTTCTCAGGATGATCATCCGACGAAGATAAGAGTATGGGATTTCACGATGTCACGATGTCCTTGGCGGCGCTAGTCTGATAAATATAGCCCGCTAGCAAGGATTAGCGAAAAGGTACCTCAGCTCTGAACCATCGAATACCCCTACAGAATCCCTTACTCAAGCAATATGGCTGAAGTGACTCAAGACATTAAACTTCCTCCTCCTGCCTCTGACCAGGCTTTTATGAACGTTTCTGCCCTTGAGGGTGGCATTCTCGCGATACCCTCGGAATATGTTGTCACTGGAGTCCCACCGTCAGAAGTCATCAGTTGTCCTTCGCTCTGTTTCTTTCTTCGCCACTCCAAAACTGGGGCTCACCTAGTTTTTGATCTGGGAATACGTCGCGACGTGGAAAGCTATCCACCCTCTATTCAAGCAAGGATTAAGAAGTTCAATCCTGTAAATGTCGATGAAACAGTTCCGGACTCGCTGGGCAAGGGAGGGTTCCTGCCCGGACAAGTGGAGACGGTTGTGTTAAGTCATCTTCATTGGGACCAGTAAGTGCTGAATCTTTCAACTATGTTTTCAGAATTTTACACCTGAGAAATGACAGTATAGGCGACTCTGCGCCTTTCACAAACGCAACTTTCGTAGTTGGAGGAGCGTGCCGCAGCATCATAGATTCTGGACATCTGTCTGATCCTACTTCTCTGATCGTACAAAATGCCATACCATTGGATCGCACTCGGTTCTTGTCCTTATCAGACTTTGCTACTTCCATCGGACCTTTCCCTCGTACTTTCGACTATTTTGGAGATGGTAGTATGTATATCGTGGATGCACCAGGTAATCCCCTTTATCTTACTTTCGACGTTGGAGTAGTTGCTTATTTTGTTTTTGGTTATAGGCCACCTGGCTGGACATGTTAACATCTTCGCGCGCACCTCTGCTGATGGAGCATGGATATTCTTAGCCGGTGATTCAGCTCACGATTTCAGGCTGGTGACGGGTGAGAAGGAGATTGCGGTTAGGTTAGATGCAGCCGGTCATATTCAGTGCTCCCACGCAAACAAGGAAGATGCTGCCGAAACCATTCGTCGCATTGGGTCTCTCTTGAATGTCCCCAGGGTGCAAATTCTCATAGCCCATGACAGTTCGTGGTACAATGAAAATAAAGGCGGCCCCGCGTTTTTCCCTGGAACCATTCCACCCCTGTGATACCCCTCGCCGTATTGCGATATGTATTCCGGTTTGAAGAATAATGGATTAACAATGGGTGGCTGATCACTGGAACTTTTTCCAGGAAGGAGTTAAAAGTTTATGCCAGGTCTATGCCTGACGTTTCCATTAAAGCTTAAGCGCTCTTGTATTTGTAGTCTTTTCTGTACATGAAACATATGTCTGCAGCGATGATTGGATGTTCGTTTCTGGGGATTTGAACACTACCTTCCGTTTTCGGAATTCACACGAGGTTTAAATTGCTTTCCCCTGTTTGTGATCTCGGACGACCCTTCATTTGCGCCGTTAGCTCGCAGCTATGCGCCTCGTGTTTTGAATTTTGCATATTCAGCCACTGTTATCATCGCAGTCATTAAACAAACGCTCGTCCCAAGTGTCCTATAGCCTATTCGCAGAATCCTTGCCCAATTCAGACGCCATGGATAACTGCTCTGTTATGAGTGATGAGGATTACGATGTTATATCCAATCCCGGTCAGAGGTCTCTCGAGTCCAGCATAGCAGACCTGAGCCATATTCCGACTCAAAACATATATGAACCCCCACCCCTACGAGCTGCCAAAGAGAAGTTCAATACCGCACGCTTGGCTGCTTCGGACATACAATCATACGTGCGAAAGGGCATTGACGCGACGACGGCTGGAAGGAGTGCTGGTTATCCTTCACTGGCAGAGAGCAAGACCGTGCGCGTGTATGTTGACGGGGCTTTTGACGCATTCAATGCAGGGTAAGTGCCATTCTGGTACGCTATCATTCATCATATTTGATGGCTTCTCCCAGACACGCGCTGCAACTACGTCAGGCCAAGCTTTCCTTTCCTAACGTTTACCTATCAGTGGGCGTCTTCTCAGATGACCTGTGCCAGAGCCATGGAAACCTCCCAAAGTACCCGCACATCGAGAGGCTCGAGCTACTTAGACATTGTCGTTGGGTAGACGAAGTTATATCAGACGCACCATGGTCATTAGACGACAACTTCATTTTCAAAAACAAAATTGACTACGTGGCCCTCGACGAAGGCTCATCTGTAGACCCGGAATTCGATAAAATAAGACTCCAGGGATATGACACTTTGAAAAAGCTTGGTACGGCTATGTATCTCATCCAGGTGCACACATGGCATACTAAATGTTGACTTGGTTCGCAGGCAGAGTTATTCCTACTCGGAGAACTTCAGGTCTGGCACCTGTGGAGTTGACTGTTCCTGTTTCGGAATCTTCTCAAGCTACGCCGTTTCGAAAAGCCCCTGAACTAGAACCAGAGTCATCAGGGGACCAGGAAGAAGTCATCAGTGGGATCAGTGGGCTCATGCTTGACGGACAATGGTGATTCAATGGCTAAATACACCTACTATACCCCTCGTCAGGATAAGCCTCTACCAGCGCCACATAATCTTTGATGAAGCAAATCTACATTTTTACTTGCTTATCGGTCCTACTAAAAAGGAGCCACTTCAAGATATAAATAAACATCATTGGTGTCATGAAGTGTAGCTACTCAATGCAAAAATACACGCCTTCACTATTATACTTCTATACGGCCCGTTCTCAAGTCCTCTATACCTTGGGACCGCCGCCCTTCTTCCGATGTACGCTCATGTGTCTAGCCAGCTGGTCTGGCCTGGCGAATGCCTTCCCACAACCGTCTGCAGTACACGTGTAAGGGCGGGCACCTGTGTGAGTACGCAACTATGTGAACCGCAAGTTAGAAATTTCCAAAGCTTTTGATCTTGTGACGAGAACTTACGTGTTTCGATAAGTTCGACGACTCCGCGAATGCCCTGGGAACCAATGGTGTTAGCCGCCAAGGGGTTATGATTGGACTATCAACGGCACGTACCTTTCGCAGTATGTACATTTAAACGGTTTATGACCGTTGTGCGTTCGCTTATGAATAGTCAGAGCACCTGTGATCGCAAATGCTTTACCGCAGCCAGGGAAGTCGCAGACGTATGGCTCTTTAATAGGAAGAAGGGGAATGTGTTAGTACAATAAAGAATCCGTTGTCAGAACGATACGAACTTTCTTGAGTGTGCCGACGCATGTGCTGTTGTAACGTAGCAGCTTCTGAGAAGTTCTGTTTACACACTGTGCACTGGAACGGCCGGTGACCTGTATGGGACTGTAGTACGCGAGATGTCAACATACAGTGCCACGAGAAAGGCGAGAAGCAGAATCACCTGCAGGTGTCTAGATATTTTTTGTTTGCTTGTGAACCCATTCTCTCCATGCCTGGTACATCCCTCCCAAAAGCAATCATAGTGAGGCTTGCCACTCCCGATGTGTACTGCGGTTATATGCGCCGTTAGCTCATCGCAAGAAGAGAACGATTCGGAGCATGATTTCCAATGGCAAATGTGTGTGCCGGAGCACTCATGTGGTGAAGGACTAGGCGAATGCGAAGCGCTATTCAACGACGCTGGCGGAGAGGCAAGGCTCTCGACAGGGTCTGGAAAAGCTGGAGCTTGTGTTTGAGCAGTAACTGGGACGTTACCCGAGAATGGTTCGTGGTTATGGATTCCAAGATGGTCATTTAAGAGATGAGTGGCCAATATGCACGTCGCGCTGTCGTGTAGATTTCCCGTGGAAGAGCCTGGAATAGAGCTCGGGGAAGGATAAGCGGTACAATCTCCCCATTGACATGATAAGGAGTCGATCCCAAATGAGGGGTCCATCAATGTGCTAGGCTGTGGAGCTGGTGGGATCCGGAGATGCTGAAGATTGACATGACCGACAAGGTCACTAAGGGAGGAAAAGACGGCTCCACAGTTCGCCCACATACATTGACAGGGCTGACTGGCAGAAAGAGGACTGGGCAAGGCATGAGAGACACTAGAAGGTAAGAAGGGAGTGACTGGAGCCAATGCGGGGGAAGGAAATGTAGAGGTATCGGAAGCCGATGTCGAGCTTGCCGATGGAAGATAATCTGAATGGATAGTAGCAGATCTTGAGATAGGGTTCGCGAAACCATGGTCCAAGTTAGCGTGTGGATTCGAAGCAGCTTGTTGACTCTCGTTACACCCGCACAAAAAGTCGGCCAGGGATGTATCCCAGTTGACGACTTCAGGGATGGTCTCATATGGTTTTTCCTCGTGGAAATACGAATGGTAGTCAGTGCAACATTGCAGCTGACGGTAAGACGTTAACGGCCGGGTATTTAAAGATAAAAGATAAGCACGAACCATTTCTTCGAAGCCAGGAGAGTTTACACAGTTAGGGCCGGTGGAATTGGGTCCACATCTTGGGCCCGGATGCTCTGGCCCACAGGTATCTTCTGGAGCAGCATGTGTTGGATCGTCGCATGGAACGATTACACACTGGTCAGTGCACTGAGAAGTGATTTCGGGGACAGGGCAAGCATCATTGCATTGCGTGGCGCAGGCGGTGATACATTGAGCACACGGTTGATAAGCTGGAAAAGGGGCGAAGCCGCGTTGCAGAATTTGGGCCTGCTGAAGCGCGCAGTGGTCCTGAGCGATATTCTGGGTGTCTGTGTCCATTGGAGTGTGTTCGCTGCTTGTTCTGAGATCTGAAAAAAGCTGGAACGAGGACAGGAAGGGCGAGGGTGGAGAAAGCAAGAAAAAGAAAGGTTTTCTGACTTTGGATGGGTTCCGTCGAGGGAGAAAGGGAACACGCGGCGAGATTGGTGCTGGAATCTTGATTTCCCTCATTACGAAGTTTCCTCTCTCTCGACTGTGGTGGTCCTCCATGTAATTATGTCAGCAAATGAGAGCTGTCCAAATGGCAGCGTCGGCGATACCGGCGTTACTCGCTTGCACAGGCCCGAGTCAGGTGACCGTGACTGGCACTCCTCGGCTGAGCATCGTTAGGACATATCTCGTCGACAAAAGCCTAGTTTCAGATCTCTCACATGCCTTTATCTAAGACTCAGTTGTCTGACTTACCAGATCCATGTCAGCACGCGCCATTCACCCGAAAAAGTAGCTCGCTGCGCACCGCAATCCTGACAGTCATCAGTGCATCCTCTCTGCTTTCGTTGGTGCATCGGGAACCAGGCGGCTTGCCCTCTTTCTTCTCAAGCCGACACTGCAACGATAATCCTAGTATCCTCGGTGCTCTGCCCCCCAACGTGAATTCCAGCGCATGTCCTCAGTTTGAAGCTCTTTATCCCGCTAAACATGTCCTCCTTGATGCCGAGCTAGAGTCACTCTATGCGACCGAGGATTTCAAGCTCAAAACGTACAAGTCTTTCTCCGGCGCTATTCAAATCCCGTACTGCTTTTACTTTGTTTCAGATCCTACCTCGGTTTCGCTGAATGTGGTGTTGATCTTACAGAACCGAGTCCTATGATGACAATGGCCCAGTTGGAGAGGATCCGAGATGGGAAACCTTTCAAGTACTACACAGCTACTTTCAGTCCACATTTCCTCTTGTGTACGATCTTAAAGTTAGGCTATCATTAAATCTTCCAGTCCAATCATTTTACTAGGTACGAGAATCTGAAAGTAACCAAAGTCAACACATACGGTCTTGTATTTCATTGGCAAGGCTCGACCAACGCCAAGCCCATTCTCATAACAGCCCATCAAGGTACTAACTTTCTGTCGCTGTCATGTGTTAAACTCAAGAGATTGACCAGATGTTGTCCCGGTTGACCCGACTACAATTGACCAGTGGGAACACGAACCGTATTCTGGACTTTATGATGGTATTTGGGTCCTTCTAAGATTCTAATGCCGTCATGAGGGAATAACCAATGAGCAGGTACATGGATTTGGGGCCGTGGTAGTAGCGACGATAAGTCGGACCTTATCGAACAACTGTGCGATTGTTACTACCTGGACAGCTATGATTCCGACTAATCACAATTAGTTAGCATCACCATAGATTCCCTTCTAAGCAAGGGCTTTGCTCCAGCCAGGACCGTGGTCCTTGCATCCGGTTTCGATGAAGAATCCAAGGGTACGGAGGTCAGTCTATTCTAAAATTGTGGCTAAAAATATTTTTTCATCGATCTATAGGGAGCAGGTCACATTGCGGGATACCTAGAGACCACATATGGACGAGATGGATTTGCCATGCTCGTAGACGAAGGAGGTAGGTTCTGGATATTCTCTCTTGACGTGAAATCATTCAACGTCTACCAGGATCGAATGATATACCTTTCGGAGGAGGAGTTATGTTTTCTTCACCTGATATATCAGAGAAAGGTTACTTAGATGTTAAAGTCGAAGTGTCCACTTCAGGCGGCCATTCTAGCGTTCCTCCCCCTCACACAGTAGGCCATTTGCTCCAAAATTCGTGACGGCTCTATGCTAAGGTCAGACTGCAGGGTATTGGAATTCTCTCTCGCTTGGTCACAGAAATCGAAGATCACCCTCACGAATCCCAGCTATTGCGTTCCGGCACTCCATTCGCATCCATCCAGTGTACCTCGACCTACGGACCTACTTATCCTAATGATATCCGGCGTCTTGCCAAAGAAGCACTCTCTGACGACGCAGCGCTCAAACAGTTGGAGGAGGAGCTCCTTGCAGCATCTCCGTTATATAGCGCCATGTTTGGTACTACACAAGCTGTCGACGTCATTGAAGGTGGTGTGAAAGTGAACGCCCTTCCAGAGCGGACATCTGCTATAGTAAACCATCGTATTGCGGAGCACAGGTAGTATCCCTCGCCTGAAACGCACAGGTCCCGACTAAATGCAACTATCAGTTCAGTGGCAGAATTACAAGAACATCTCGTTGACGTTTTATCTCCTACGGTCAGAAAATTCAATATGACGCTCAACGCATTTGGACATATTGCGATTCGTGGAAACGAAAAAGCTGGAGTCGTCACCCTTTCTGATGCTTTCAACACTGCGCTAGACCCTTCTCCAGTCACGCCTCTTGAATATGGACCTTATTCGTTATTGTCGGGAACTATCAAGGCCACTATAGGAAGTTCTACTTTTTACAATACCACTGGGGTGGTTATCGCCCCTTCTCTTTCCTTAGGTATGTTACCTACTATCATGCTCTAGATATTTACTATGTTTATGATTATGATGCTAATCTGTTTGTGTTCCTTGAAAGGCAATACTGGTAGGTTTACGATTTTTAGACTCTTGTTTTCTGATGCAGGGCTAATGAATTCCTTTTGTATCCAGATACCAGATTTTACTGGAACCTCACTCGGCATATATTCCGATACTCGCCAGGAGCTGCCACTGATGTCTATGCTGGTATTCATACGATCAACGAAGGTCTGTTATCTGGTTCATCTCTTCGGGATATGTGTTGATATGGAAGGAACAGCGAGACGCGCGGAAAGTGTCATCGAAGGAATTCGTTTCTTCACCAAACTAATCTTGAACAGTGACGAATCCCTTTCGTTATGAGTTAACTAACTACTAGGCAGCCGCAGGAGTCTAGTAAAGTAGAAGGGGGCCACACGTTGAATAAGCGAAGCGGAAAAATGCATATTTCTATTTGAATGGCTCCCAGTGCATGTGCGATTCTCAATCTCCAGTCCAACCAAGTCTTCTCAAGTCTTTCCTACACTCTTCGCTCTCTCTCTGAACTCTCACCCAGTCATCCACGACTTGTGCAAAACCTCCTCGTGGTCCATCAACTAGCTGCAGCAGTCGTTCATACTCTGCGATTTGCTTGTCTACATTTCTCTCCTCTTGCTCCAGTCTACGTTCGTCCTTCTTCAACTTCTCATGAGCCCCTGAGAGCGCCCGAATCATATTTGCCTGTGGGTTCGCCGATGACGTGAATCCATAAAGGGCCTGATTCGAACTTGCACGAATTAATGAGAGTTTCAGTAGTGACACTTCGATTGTTGTTGCAAGCAACTCGTTGGATGCGGTCCGTGAGCTTTCCATCTTTGGGGTAAGAGATGTAAGAGACTGCATCAGCTCTTCGTGCAGCTGTGGATGTGTCTACGAGGAGGGAGAGGGGGGACTGTGAATAATATCCTCCTGCAAGGACGAAGGATGTAATCACCTCGTTTATCTCTGTCACGAGCTTATGTATGCGGTCCGACCGACGTTTGATTTCTGCAGTATATTCATCCATTTTTTCACGCTGGTTCATGATTGTTTCAGGTAAAATTGTAGCTCTTTGGACTGGATCGTCGTCGAGGACCTCTGATACATCATTGGCAAGTACATATTTGTGATTAGCTTCAGGTTATATGTTCACGGGTGTGGAAGAAGACATGCACCTGCTGGGCTCCAATAAAAGTCTGCGATGTCCTTCATAGTCGACCCAAGTGCATCCTCAAGGCGGTCCATCGACGGTGTATCAAGCTGAATGTAACATTCAATATTCATCACAACAGAGAAACGATCCGCTACTCACCAGCATGCTCGTATGAACAACCCTCTGGACGTCAGCTTTCGTCAACGCACCAGGAAATCGCACGCTTTGTTCAGTCACTGTGAGCTCATCATTAGTTTGAGAATTCGATGGTTCTCCAACGGGGTGCAGCGAAGCGATTGTCAGACTATCTACAAGTTGCTTGAATGGTAACCGATCAACAAAATATGGCGGGAATCAAGGGGTCTGAGCCATACCTGCAGGGAGTCGTCGTCTGGATCATCTTTTAGAGCCTCGCGAAGATGGTCCCGTAAAATGCGAGCGCGGGTGTGATCGTTGTCCTGGCTAGACTTTCATAACCACCCACTTATTATCCCAATGAGCAGAAATGGACTACTCTTACTACTCACTGAACAGTCTGAACTGGTGTGCTAGTAGTCATCTCTGATCGTCCAAAGAGTATGAAAGTTCTCAGGCTAAGTGGTACGACGTCCAGCCCGAGTGCCTGATAGCTATAGATTGAGTTGCAAGTAAACAAGAGGTTGTCGGAATATTCCGGTGGGGATTTTATCCAGTGTTTGATCTCTGGCATTCCTGGTACCTTCTATGTGTATTGTTCACATCAAAATTAAACCGTGAAACCTCCCTCCACACCAGGCGTACTGTCGGGCACAACTAACAGTCTATAGTGTGATTGGTGTGACATTGTAAGTACGCATAACTAAATCGGAACTCGGTCTGGTGCCATTCTGTGTCTCTAATTGTGAATTGAGACGTAACCTACAGTACCAGAAATACAAAACATAACACATGTCCAGTAAATTTGAATCTTAACCAAATGTTTGACTCTACAGAACAAGTCAGATTAAATGTGCAGTTGAAAGAATGGAAATAACACACCGAGCGTGCACTGCGCTTAATCTTTGATAACCGCCATTCATCCGGTTTTTCATACTTATTGAATAGTGGCTCTATTTTCTCTTGTCGTTTCCTTTTACTGATCTTGTTAGCATCCGCCACTTTGAAGAATTGCGGCGCAACCTCGACGAGCCATTTTGGTTCAACAGCCGTGACATTGTGACAGTACTCGCGTGTCGTCAATACCAATTCATGGTACACAAGCCACTCGGGATTTCTGTTGAAAAGAGCTGAGGATGGGTGGATATAAACTGGCGTTCCTTCGACGAGTGTCTTATAGCCCTCTTGAGGGTCTTTCTTTGCTGCGTTACGGAAGAAACCAGAACAGATGGCTCTTCGAACACGATTGTAATCCTTGCCAGCTGACACAATATCATGCTTGTAGCTGAAGTAAATGTCAGCTGAAGTCAAGCGACCTAGAATATACATTAAAACCTACCGATCCATGATTCCCAGCAGTTGCTTCCTGACATCCTGAGCTCGCCTCATGCTTCTTGCCTGTATGAAATTCTCATAGCACCATGGGTTCGAAAAATTGGCTCCCTTCCATCCGTTATACACTGTCAAGAGCGTAAGATGGTCTCCTTCAGGCTGATGGAACTTGGCTTTTTTAGAATCTGCTTGGCCTTGTTTCTCCTTTGGTCTGTAGAAAACGCTCTGTACTGATAACATGGCGACGATAGAAAGTATCTCTTCGGAGCATCCCAGTTCCACTGACGCAATCAACATTTTTGCCAGTGGAGGCTCCATAGGAAAGTCGGCCATCTTACGACCTAACCTAGTCAAGAGACCTTCATCATCCAGAGCTGAAAGAGCATACAATGCTTCCAAAGCAGTAAGCATTGTTTGTGCAGGGGGTGGGTCCATGAAATCAAAGCTAAGAAGATCGTTGATACCCATGGCTTTCAACATCAAGATAGTATGCGCAAGATTTGTCCGTTGAATATCTGGAATGGATGTAGGAAGCATCTCGTTACGATAAGCTGCTTCTGTGAAAAGACGATAACATTTGCCCGGTCCTGTACGCCCGGCACGTCCAGAACGCTGCCGCGCTTGTGCTTGGGATATCGGCATCACTACAAGGGAGTCCATACCCAATCTCGGGTCGTATGCATTTTGCTTTGAGAACCCAGGATCAATCACATAGTATATGCCTGGGATCGTCAAACTAGTCTCCGCTACGTTTGTTGCAATCACCACTTTACGAGCACCAGGAGGAGTGGGTTCGAATACTCGAGATTGGACTTCTGATGGGAGAGCGGAGTAAATGGGAAGGATAAGGAGATCAGGGACTTTGGGACCCAAAGCCTTCATACGTTCGTATAGAATCTCACAAGCAGTATCGATCTCTTCCTGTCCAGTTAAGAACAGGAGGATGTCACCGGGGGGTTCTGAAAGATGAATCTGCATAACCGTTATTAGAGATGCGTCGAGATAGTCGGTTTCAGGTTCTTTAGTATACAAGATCTCAACAGGGTATGTTCGGCCTGGAATGGTGAAGATAGGACAGCCAAAGAAGTACTTGGAGAATTTCTCGGCATCCAATGTTGCTGAGGTGACAATGAGCTTCAGATCAGGCCGACGTTTAACAGCCTCTGAAAAAATTATGTGAATAATCATACTAGAATCAATCTGAGGGTGACCCACTCTTCAACAGACCAAACAAAACATCGGTGGCTATCGTACGCTCGTGTGCTTCATCCAACATGATAACTGAGTATGAGCTACAGAGAGGGTCGATTACACACTCTCGCTGCAGCATACCATCCGTCATGTACTTGATTTTCGTTTCTGGACTAGTGCAGTCTTCAAAGCGGATCGTATACCCCACTTCCTGGCCAAGACGGCAACCAACCTCCTCCGCCACACGTTTGGCAACTGACATGGCGGCAACACGACGGGGTTGGGTACACCCTATACGTCCTCGGTCTGCGAAACCAGATTCCGCCAAATATTGCACCATTTGAGTCGTCTTGCCTGATCCTGTGTCACCGACAACAATCAGGACTTGATGCTGCAAAGAAGTATAAGATTATATTGTAGACAACCTATCAAAAAAGGCTACGTACTTCTCCTATAGCTTGCAGCAAAGGATCTCTCAGCTTGTATATGGGTAAATTCTTACGCTGATCTTGTATACTGAGATTTGTGATTTCACCGTACGTTGTGGCCTTGTTGAATGTCTGCTCTCTCCATTTGGGCACCTCTCCTGCCTTTTGACCTCTCAAGTTCCCCCTCAAATCTTGAGCAAACATTTTATCTGTGTCTTTGGCCATGGGGTCCAGCCACGGTGCGCTGAAATCGCGGGCTTCCGAATCGGCTTGTTCATTAGCTTCCTGTTGCCGAAGCTCACGCCTTTCTTTGGCCAGAGATGCACCTGCAAGCGCAGCTCTATTCAACGAACCATCTGGAGCCTTGACAATCTTGACTGGGCTCAGATCCAAAGTCCGTTTCGTTTGTCCAGCAAGGAATGGCGGCTCATCCTCCCTAATCTCCACATCTAGCTCCTCCTCAACCTCAGCATGAGCCATTGGATTACTGATATCTTCATCTAAATCTGGATACTCTGATGCATCTATTGCACCGGATGATATGAGTTGTTTAATTTCCCATCTCTCGGGTGACGTCAGTCTTTTAGCGGACCGTACAGGTGCCTGGTCACTAGAACGAAGTGGTAGTGCGTTGGCGCCAGAAGAAGCCCGAGCAGCGTATTTCCGCTCTTCTTCTATTTCTGCTTCAGACTTGATGCGAAGGTGTGGTGTGAGGTCACGGCCTGACGCTTGATCGACGTCCTTCATGGATAGACCAACTCTGGTGCCTGCGACGCTCATCACCTTGACCTTCACAGACTGACCACGGCTCAGAAGGTCCGAGGCAGAATTTGCGCGTGCTCCCTGTTGTATATTAGAAACATGTACCATACCTGAACGCGAGTTAGCCTCCAGCAGCTTCTACGCATATAATAGCGACGTTACCTTCGACTCGACCCGCTATCCCTTCCAGCTGAACAAAAGCACCAAATTCTTTCAGGCCTGATATGCGGCCATTGTATATTTTGAATAAGACAGGCCGATCGTCCACTTGAGTTCTACCGCTGCTCTCGTTTCTCCACGACGAGTCATGTCTCCTGTCACTATATCCACTACCTCTTCCTGAACTTGAATCCAGACGCCTTGGAGGAGACCTGGACCTCTCTCTGTTTATCCGCTGTCTCTTTGGGGATCTCTCATGCTCCGCTGGCCTGGCCTTAGTTTTCTTTACCGCACCTTCAAACTGGGCCATTAGATCGTCTACTTCTTTCATAAGGATGTCCTTCGTTATTTCTGGTTGCAAATCTGCGTTGGGTAGAGCAAGACCTGGGAAAAGTCGCTTTTGCTTTTCGGTTTCAGCAAGGACAGCCTCGCCATCGACGACCTTGCTTTCACCATTTGCGAGGATCGCAGATTTCTTCTTATGTTTCGGATGCAGGCTTAGGATAAGACGATCCATATTTTCGATGAAAGACTCTGAAAAGTCAGCATCGGCATCTTTGAGCTTTGTTTTGAAGTCGAGGAGGCTGTTTGAGGCGTCGTGGAGGGAGATGACATATTCGGCGATAGTTTTATCATTCAGACCAATGTGGTTATCGATTTCTTGGGTGATTTTTGCAAGGAGAGACAGGAATTCGAGATTGTAAAGGTCATTCTCAGTCATTGTCGATGTACAAGCAGAAGAGAGCTCTGATGACTAATCCGACCAAGCCCTAAGTTATGAATCATCTACCTTTTAGTGCGATCATCTTTCTAGTTCAAGTACAGCACGCACATGCTGTATGGATAGCAAAACTCTAGGTTCTCTCCGGCGTGCACGCACCTAAAGTCACGGAAAGGTTACAACGTCTGATATGGTATATTGATTCTTGGCCCTCGCGTATAATGACGGTACTTTGTATTTTTTTCTTATGAGACAAGACCAGCTTACAAGACCACCTAGCCTATAAAGCGCCTGCTGGGTGATTGTTCTGTCATAACGACCTATAATCTGTTCAAGGATTGGTTGAACCTTTAGTATCGCCTACGACCTCTACTAATAAAAAATGAGAGTTTTCCGTTCGACTCGGCCGCTCAGCGCTCAGACTACAGGTGCTATCCGGTTTGTGGTCGAATCCGGCGTATTAATGACGAGTAGTATGTCCATTATTCTGTGTGTGTACATCGCAGGCAGTGTGATCAGCCCTATTGCGATCGATGTACCTGTGCAAATGATTGTGAGTGTAAATACTCTCTGACCTCACGCTAATTCACTTTCAGACCCTTACTCTAGTGCTTATTAATATCGTCGTGCGTGTCGGGAGTGGTTGATCATTGTGATCATTGGAATTATGTTTTGCCCACTGCCTCAGACCATATATCGATATCACCAACAGGTCCTCTCGCTGCATATCCAGTAGTTTGTCCGTAAAAACACGATTTGGAAGCTCCACGACTATGGCAGCGAGCACCGGTGAGGGTTGCTAGCCAAATGCAAGACCTATTTGTGACATACAGCATGGACTGGGTGCGATATACAGCATCTTCTGCGTCCCACCTCCACCAAGCAAATACGATAGCGGTAAGACCTTCCTTAATATCGGTTTCCAAGACCTGCAAATATGTTTACAGTGTTTTATAAACGCCCGATGATGTAATAAATGGCCGAGTTACTCGAAAAGAATTAGTCCTCTACGTTTATCGACACCTTGCATGACACCTGCCTCGACTCAGCCTAATCAAGGTAACATTCCAGTAAAAACATGCTGCCCAGAAATATGTGTTAATTGGGCAGTGCAACTCACAGATGTATAAAGCTGACATGTTGTACCGATTTCCTCAAACTTGTAGGCTATACATTGTCGATCGTCGCAATGGCTGAACCCCCGATTGCTCAGTCACCTTGACATCTACATGGATAGAATGTAGTTCATATGGTAAGTTTGTTATTCCTCTCTAATTTCCTATTAAGCATGTGATCTCTTGTCAGGTGCTAAGTAATTATACTTAATTCACCTGAAAACGCCAGCCTAATTATCACCGCGAATCTAGTTTTGTGCTTTTCTGTTGTTGTTTTTTCATGCTATTGAAACGGCACGGGGAGCAACGTCGCAAGTAAACTGTGTTCAAAGCTTTCAACCAAAGGATGTAATATTGATTGATCCCCATTTCCTCAGAAGTTCGAGCAGAATACTCCTCATTGCAAGCATCATTTTATTTACAACAGCCACTGCACATGCAATCCTATCGTTCTTACAGCTGCTCCAAGCATTCACCGACCCGATCATTGCGTCCCAGCCTGAAACAGAAGACGCGTATCTTATGTTTAACCCTTTACTTGTCGCCAATTTCACGTTCTATATTGTGAATGTTAGTTGGGTGTTGTCATATACATCCGAATATTGGCCTCAAATCCCTTTTTTATCCAGGCAGTGGTGCAATACTTGTTGTTGGTAAGGAGCCGTAGGTACATGCATAGCCAAACTGATTCACTCGCACTCGTTTAGATATGGAGGTTGTACGTAGTATTCAGTCATCGATGGAAGGTATGCATATTACCGGTGAGATTATTTTTGATTTTGGTTTTCATCCCTCTTACAAAGTGGTCCCAGATAATTACTTTGGTGGTCGATATAAGTAGGCATTGTCCTTCATGAAAGTAAAACTCGGCCTAATATTTCTTAGTCTGTGCTTGCACAGCTGCATTCTATCTTTCTCAACCTGCAACTCCTCAAGTTTCATATTTACCGTCGCATTACTTCAAAGCATTCATGTTATCAGGCTGGACATTAGGTTTTTTCATAAATTTTGGTCTGACAGGCAGCATTGCATATCGTCTCTATCAAGTAGGCAAAAAGACTTTTGCTATAACTGGCCCAGATTACATAGGTATCGCGTTAATCGTGATAGAGTCGGGGGCTTTAATAACGGGCTGCACACTCGTCTTGGTTTGTCTGTACCTTGCTGGTAACGTGGCAGGTGTACTAGCGACTGGGGTAGCCGTACAAGTGAACGTGAGTTCTCTCTGAAGTTTGCAGTGTTCACTGGATTAAAAGCTTGAGCATGGTAGACAGCGACTCCACTTCTCATCATCGTACGTGTTGGTCTTGGAACACTCTTCAATCAGGATGTGTTACCTATCGCAAACAATCCCCAATCCGTCACCCTAAGGAGATATCAACGTCCACTAGATATCGACGTCCAAGTTGATGTTGTACAGTCCCTAGATTTTCCCAGTACATGCGATATATCTCCCCAGGGCAAACATAGACACCTACAAAGCACGGCTTTTCATTCGACACACGTTCTGGATTTGGGTCAGTCCAGTTTATTCTTAGGCATACCATACATGTCTCACATCATTCTCAGCACCCCCCTCCAAAACCCTTCGTCGATCTGCAAGCGCCTGCACCATCTGATTCACCAGATAGCAAGTTTCAGTGTTCAAGCTAAATTAACCAAATGCGCTAAGCAGACAGTGGGCAACTGCTTTGAGAGCATCGGGAGTCAAATTAATGCCACGCTTTTCTTAACTCAACACACTCGTCTATTACTGTCACATTGATTGCTTTAATTTCATCTGTATTTTATGAAGTGTACTCATAACCAGTCAATTTGGAGAGGGCCGACAGAGGACAAACGTCCATAGATGTAACTATTGTTTCCATTTTTATGATAGAGTATGTTGGCTGGAGTATATCAGCCTATTTCGTCAACAAGGACCTTGGTTATATCGATCTCAATTGTCATATCAATAATTAGGTCGGCAAGGGAGGGTAGACCTCGGTATCGACTACTGTACAGGCAAGCGTAATTGTGTGATATGAAAGGACAGTACATTTACCAATACCCTCGAAGCAAGTGTATCAAATGAGCTTGGACTCATCGGCATTGAGAATCAATGTTGTAAAGAATCTAATAATCTCCACAAAGTTGTCGGCACTCATTGCTGCGCTAGAGATCAGACTCAGGCTGCAATCAAAAAAAGCATGTACATACCTTCATTCACAGTGTGAACACCACTGGGTAGGGAGCCCCCTACAGACCTCGAGTGCCCGTACCGGAAAATATGATTTGTGAAGTCCCAGTAGTACCGAGTATCTGACAGATTGGATTTAACAAGGACATGGTACCAAGTGGAAAGTAGCATACCAGTGTTACCCGACATGATGCCAGGGCTCACTACAATGTTATCGTTGCCCCCGATGTTCCTATGAGAGTTGTATGCTGCCTTGATCGAACCAGATAGAAGGTTGTATGGCGCGGCATCCCCATCAGTCGGGCTGATTGGTGCAGGTTTTAAGCCTGTACCCCAGGCATCACTCAAGTTTAACGATCCGTAGGCGGGAGCATTGGCCTCAGAAAGGGAGACACCAAAAGCACTGTAAGATAAATTGAAGTCGCCTGCAAGATATTGGAGCAGATCGGTGTCTCGGTTCTTAAGCTCATCGATGGAGCTACGATACGCGATTGAGTAAGCAAAAACGAAAGGTGTTCCTCATTCAACACCAACCTTTCTGTAGAGATACGGTGATTGACAACAGCCCACGCCTGTTCAGGGAGTGCATTTGTCTTGACTCCACCCTGAATCAAGTCGATGGCCTGTGTCGTACCAACCAGGCTCTTGAACTTCCGATTTTCGAAGAGAGTCTTCTCAGCTGCACTGAGCGCCCGATCAGAATATTCGGATTCTAGAATCTCTTTTTTCAAAGATGGGGGTAGGTCGGGAGCGTGCGCAGCGAGACATTGAACAGTTTTGTAGGTTGGTGAATCCCTGCTCTATTTCGAAAAAGTCAGCCACTGCAATGGATAATATAGGAAAAATCCGAATTTACCAGGTGAACCTCAAACGGATTTTGCTCAAATTCGACTAGAAGTTGTGCCAACATCCCAATACTCTGAGAAAGGAAGGTTAACGAGATACATAGATAGTAGAGGATCATGAAGCACGGTATGAGGAGGAGGAAGACTGGAATGACCGCCAGGAGAGGCGACATCAATCCGTACATCCAAGTAACCTTTCTCTCCAATTCCAGGCGTGGCGAAAACTTGACCGTACTGATCTCCGTATCCAGCTGGAAGCAGTCATTAACATAATATTATCCTTCCATAGCTGCAGAGACTCACACCCTTCATCGACGAGCATTGCAAATGAATCAGTACCATATCTCTCTAGCATTGCAGCCGCAAGGGATTGTGCACCCTGTACACAGTAGATGTCAGCGACGGTAGTCAAGCTCATGGCCATGAAAGTTATTTACATAAATACCACTGGCCTCCTCGTCAAATCCAAAAGCAAGAACCACGGAACGAGAGGGCTTGAAGTCTTGCTCTAACAAAGACTCGATGGTAGACCTTCGCTATAGGCTTAATACATGTTTAGCACGATAAGGAAAGGGAGTTACATTATGCCAATCAAACCACTCTTATCATCACAGCTTCCACGACCCCAGATGAGTTCACCTGTGGCCGATAAGAAAGACGTTAAGTGAGATTGAAGTGTAAGGAGGACTGACCATCGAAATAGCCTGAAAACGGTTCGTGCTGCCATTGGCTATATGTGGTTGGTTCAACGGGTACAACATCTAATGCCGTTTTTATATGAAATCCATCAATCACTATGATTTGGATTACAGACCTTGGTGTGCGGCAAGAAGTATGGGCTGAAGATAAGTATCTGAGCCTTTCCACTCATATAAAAGTCCATAAGTGTTGACTTTAGTCAATTCAAGAGTAGTGTGACTAATGAATAGTGGTAAATGGCCTTTGAGTCTTGGTGAACGTGAGATGTACGTACACTTTAGGGAAAGCTTGAAGGAGATAGTCGTGAAAGGCACTGAATTTCTCCCAGCGAGGATCTATTCCTACGGGTTCCATTTTGTCGTATGATTCTGTGCTAAAGTCATCACACGATAAGGTGATAAGCTGAAATTTTTGATTTACTTGACTCACGGAACCCGAACAGCTCCTCCGAGCCAGTCTACTGCCCTCATCTTGAAGTCCTCCGTACCATAGATTTTGCTCAAACTCTCCCAAAGTGCTTCATTCTTTTCAGGAATAAGTTCACCTGCCTGGGAGCAAACATTGGCCTTGACTGGGTGAAATTCACGAAAAGCACCCCGAGCAGAGAATGCGGTTGATGCGAGGAATACGAATGCAACCAGCACAGTTTTTACAGCGATTGACTTGCATTTGGACTTGGGTTTAGGATATCCTGCACCTGGTAGGAGTTCTGTCGCTGGTTGAGCTTTCTCCTTGGGGTCTGACATGATGATTGTCGTGAGAGGGAGAGATTGCGAACGGCGAACCGATATTCCCCATTTTGCCGTTCCCTTCAGACGCGTCACGACACGTCCAGGTCACGAGAACAGATCTCTTATTATAAGTTACAAGTACTGGCAATCATGCCATTACCTATACACTGGTTTTCTTATAATTGATTCCAACCCTTGTCGTAAATATTCAAGAGCAATGCAGATTATTAACTAGATCTTGTGTATTATACAACACTCCCTGACCGGCGCATCTCCTCCTCTTCTAATGTAGGTCGCTTCGGTGCAACAATGCTGCTGCGTCCAGAGCTCGCATACAACGCCTCTGCTTCACCAAGCTCTCCGGGAACATAGTCTTCCTCCGAACTCCTATGATAAACATTCCCTCGGCTCGAAGAGAACGTTGACGATGGGAGCTGCAGTAAGTGAGATGGAGTCCGCGTAAGATATAGACGATGGAGAGAATCTTCAGCAGCCTAGAAAAAAAAAGCCCCCAAGGCATATTAGATAAACCATTGCATATACAGAAAACACGCATACCCGGTACTCTGCCATCTTCAACGAGCTACCGAACCCTTCACCCAGTTTATCAGCACCAGAATAGATACCAACCACAAATATTGGCGAGTTGGAATAACGACCGGTTTCCTTGAGTAATCTATAGATATTGAGTTTAGAACGTAGTAGCGAAATTTAACACCTGGCGCATACCTAGATTTTGGCCGGTCACGGTTGAACTTGACAACCGTTTCTGTCAGGGCTCTTTTAGGGTCTCGAAATTTTATCATGCTACGCAAGTCCACATCCCGGCTGAGGAAAAAAGATTGCGCGAACTTTCGAGCAGAGCTCAATGAACGCTCTTGGTACACCATTGCGGTCAATGCTCGTGGTATTGACGCGAGGGCATCAGAGTGTAACAAAGCGGGTGAAGTGGGTGTAGTTGGCTAGGACCAAAGTGATTTAGCTGTGGGTACTCGTGATAATGATTAATGATGATTTGACTCGTACCTGTCTATGCCATCGCAGCAGCGACGCTGCACCCATCTCATGTGCTACACCAGCACAAGTCAAAGGCCCCACATGAGCACTGACAGCAGCTTTCAAAACCCGTGTCGGAAGATGCGGATAGGACGCGTGAATATATTCCGAAGCAAAAAGGCCCAATAGAGAGTTTCCGATGGTAGCAAGGTTAGCGTTGGTTAGAGGAGCGGGGCTAGTAGGGTAGAATTTGGCATGGAGGTTTAAAAAAGACTGGTGTGTGCAAGCTCGTCGAACTTCGTCGGCAGAAGTCAAGACGGTACCAAGGCCTATTCGATGCGCGAATGCAGTCAAAGAGGATGTCGGTGGAGGTTGTAAAGCAGCCCATGACTCTGCGTCAAAGAAATGAGGTTTTCTTGAGTCGCCTCTGAAGATGGCCTCTTTTGGTGGGAACTGCTTTAACTGAGAGGTGGATACAGCTAGCTTTGAAGCCGTGGAATATAAACGTTTTGATGCATGACCCATTTGCACTTTATGAACGAATGCAAGTGCTGTTTCGACACCCTTACTGTCGTCGTCCGAGTCCGTGGTCGGTGCAAACACGCCAAAAATTTGGACAGTCGCGAACTCGGCAAATCCCGCTTCCTAATGGGGTCTGGGTCCAACTCGAACTCTACATTGTTGTCTGCTGCAGTGTTAGAATAACGAGTTGTATAATAGTACATTGTTGTAACAGAGCTAGAGATCCTATGGCATTACATTTTCAGAATCATGGCTTGAGCGTTACAGCGAACCCAAAGACGAGAGATCTGCCACATCGACGGTTATGGTTGCCGCCACGTGGTACACAAATATGGGCGGTGTCGGTGTCTGTGGCCCCGTTGCTGCACAGCTCCCAGCCAAACCCGAAACCATAACATACGTGCCAACAGCACCTCAGCACGTTTGAACCAGCCCTCGAGGTTTTCTGCTGGTTTAACCAACGAACCAAACTGAAATTCTCATTAATCACCCACCATGGCAGTCCTTTCTCTGCCCTTGACATTCACGAATTCTTTTTGGACCCAGGACTACAGAAAAGGCCTGGAAGTTTTGTATTCAAAGCTGGAACAAGTATGTGTGTTGCATGCGTGTTTTTTTAGTGTTGTATTGACGGTGTGCTTCAGGGAGTCGCAGAAAATGATGAGATCGTCGCATTCATTAGAGTAAGCCATCTGCTCTGGCCTTGGCAAATAACTGCGAGTTCAAGCTACTTTTTAGGCTCGCGCTACCCTGGAAAAACAGCTGGCTACTGCTCTCTCAAACCCTGCACCGACTGGTACAACAAGTAAATCCTCATTATTTCACTAGATGAGCACTTTCAAACAACATTTGACTCTAGGGACAGGCTTCAGCTCAGACGATGGTGCTTCGTTGTTGATGGCATTTCGCGGTCTTCAGGCAGAATCCGTTGCACACGGTGAAGCTCATAAGTTGATCTCTAAAGACTTGCAGGTTTTGGTGGCAGACCCTTTTGACGAGTGGGCTCAAAGCTACAAGGTCAAAATGATATTTCTAAAGCGCGTTCAGACACTAACAGCCAAAGCAGGGGGAGCTGTCGAAAAGCAGATCTACTGCCATTGACAATTGGTTGCGTTCCTATGAACAATCCCAGAAAGAGGTATGTAGCCCCACCTCTTTAGAAAGCACTTCAATGCTGATTCAGTAATACAGGTAATCAAGTTGAAGAACTCTTATTTGCAGAAAATGCGCCGTGCTGATGAGGCCGAAGACGAGTAAGTTGCCCAATTCCGTATTAGTGTTTACGGCATTCATCGCCATCTACTTAGCGCGAAATTTGCTCCCAACAACGACCTTGGTGACAAGTATACGACGTCGCCACGTTTAGCTCCCCGTGACGCCCGGTCGCCGCCACAGCGAACTTCTAGTGTTCAAGACCGTATTACTCAACGCTTTAAAGAAATTCAACGCAAGGCAGCATCCTCGTCTACAGAGTCAGATACTAACACAAATGAGACTTTGGATGAGAAGGAACTTCCCAAAATCGACAAGGGCAAAGGGAAGGCAGTTGAGGTATCTTCTCCACGCGAGTTGACCATGTCTCCACCGCCCCTATCTCCCCCTTTGCCTCCTGCAAGGATTGATATTGTGCCTCCCGAATCGCCCATGCCGCCGGCCCCGCCAAGCCCTATTCTGTTGGCCGGTCTTTCGCTGCCGCCTTCGGCCATCTCTGCATTGTTAATTCGTGCCGCGAGTGAGCTCAATCTTCGACCGGTTCGCTTTCCCCTTCTGGGCGAGTACCAGAAGTGCTTCTCGGGTGACGAATTTGTTGAATGGCTGAACGCGAATGTGCAAGGGTTTGGTGGTAGTCTGGAGCTTGCCGAAGAAGCAGCAAGGGATCTTACAGAGCGGGAAGACTTGCTTCGGAGGATCGGAGAGTTTGGAAATAACTTTGAAGCCACCGAGGAGGCATTCTATCAATTCAGGCCCAAGGTAACGAATAGAACACAATCAAATTGCTTAGTTATACTGATGTTTTGTCAAGGCATTCGACTTGGAAGGCAAGGGCACAGATTCTGGTGCCGCCCCTAAGAGAAACCTGGCACCTATTGCAGACAACCTCTTGAAGCGGTCGAACACTTTGGTTAACGTTGTAGCCAAGGCCTTGAATAACAACACCAATGGACAGTCTGAACCTGCTTACGTGAGGTTACGACGCGAAGCGGATGACGCCGACAAGACCTACCGCGTTGCTGTCAGGAAACTCGACAGGCAACGACTTGGCCTCGAGGAGAGGATTGAAGAGGTCCTGAAGACTCTGCAAAGGTGGGAGGCTGAGCGGTTGCGAGCCGTGAAGACTGGTGAGTATCACCCAATCTATGATGTTATGTAACCGCTGAAACATTTGTTAGTCTTGCTTCAATATCAAGGCACTCTAGCACACTTGCCCAAAGCTATTGATGCGTCCATCGAGCGTTCTGGCACTCTCGTTGCTGCATTTCAGCCTGAGTCAGACCTCACAGCATTGATTGAGCGCTATCGCACAGGACCTTTCCGTCCTGTTCCTCAACTCTACGAATCAGTAGCCCATGATGAGTCTGACGTAGTGTTTGGGATTGACCTGCGTAAGTGGGCTGAGGGTGGCTGGAACACCCTTACCACGGGTGAAGACAAGAGAGAGCATATCCCTCCTGTCCTCACTGCACTTCTGGACGGATTGACCGAGTCGTACAAGAGGTTGCCCAATGATGCTGAGAAGCGCAAAGCTTGGATATACGACGTCCCACTTCCCGCTGTGCACCATTTGCGCGAAAGCTTGAATGCCATACCACCTGAGCAGCCCTTCTCACTTGAGATGCTGGAGAAATACGATGCTGCTGTCATTGCAGGCGCTATCAAGCTGTGGGCATTGGAACTTGACCCCCCTCTTGCATTGTGGGAAGGCTGGGAAGACATTAGGAAACTATACCCAACAGGCACGTTTTCCCCATTTATGCAAAATTCACTGATTTAATAGAAATTCAGTTGGATCTAGTGCTAAGCCAGATGGTGACGTGTCTGAAGAGCAACATATTCAGGATTTGCAAGTGGCATTGCAACGTCTACCTAAAGTTCATCTTTTCGTGCTTGACGCCATTATCATCCATTTGAGGAGGTAAGTCTCTTGTACTCTATTATCTGAACGTTGGTTTTGATTCTTCCTCGGACGACAGCCTTATTGAAACAACTAAAGTGGAAGAAGCCGATGAAATTTACATTACAAAGCTTGCCTTGTCAGTCGGCCGTAGTGAGTATTTTCTATTGTAAACCTTCCAGCATTTCTTGAATTATTATTGTAGCCATTATTCGTCCTAAGTATGAATCACAGCTGTCGGTTCAAGACCGCCATCCTACTTGTCAGTTATTTTTTGAATCATAACTGTTGTCTTATTCTCACCGTCTAATATAGTATTATTCATCGACTTGGTGAAGAATTATACGGACATCCTCCCACCAACCATTGAAAAGAAGAAACGGGAAGCTGAACGTCGCATTCCTGTCCGGAAGCGCACTGCTCCCATTGACATGCGGATGAGTAGGAGCAGAATCTCAGTAGGTGGTCCAACAAGGGAAATCATAGCCGCGCAACAAGCTGCGCAAAAAATGGCTGTCGAAAAAGTGTCTCAGCCATTCACGCTTGAAGTATCTTCTGAAGTCTCACAACCTCATTCACTGCCACAAGTTCCAGTGTCTTCCAAACCAGAGTCTCCTGCAGAAGTAATTCCGTCACCTGTTACGTCCAATATCAGCGTGAAACCTCCTACGCCTGTCCGCACGCCGCCTGCACCCGCGTCATCTGAAGATTTTGGCCATTTACCTGCACGACCCGTTTTCAAGGAACCTCCCCCTGAGGATGAAGATTTTCCTCCCCGGCCCTCTTTCAAGGAACCACCACCTGAGTTAGACGATGCCCCGCCACAGCCCAGATTCGTCTCACCACCCCCATCTCCTCCTCCTGAAGTTCAAACCGAGGAAAAGATTCCTTCGCCAGTAGTGGGTGTTACTCCCCCGACCCCACAGAATGCCAGTGCGAAGATACTGAGACGGCAGTCTGCTATAAGATCAAGCAGCCCGTCATCCGCTGCCCGGACGCCTCCTAGCCCCACTCCTTCCAGTGAAGATCAAACTCTTGGAACTGGCAGAACTTCGCTCTCTCGTTCAGGCTCTGGACAGACTGGCGTTCGTGGACCCCGATTGTCCCGCGGACCTAGAGTGCACGGTGGTGGTAGCGTCAGCAGTCTCGTCTCGAATTTCAATAAAAACTCTGCCTCGCCGCCACCGTCACCTGGTTATAAGAGGTTGTCGGGATCCCCTCGCCCGACTTCTTTATTGTCAGGCAGCGGGCAAGATTCCAAACCGAGGAGCGTTGGACGTGGGGCAGCGTTCTCCAGAAGAACCATGGCAAGTGATGCTGAAGACGAGGTTGTGGATAAGTAGATAATGGTAGTTGCTTGTGTGCTTTTCCATACTTGTCTTGGAAAGAGGATGATATGGACTTTATATTGATTTATGAGTCTCACATGCCGTATCTATGCGAATCGGACACTGTTTCTAATGTAGTCTTTCTATGATATGTAGACTGATGTCAATGCAACTCGGTGGCTCGAAGTCACCTTACCTTGTTGCTGTAATATACGTACATGTGATGGAGAACCCATGACTGCTTGAAGGACTATGTGCGCTGTGCAAAATCGATAATTGTGATTTTATTGTCGATGCTAAGCTAGATTAACAAACGTAATACAACAATACCAGTCTAATGATACAGGGAGAAACAAGATCTACACTTCCTGAGAAGCACCCTCCTTTTTGCTCTTGGCCGATTTTGAAGGCAGCAGCTCTGGGTTAATGAAAGGCACTAAACATGGAGTTAGACCATGTTCACTGTCCAAATACAGATCATTTAGTACTCACCAACACCACCTTGGCTTATCACGACATCACCGAGGAGCTTGTTGAGCCTAGATTTCATTTGAGAATGATGACAGTCCACAAAGGCAAGAAACTTACTCTTCATCATTACGAATGGCAAGTTGCAGATGACGAGGAACAATACGTTGTTTCTAAAGGCATAATATTAACAAGAGTTCCAAGGTTATCTAGGGTGACATCTCACCTTGTTATCGCGCGCAGCATTACCCGCAAGTTCGAGGATCTCAGCTGCTAGATACTCGAGAACAGCAGCCAGATATACTATACGCTTCGATGAGCCTCTGTCAGAAGGTAGATAATGTATTTGCGTACCAGGAGCACCGGCACCAACCCGTTGGGCATAATTGCCCTTCTTCAACAAACGATGAATACGACCGACGGGGAATTGAAGGCCTGCTTTAGATGAGCGTGATTGGGCTTTGGAGTCACCTCCAGTCTTTCCCGAAGACGATTTGCCACTGAAAGTAAAACATGAGACTTCAAAGGTTTGAAGAGAATATGACGAGTCCGTACGCTTTTCCCTTTCCAGACTGCAGGACAGATGTTTGAGTGAGTGACACTTCTGTTTTTAGAGCATTTACGCACCATAATACAGACTTATTGCACCAGATATTTTTCAGGTAACGAGTGGAAGAGAAAAACTGGAAGATATTGGTACATACGCGACGCGACTATGGTATATATTGCGGTATTCAGACTCCGCCCAAAAGTAAACCATTAAACGCGTCTGCATGCACGTGACCCCGCGCGTCTCAAAGGATTCCCACGAACCACGATAGGCACGCGATAGATTTCGAGTTCGCCGGCCGTGAGGCAAAGGTGCGGACTAGACTCAAAGGCCAGCATACTTGAACTTAAGATCAAACGCCTCTTGATTGTTCAACACAAACACCAAAAGCCTTGCGGCACACACTATCTCTGTCCTTTCCTTTCCCTCACAGCTCTCTCGGGCTTGACCATCTTTTGCTGTATTTGCTACAAGCTGAGGCGTTTTTCAATTCATGCCCCCTCCAAAAGTATTGACCCCGGTAGCACCGAGGATTACTGTCAACCCAATAGCTCCAACCCACGACCAAGTTTGTTTATTTAGCACGTTCAATTGTTTACCTTATGGCTGATGTATGCTTTTGGCGCCAGGTTGTAGTGCTATATGTTGTATGTAACCATTCACCATGAGTCCATGTGCCATCTGTGGTGACTATCGAATAATTTTCGCATTCATAGGCAGTTGTCTACGCTGTCGTTATATTTGGTGTCTGGAATATTCCTGGTGCTAGGACCCTCATCAATCCACTCAAGCTTTTCACCATTGGCTGGCACGAGCTTTGTCATATAGTGGCGGTACGTGCTTTAGTCCATGGTTTACGCTTCCAACGTCCCAACGTTAGACTCGAACAACAATACAGGCTATATTGACTGGAGGGAGCATACTAACTGTCACCATCGACCCATATCTAGGCGGAGCGACCATCGTAGAAGGCGGCCACCCACCTACTATATTGGCTGCAGGTTACATCGGCTCTACACTCTTTGGTGGTGTATTCATTTTGGGCGGCTTCGACACTTTGGTTGCGAAGATACTTAGTTTCGTTCTCGGAATTGGACTAATTATACCCCTGGTTTTAGTGAGAGATAAATTGTGAGTACTCTCGACGCTGCTGAGTAGACGCCAACTTAACTATACTAGAACGATATTACTGACTCTTTGTTGCGAGGGGCTACTTATTGGATTTTGGTTTATCGCTCACGCGTAAGTCTCTTTCGTGCATATATTCGGTACTCCTAGAAAACGAAGGGATATTTGAACAGGCAAGCATTACGATGGTATTGTCTTTTCATAGGCATTATGAAGTAAGTGCTTTGGACCTTTTGCATCTCCTTCCTCAGGTGACTTTACTTTGTAGTGTCTTCTATGTCGTATGTGAGTAGTTCTTTCATTTGTAATCGGGGATATTTGCCCATTTCCGATGATAGGGGACCTAGCGGACGATAAATTCTTTCGCAAAGCCAATGATTCTGACTGTACACAGTTCGCAATTCTGTATCCGCGTATTTCCGCACATGGTGGGTGATGACCTACCCATTACGCATGCTATACCATCATCATACCCTACCCGCAGTCTGGGCGATCTTCTGGCTCGTGTTCCAGGTAGGAGTCTGCATAGCGTTCATATTCATCGGCATTGTATCCTTCAAGGTATGTTCTCATTTTTTATTGAAAGTCAGGTGAAAGCTCACTTCGCAATCGCAAAAGCGCACTACGGAGGAGATGGCCGTTGAAGCTGGTAAGAACTCGTTAGATTTCCAGTGTGCAAAGAAACTCATGACTTTCATAGCTCGATTTCTCCCTACATAAATTTGGGATTTAGGATCAGTCCAAATGGATAATCACATATACCTATTACAAGAATAACGACCACTAAATTAACGCCTGATAACATCGACTCTCTTTCGCAAGTGAAATGTACGATCTACAAAGGATTTTTTTGTTACGCTTTTTATGGCTGGAGGTTACATATACTTGCTATCATTGCTTTATACCGTCCGTGACGATTATAAATCTTATTGCATCGCTTACTGGGCAGAACAGTTATCATCGTGGGGTGGACATACTTATTGTAACTAGCGATAGTTTTAGAAGCACTTGTGCATGCATTCATCGAGTGGACATCATCTAGTAAAGAGTTCCCTGTGCAGTCAGTTAGTTGGTCTACTCACGATGGCAACATTAGAGCAGTGCAATAAGTGATGTATAATAATTCGATGACAAATATAATAGCGACTTGAGCGAGACAGAACGACCATCAGGAACGAGTGGAGAATGTGACATGATACGGCGTGAACAAAGGAGAGATACGTTAGTATTAAAGTCGCGCGGACTATTTGCGTGTTGCTCGCCGTATAAAACCCGCGACAAGGAGGGTACCAAGCGCTGCTATACCCCCAGCAAGCGCCATACCTATATAGCCATCTATACAACAAATTCAGTACAGATAGTACTGGAGATGCGAGAAAAACGTACCTCGAGCAACATCTTTGTCTATGAGTGATCCTAGACTTTGAGCTTGTAAATTGGTTGGTTCCTTCTCGATTAACAGACCTGGTGTACAGTATCACTACCAAGCACTGATAAAGAACAAGCAGGACGACTAACCATTGAATTTCTTTGCTTCGTCGAAATTTCCCATCTTGTAATGACCAAGTGCCAGGTAGTACAGACATTCTCTTCTTCGCGTGGGCTCGGCTCGGTAGATTTCTAAACAAGAGTCAGTGTCGAACATGAGCTTGGCATGCCAGGTGACAAACCTTGTAAAAGCCGCACACCCTCTACTTGATGGTCTCTCAGTGGGCTTTTGACAAGGCCCCAGGCATAGTTGAACTGGGTCTGAATGGTGACATGGGATTGAACTAGTTCTTTCTGATACTGTAGTCGTAGTACCTGGAGCGAAGACCGAGATGGTAATCTCAGTTTGATGACATAAAACTCCATGAGAATGAATTACCTCGAGCTCATCGTAAGATAAAGAGACTTCTGCGTCTGCTGCGTAAGGGAGATCTGTAGGCATGGCTAATAAGGTGGTGTTTGCAACCCAAGAGTCTCAGCAGTATGGAACCGTGTGGTTATATCAGCTTTTCGCACGGCTTGAAGATTGTGTTACAGCTGGTGACCGTGACGGTAGTTCGAGTTGCTCTTTACCGCCTCCTCCACTTTTGGCGCCCCGAAAGGTTCACAGTAAAAAGCAAAACACAAGCTGAAAATGGACGAAATTGGTGAGTTAACGTTTTGCACTCTTGTTTATTCTTGACTTTTATAAGTAGGCGTGATAAAAGCCGACTTTTCTGTGTTGAAAGAGGGACCCGGAGGTACTTGCCATTTTTTATCCTCCGTCGGGAAAAATTCCCTGTCGAAAGTCGATGAACTCATGGTGCATTTTTTTTTGCTGCACCATGCTGTTGTTTTTATAGCTAGCTAGCCTCGCAATCATCGCTGTCACCGCCGAACTGCTGATAGACTCAGCAGCATTTCAAGTTGCTTACGCCATATGATTTCTTCCTTTTTCTTTAGACCGTGGTCATCGCGACGACCGTGAACGTAGAAGGCACGACGACGGCTACCGCGAGAGAGACTACAGAGATCGTGAAAGAGATAGTCACAGGGAGCGAGACAGAGGAGGAGACCGTTATGGGGGCCGCAGGGATGATAGGCGCGATCCGGGTCGTGGGTATGGAGGACGAGGCGGCCGCGAATTCGACGAACATTCCAGACGCCCTCATCATGAAGAAGATCGACGCCGTGATCATAGAAGAGACGAAGAGCATGGCGCCTTCCGACATGGGCGAGCTCGTGAAGAGCCTGGTTCTCCCCAACGCCGTGGTGGTCGCGGGAAAGGCAGAGATGGCTTAGGCACGCCAGAAAGACGGTCGCCTACACCTGAAGGTGCAGCCCCCATTTCACAACGAAAAAGAAAAGCATCTGGATGGGATGTTCATGCGCCTGGCTATGAGCAATATACTGCTATGCAGGCTAAACAGACAGGTTTGGTTTTTCCCCTGATTCTATAGTAACTCAAGCTCATTTGTCTTTGTTAGGTCTTTTCAACCTCCCTGGTGCAAATCGCACCCAAGTTCCACCTATTTTAGGCATAGCAGGATTACCACCCCCAATGCCTGTGCAAACTTTCGGCATGGGTATCGGCAGCAACCCTAACCTGTCCCGACAGTCTCGTCGCCTCTATATTGGAAGCATTACTCCGGATGTTAATGAACAGAACCTAGCTGATTTCTTCAATTCCAAGATGATAGAGATGAGCATTGGCACGGGTGCACCGGGCAATCCAGTCCTGGCTGTACAGTGTAATTACGAGAAAAACTACGCCTTTGTAGAGGTACTATTCATTTTTCTCTTCCAGCCATTCATAAGATTAAATCTTATTTCTTTCGATCAGTTTCGCAGCGCTGAGGATGCCACGGCTGCTATGGCATTTGATGGCATCATCTTCATTAATGGTCCTCTCAAAATCCGTCGACCCAAGGATTATGGCGGTGTTGACATGTCTGCTCCCAGTGTTCACGTGCCAGGAGTCGTCTCTACCAACGTTCCTGATTCTATCAACAAAGTCTTCGTCGGTGGTTTACCAACTTATCTCAATGAAGAGCAGGTTATGGAATTACTGAAGAGTTTCGGAGAACTGAAAGCTTTCAACCTGGTGCGAGAAAATGGAAATGGCCCATCCAAGGTTGGCTTTTCCGCTTTAGTCATATCAACTAGATGCTCACCTCTGCTTCTAGGGCTTTGCCTTCTTCGAATATGTTGACATTTCAGTGACAGATGTGGCCATTCAGAGTCTAAACGGCATGGAGTTAGGCGACCGTTATCTTGTTGTACAGAGAGCCTCCGTTGGCGCCAAACCCGGAACTCCTGGTATGATACCAAACTTGCCTTACGACCAGTTCCCAGAAATACCAAGACCCATCATGCCCGCTGGCGAAAACTCCAGCGCAGATGCGCGCATTCTTCTCATGCTTAACATGGTAACGCCCGATGACCTCACTGATGATCAAGAATACGGGGACCTCTATGAAGATGTCAAGGAAGAATGTTCCGTATACGGCGCTGTGGAAGACCTTCGCATTCCTCGACCTGTCAAGAAGGACAAATCGAAATGGGCCCCTGGAGAGGTGGGACACCAGTCTGCAATGGATGCTATACGTCAAGATGAAGCTGCTGGGGTGGGAAGAGTTTATGTTAAATATATCGATGCGGACAGCGCCAACAACGCTCTGAAAGCGTTAGCTGGGCGTTCTTTCGCCGGCCGGTCGATCATTGCGACACTCTTGAGCGAAGACAGTCAAACCACACCTCCACTCCACTTGATCTTCGCGCCCCAACCAGACGCACCTCCCCCTCTTCCCGAATCCTGATTGTCTTCCTGGTGAAAACTCGTACAAGAGGAGTGATTGGTTTTATCGTTTCATTTGTGATTTGTGCTAGTATATGAAACTTTGTTTTACCCAGTGTTTCCGTGTATTTACTGCCATTCTTACACTCAATCCAATCTTGCTGCAACGTTGCATGGTGATATTCTATGCTCAGATAATTCGGGATGTTTAAGTCTCGCGCTGTATGGTTGAGTTATATGAAAACCGGGTGTCCACCTGTCGTATTGCTTGGTCCAAGTTTTCAGAGTGGAAAAATGCCTTTGTTTATAATGAAGACTAAGTCACCAGTAAGATATATATTCTCTCTGGAGGCTGTAGTCGTACAATACCTCCACACCTACATCCAGATAGTTCGGGGAGTTTTCCACAGAAGGGCAAAGTTTCGGAGATTCTCATATTAGACTGAGAATGCTGGTGTCCTAGAGTCCTATCGTAAAGCAAGTAAAAGGCAACAGGTTTTCCCTTCTGACTACAGGGCCAATATAACCAGACCACAACTTAGAAGGAGTGTCTGGTTTGACTACAAACTCGCGTCGCGGCCAGCCCTGCGATCCGCTTTCCTTTGATCCAGCTTGATATTCAAGTAGAGTAGAACGTGTAAGCATGGGCTACAATGCTAGTGGGGAGTGCGCACCCATGTCTTCTTACAGTCTCTGTAAGCCTGAAAGAAATCCAGACACTTATCACGGTCGTAGCTATTCCGGTCCATGCAAGCCATGGATGCTTTCGCCGCACTCTCGCAAGGACTTGAAATGAGCCGTCAGCTAACCCTAAATTCGCAAAAACCAGTGCTGCCCACTAACTCTGTATGCTTGGTATACGTTTCCCGTCCCTTCATTTGACAATGTGGAGTTCAGCTGTGGTACTACTGTGAATTAGCTCCTGAAATACACTGACCGCGAAATGCTCCCGGTAATTTAATGGCTGCACGTTATCTTGCGGCGACTCTGACTCCTTAGTGGACATGGCAAACCTTTGGTAACAGTCAAGTAACAGTGATAGGAATAGTATCCAAAGACAAGATCTCTCAGTGAATGTGAAAGGCGAGGTTTGCTTGGCTGGAGCCGCTGGGCTCGAAGTCATCCGAAGCGATCATCATTTTTACTGTGAAAATTGCAAGGCACGAGATTAGAAAATGCCGTAATGTTTGACAGAACCATTTGGACGCCACTTGCCTTCCTTCATTCAGCTGCCCAGCCTGGGAGCCACGGTCCCCCTGTGCACACGACGTTTCTTTGACACGTCGCTTGGCCTGGTAGACCTTTAAGAAAGGTCGACAAGGGCAGAAATACTCCTGGACAGGTTCTTTTGCTGCAGATACCATGTCGCCATCTATCGATTCGAAGAATGGCTTTGCAGACGAAACCGGATCAACTGGATCTCCTTCCCAGGACTCTCCTAGCAATTTGGTGGAAGAAGTACGCACAACAGTCCGTCCTCCAATTGACTATTCGTCTTTTGGAGGCTTCAGACACAGTATCTGGTCACGGTTTGCCAGTATCTGGACCCGCAGATTCGTCTTTTCGCTTTTGGCTGGTCAGGTAGTCTCGCTATGCATCACATGCACCAATGTCACGACGACGGAATTGGTCAGTCGAAATTGGACCTTGTCCACCACACAGACCTGGTTTTTGTGAGCATATATGCTGATTCATTCGTGATTCCCCTGTATATAACTGTTTCTTCACAGGTATTTCTCGTTATTTGTTGTTTATACACCATATACAATGTATCAATGTGCGCACTTACTTCTATCTGCCAAACGTATGATCATCAAACTCAGAAAGGCTGTCTGTAGATGGAATCAAGGGCTGGGCTAAGATGGTTGCTAGAGATGGGTGGAAATGTATGCATTAGATCAACTACCAGGGCAGTTCCCCACCATACTGATTATACACCCATCTAGATTTCATCTTGGCATGTTGTGACGTAGAAGGAAACTTTCTCGTAGTCAAGGTAAACCAAACCCCTTGATCCCTTCGGATGCGGCTTTATCAACAACTCATCACAGGCATACAACTATACCGATTTATTGTCCTGTATGCTCCTTGATGCGTAAGTGTGGCGTTTTCTTTTGTTCCGATAATATCAATTTATATCAATTCAACTGCAGCTGGGCAATACCTGTTTGTCTTTTCTTCTGTTGGGTCTACATGCGTACAAAATATCATTGGACACAAGTTCTCGCGAGTTTTGCCTTTCTTTTCTTTCACGAACAGTTCATAACCTCCGAATTATTTCTTAGGGTGTGTTAGTGTGTGTTGGAGGTCTGGGAATGCTGGTATCGTCCGATATGCTCACAGATAAGAATTACCCCGCGCTAAACAGGGGAAAAGGCGACGCCTTTATGATTGTAGGAGCGACGCTCTATGGATTTAGTCCGTTCCTCTTCATTCTATAAATATCTTGTGGAAGCGGGCCTGATATAATACTCATTGCAGCGAATGCAACGGAGGAATTCTTCGTCAGGAGATCTCCGCTCTATGAAGTGAGTTCCTTGATTTTTTTCCCTGTTCAAGTTACACACGGTAATGGCTACTGTCAGGTTGTTGGACAGCTCGGGATGTGGGGCACGTTGATAAATGGCATTCAAGCAGCTGGACTCGAACATAATGCGATGAAGACTGCAACGTGGAACGGTGCTACTAGTGAGTGATTGATAGGTGGTGACATTGTTACCTACAGCTTTTAATTTTGCCAAATATTTTATAGTTGGCCTCTTGGTTGCATATACCGCCGGTAAATTATAGAAATGCCCTCGGATCAATAACCGTGGATACTGACTTCAACACCATCTTAGCCATGTTCATTCTATACACAGTTGCTCCACTATTATACCGCAGCGCGTCCTCGGCATTCTACAACATCAGTCTACTCACGAGTGACTTCTATGGTCTTCTTTTCGGTATGTCATCTGAGCCATGTTTTGGGGATGCTACCTTCGGAAACACTAAAAACATGACCTATTTTACGTAGGATTATTCCTCTTCGTAAGTCTATTCCCACAGTTCGCGGACATTGGGAACGGTTGATTTGAATATGACCGGTTACTTACTAATAGCATTACTCGCCGTTCTGGCTTTACTTCCCCGCCTTCGTCGTGGTCGTGGTCGGACTTATCATTTACTTTTGGCACGCTACACGTAAGTCCCTTGTCCCTGGTTTCAAGTCCCCGTTATTTTGGTTCTGACGACGAATCTCAGCGGAGGAGCAAGGACATTTGGACCCGAAGGTGCCTGCATACATAACGCGCATGCGGGAAGAGCGGATGATGGCGTACGAATAGACTGTGGGGGGACTGACAGTAATAATCTAACTGAATACACCTACGGTCGGTGTAAAGTCGGTCTTATTGGTGAGGTCGAAGTGAATCACTTGGGGCTGTAGGTATAACGTCGGTGCAGTGTAATTGATAGAGGATCTTGGCGTTTTGATTATTGACGATTGCATATATATACTGGGTAACTCGGGAATGGTCAGGGATGAGAAAGTATCGATAAGTTACTTATGGATGTGGTTCAGGCGGTACAGATGGCGAAAAAAGGAATGTAAGCAGATAAATATATAGGTTTACAAAGTTGATGTACACCGAGAAGATATAATAAATTATGTAAAGAGCGGGTGGGTAGTAGGTGTGCACACCTCATGAAGATAAAAAAGGACAAGAGCGAGTCGCAGGGGGAGAGAGTGGAGATGTGTTACATATGTAGGATGCTATTGTCCGATTCACGCAGTTGACTGAGGAGGATCTTTTTTTTTCTCTTGCTGCTTCAGCTGTTCTCTTATGAACTCTTGCTGCTGTTCACGCTGAATACGATGTTCTGCAAGTTTCTGTGGAGGCGAACGTTTAAGTCGCGGACCAGCACGGAAAAGACTGTTCACTTACGCTCTTCAAAGTTTGAACTGTAGATAATATAGAATCGAGAGTGGCTTCGGAAACTTCAGTCATCTTGAGTGGAACATCGCGGAGATTGTGAGCATCACGTATATCATTGGAATTGGCAACGACGCGGAGTACTCACTGCTTCCTCGGCCTGCTTTCCCAATTGCTTCATACGCACTTTATCTTCGTCCCACTGTTGGTTGTTCCATCCAGAAGTACCGTCTCCCTCATCATGTCCCCAACTCCATTTCCTTTGAAAGGGATGACGATGTGGCTCAGTGGCGTTCACTGGCATTTCAGGGGCCATGGGATTATAGAACGGAAGAGCGGAACCAGTGACCTCGACGGACGAGGAAGGCTGGATATGTTTCCGGACACATTGATAATGATGTGATCGGTTATCGCGCATTTCCTTGTGACGAGCCCAAATGGTAGCAGAAGCAGCGCCAAGGACGAACCAGATCAAACGAGAGGGGCGATGGTAATGCCAGGTGTGACGATACCAAGGATGCATTGCTGTGGATAAGTAAATGGCAACCTAAAAGGGCTGAAGATGGTGAAGACGGGACAGCAGATTGCTTAATGCTTGATATGGGAGTCCACTGTGTGGAACTGAAGGGTATTTATGAGTTTCGGGTAGGGTGAGCGACAACGTATCCTCTCGGCGACACACAGGACGACGTTGACATGTAAGTGCTCCTGCCGGACGAAACACGAGGATTTGAAGTGGAAAGCCATGCAGGCAATACTAATGGCGGCTTGCCTCATCCCGCCGTCAGAATACGCATGCATCGGCACGCATCGCCGAAGGACCGAAATGCGACTTGTTTGGTTTGGCGACTGTTCGAGCAGGCTCTGGTTCGAATCCAGCTGCCAAACAACCCGTCGGCACACTGGCAGGCCTACAGAACATCCGAGCATATTCTCATACTCCCAGTGCCTACGTACCTTGGTTTATCCCCTGTCTTCCGTGGAACACTGTATTTTTATGGTCAGTTTGTAAGACAAACGGCGAGATACTCACGCACGTCCCGGTGCCAGTGTGGATGTGGAAATGTGTGAAGGTACCCATGGTATCACATTGGCGGTGCTGTATGCAAAACTCATGCTCAGAGCCTTGATCAGTACTTCTTGAATACCGATGATGATGAACTCTTGATCAAGCTTGATCATGAAAACATCGTGTTCATCGATGGCCGCTCCAAGAATAGCAGATGACACGGATGTCGAAACGATGTAAGATAACAAGGGATTTAAAGCTGCTAGCAAAGCGAAGGGACCGCGAACTCAATGCCTCATGGCTGCCACAAGGCTTGTGTTGGCGAAATGCAGAACGGAGGCGCTGAGCTGTCTTGGATTAGATTGGATATGTTTCTCTGCTAGATTTGCTCAGATCACTACCAAGCCCATCCAATACATACCAGAGACTGCCAAGTCCATCCGCGTACTGTTATCCGCTGCTCCCATGTACATATGGAAATGTTCTTGACACACGCCTGGCGACTACTGGCGCAATACGCGAGTACATAAGAGGCCTCCTCAGAAATACTGGCCAAGTAATGTGTCGTATTAGAAGTACCATTAGAGTAGACTTTACTGCATGTTGTATCGCAACGTCCTGGGTATTTCGTAAAAAATGCGCAGAAAGAACGGGCTTTGACAGTTGTCGGATGCAGTTTTATGTTCATTTGTGTGCGTTGCGGAGGATTCAGTAATATTCAGTCAGCAGACTAAAAGTAATGAGACCAAAAACTGTACCAAATTTTTACTAAAAAGATAATCAGAGGTCAGGCAAGGAGATGGTTACAGTCACCCTGTGACTTCTGTCACGTCGCTCGGGAACCCGTGTCCTCTGTCTGCTCGCCCTCATTTCCTTACAGTCTTGTTGCCGTCCCCACCGTCCTCACCGTCGCCGACATCGTATCCAACAGTCCTGGCGGTGTTTGTCTTGTCTATCTTATGAACATTCCCCAGGATCAGGGCCAGAGCAGAGGGCAACCGCAGTGGTCTAATTATCAACAGCAGGCCGCCCTGGGTATCTCTATGGCATATGATTCTGAACCTTCTCGTCCTCGGAAAGACCAGGACGCAAGCAATCAGCCGTCTGGTCCCTTTTCTGCTCCTCCCACAAATGCTGCACGCATTCCCGAACGTCCTCATTTCCCCACAAGGGCCTCTACAGTCAGCTCCACGCACGACTTCGGTCGCAACAATCTGGCTACAAAACAGGACTTCGGCCAACATGCTCACAGCGAGGACTTGAACCATGGGGCCTCAGCCAGGTTTGATAATGCCAGCATGCATGGATCTCTCCAAGGCCCATCGCCTGCTTTTCTTTCCGCCAGTCGACCCACCACCCCTGGTAGTTCTAGCCAAAATGTTCACCCTTCTTCGTCCAGCCGTTCAAATGGCTCCCATCGCCGCCTCAGCGGGGCTTCTTACTCCTCGGTGCATTCAGGATCGTCGGACTCTAGTGCTCCTGGTAAAGTTGGCGGTCCTGCAACGTCCACATCATCAGCAACATCTACTAATATTTCATCTTCGTGAGCATATCCCTCTATTTTATTTTATTTTCAGATCAACCTCCACTCGATCCATCCAGTTCTATCATACCTCAGTTAGATCTTGCATCTGACGTCGTACACTTTTTATCCTATCAGAATATGCTCGGCGTGTGGAAATCCTATGCAGGGCGCTTTCGTGCGCGCATTAGGCACGGTTTACCATCTGAACTGTTTCAAGTGCATGGTATGAATTTCGTAATAATGTAGTTTGATCGCCCATTTAATGCCATAGTAGGATTGTGGAGATGTCGTGGCCTCGAAATTCTTTCCGATTGATGGGCCAGATAACAAGCAACAACCTCTCTGCGAGCGGGACTACTTTCGTCGTCTAAACCTTATATGTGCTAAGTGTGGTCTAGCTTTGCGAGGCAGCTATATTACGGCATGCAGTGAGTTGTTTTTTGTGTTTCTTCTTCTACGACAAACAATGAACATCATGGCAGATAAAAAGTACCACGTGGAGCACTTCACTTGTTCAATTTGTCCAACGCTGTTCGGTCCTCAGGATTCATACTACGAGCATGATGGTGATGTTTATTGCCACTTTCATTACTCTACTCGTTTCGCCACCAAGTGCGCAGGATGTAGCAGCGCGATTCTCAAGCAATTTGTGGAGATCAATCGCAACTCGCGCGACGAATGCTGGCATCCTGAATGTTACATGATCAACAAGGTACACGTGTGATTTAAATCCTTTGTTGTCTGCAATGCTAATCACCATCGCAGTTCTGGAACGTTAAAGTAGTTTCGCGTAGGCCAAACAGTGCTATAGCCGAGGGTGGCGAGAGTGAGCCACCGTACGTAGAAGAAGAACAAAAGGAGACATCGATCTCGTTGAAGGAGAAACAGGTCAGGATGGAGCAGTTGGTCTATCGCATATGGACGTGAGCATCGGTTTTCTGTGTTGTCCTTAATCAGCGAGATTAACGGTTTACTTTTTATAGGGTTCTGTCTGCATTCGAAGAATCGAGTGCTGCTTGTATTTCCGATATGTTGCGTCAGGTCAGCAATGGCCAATACTTGGATGCCATCAGGATGGCAGAGAAGTTCATTTTACACGTCGAAGTCCTTTTTGGAACTATTGATGATCTCGAATATTACTTCTCCCGCCTTAATATGAAAGGTTTGTTCGCTTTCTTCCTGTAGCATTGCCACTGTTCGCTCACTGAGCATATATTTCGATAGGGATGTCCCACGTGCGGGAAGCGAGGATGCTCTGTCGTAAAACTGTCGATTTATTCACGCTACTGTCGCGTACGCAAGAGACTGGCTCACGGAGGATGGGCATGACGCAAGAACTACTCGCGCTTGTGACAGGGATCGCTCATTATCTCAAGATCTTGATCCGTATAGCGTTGACCGGTGCCCTGAAACTGGAGAGAGAGCAGAGTGTTCGAGAGGCGATGGCATCCTTCCTCGACAAGCTTCATCTACTCGCTGTTCAGGGTGGCGATCCCACAGCCCGGCGGATCATCAAGAGTTCGAATGGGGAGGTTATGGTCCAAAGCGAAGGCGCTAATGTGGGTACAAGGGGCGTTACTTATGGATTTAGGAGTCTAGCGCCTGAAAACGCCGGGGAATCGCCCTTTTCAGCATCTTCGCCGTCTAGACTTTCAGTAAGCAATCCTCCGTCAGATCGGTGTGTTAAGTGCAATCAGGCGGTGGAGGAAGATTGTGTGCGGCTTGGAACATATCAGCGATGGCATTCGCATTGCATACAGTGCGGTGTTTGTGGAAAGGTTTCTGCTGTACCTGTCCCTAAAGAATCAGCGCCACAAAAGTCTACCGATGACAAGGAGAAGGGGGAAAAAGAGACACCAAAGGTATCGACTGCTCGACGTCCACCGGCTAACGTTGCAATTTTCCTATATGACACCGATTCAATCAAGGACACGCCGTCGTTTGGTGAAGTACCAACAGTCACTTTATGCACAGATCACAGTCATGCTACGTGTCGATCTGGATTCCAAGCTGTATCGAGATTGGAGCAATATGCCTTCCTGTTGAACATTGCCCTTCGTCGACTTTATTTGGTACTCAAACAGCAAGGCGTTGTACCTCTTTCTCCTGGTGTGTATTCTACTTCCATCTTCTCGATCGATCCCCTCCCTGACGCGTTGTTAGTTGCGGGTTCAACCCCAGCGCAAATTCCAAAGTCGACGGAACAAGATCCGTACCGGAACTCTGGTGATATCATGCGTATGAAGTCCGTGCACCTCGATCGCAAGTTGTCGGCCACGGCTCGTCTGCCCAAGCGCTCCACAATTGTTGAAAGTCCAGCTGGTCGGACGGTCCATCCTTCCGATACCCTACATACTCATCGAGCTCCACAAGAAATCAAGGTTCCGCAACCTCAGCGTGCCCCTCCTCCAGGACCTCTCATCCCTGGGCGGTTGCCTTCACAGCCCGGCTCAACGGCTGGTCAGCTTGCCCGTTTGCAAGGGAAGTCTCCTGGGACATTGGATATAACTCAGCAGGGTCAGGTTGTCCGGCCGAACTATACTCGCAATAACACTGAAGTTATGATAGTGGATGAATCAGCGCCCAATTCACCTGCTGGCGGCATCGAGGAGCCACCATTACATGCACCCGATGACGGTATCACCTTGGCTGACATCCCGCAATTGATGGAAGCAGCGCAAGCGCGAGAGCAACAACGATCTCTTCCTCGGCAAAGTTCGATTCCACATGTTGCCGAGTTAAACGCCCTCGAGCTCGTCATTGTCAAACATTGCGCCGTCCTTATCCTGCAGAAATCTTCGTTGCGAGATCAATTTGATTTGGACGAGATATTGGAGTTAGTGGAGATAAAGAAAGGTGGCTTTTGGAACAAGCTATTCAAAGCGGGTAACGATAAGAAGAATGTCAAGAAAAAGGGTATGCCAAGCACATTTTTTTTTTGTTGTCACCGGCGCGATATTTACGTTATTTTGACAGGTGTCTTCGGTGTTCCGCTTGAACTTTTGGTTGAAAGAGAGGGCGCCGATTCGTTATTGGGTGCCACAAGAGCAACCTTGAGAATACCAAGCTTCATCGACGATGTTGTATCTGCTATGCGGCAAATGGGTAAGTAGACTACTACCCTTTACAGACTGGGGATGCTTATTTGGATGCGATAGATATGTCAATTGAAGGCATTTTCCGTAAAAATGGTAATATCAGGGGGCTCAAGGACCTCACTGAAGCCATTGACAGGGACGCTTCTTCCGTGGATCTCACACAAGATACTCCTGTCCAACTGGCAGCACTGCTTAAGAAGTTCCTCCGAGAGCTACCCGACCCTCTCTTGACGTTCAAGTTGCATCGGTTATTGATTGCGTCACAATGTAAGTTCTCTAAGTTCAAAAGGAGATATAGTGTTCTAAAAATGACATACAGCTGTCCCGCAAGACTCAGAGAGAAAGCGACTTCTTCATATGGTTTCGATCCTTCTTCCCAAGAGTCATCGGGATACAATGGAGGTCCTCTTTGTGTTTTTGAAATGGGTCGCCTCATTTGCTCACATGGACGAGAAAACGGGGAGCAAAATGGATCTGTCCAATCTGGCGACTGTCATCTGTCCCAGTATACTGTATTCACGTGGCCGCGACGCCGTCCGGGACGAAAGTTTCGGGGCTATCAAAGTGGTCACTTCCTTGCTCGAGAATCAAGACGAGTTCTACACTGTTCCAGAGGAGTTCCTAGCGATATTGCATGACCAGGACTACTTCTCGAATAGTCTGGAATTGCCAAGTCGCGACTTTTTGAAGAAATGTGATACTTATCTGCGTTTGAAGTCCAGCGGTCGAGTACCTGCACAAGGCCTATCGCCTCCGTTGAGTTCACCTATCAGCAGCAATCCGCGACCTTCTCCATCTGGATCCTCTAATCCGGACCGACCACAGCTGGTGACAATGCCCACTGAACCGCAGATACGGAACGGTCGGCAACAATCACCGCACCCTCATCCTGGAGTACACCATGCGCCTATGTCGTATCCTTCTCCCATACACCCGACATCGCTTTCACAGGGCATGGCCATGATCCAGGGACAGCAACAGCCCCGAAACCCTCAGCTCACAGAAGGCGACTGGGCGGCTTCTCAGCGGCCGATATTGAGCGGTGGCCCGACCTCGCCTTCACCACGACCTTCGTCGTACATACCTCCCAGATCAAGCGGCGAGCATACACACTCAGCGTCTCCGCCCAATGGTAATGGTCACCCACCTGCTGCAATGCGACAGCGTACATGATCTTGTTGTGCTGAGCTCTTTTGTCACTTACTTTTGATTGTCTGACACAATTCCGCTCGTTCGTTTTTGCGCTACCTCTTCGCCCGCATTTCACTAGCGAGCTTACTCTCTTTTCTGAGCATTTTGATTTCGCATTATCTGTACTTTACCGTATCGCTTTCACTTAACAGTATGACACGGACGAATATCTTCGCAGTACTTATGATACCCGTGCATTCGTATGTATGCATTTTTGTTGAAAATGAATTCGATATTTTCGTCATTTTCAAAGCATGCTCTCACGAACTCGGGGGCAAATATCATTTGGTCTTTTTGAGTAACCTTTTTGAAAGGGACAATTATCTTCTAGATCAGAAACGTTGTTCACACAAACGTGATTAGAGCCTAGCCCATACTCGCATGCCGCATAGTATTTTGAGTGTAGTAAAGACAATGGAACATAAAGCAATAAGGAGTCCGGATCTTTACTTGAGAGGAATGAAACGAGATGCTATAGACAAAAGTGGTGCTTAATATCAGCAGGTCATCCCAACGATTAAGTGACTTACAATGCGTGGCACCGATCTGAGTGACAGTTGATATATCAGCGTAGTTCACATGCATGCTTGAGAGAAACTTACACCAGGGCGACCGTGCTTAACGGGCCGGTAGGAGCAAGAGAACTCGGCAAGATAGTGACCAGTCATTTCAGGCTTGATTTCCACAGAGTTGAAGACCTGATTGAGGTTGACGACAACGCCACATGGAGCGTATTAGGACTGCCCAGTGATCACACAGAAGGTATAGAACGCACCTTTCCGTTGTAGATACCAACGACACTTCCAATCATTTCAGGGACAATAATCATGTCACGGAGATGCGTCTTGACGACAGCAGGCTTCTCATTGGGAGGTGCCTCTTTTTTGGCCTTGCGCAACTTTTTGATGAGGCCCATTGGGCGACGCTTGAGACCACGTTGGAAGCGACGACGGGCACGGGCGTGGACGAGCTAGTGGCGAGTGGGGTTGAACTTAGATTCGTTATAGGGAAATTGATTGATAAAATATGCATACTTCAACGAACTATTATCAAAAGTTAGGACAGAAATTGAGAGCTTTACAATGCAAAATCATGGCATACATCTTCATTGCTCAAATCAAGGAGCTTTTCAAGCTCAACACCACGGTACGAGAACGTACGGAAGGTTCTCTTCTTCTTGAGGTCGGCAGCAACTTGAGGATCGGTTACAGAGGAATCTGCCTGTACAAAAGCAGCAAAATAACGAGGTCAGCACACAGCACTCCATCAACGGTGCTAGCAGCTGCCAATACGCACCATCTTGCGTCGTCGATATCTGTCTTGTCGGTTGTCGTGAGTAGCGAGCAGGGATTTCGGACGGCTAGGAAACGTTGAGGCGGAGCGCCAAATGGAAGGTTGTGGCTGAAATTCAGTCACGTGGTGCTGTACAGTACCATCATCGCGAAATCTCGTCTACGCGGTCTGCAAAGGCGTTCTAGCATATCAATCGTCGGATAGAATCCACAGGTCTTCCCTTGAGGATTAAAAGGTGTGTTCTCCCCCCAGAACGTGTAGAGGCGTCATAAATGTGGAACATGTTCTGAATCTTTGCTGTTTCTAGCGATTTGTGGCTGCCCGTAACCCATTACAACTCGTCCAAACTTCACACATAAAAAGTAAGCGAAATCGAGTGAATGGTTTGACTTATGAATGAATGGTTCGTTTAGATGCGTCATATCGCTGCTTACCTCCTTCTCCAAATCGGTGGCAACGCCTCTCCTTCTGCTGCTGATGTGAAGAAGGTCCTTGGTGCTGTTGGCATTGAGGCTGACGATGAGCGCCTCGAAAAACTTATCTCCGAGCTCGAGGGCAAGGACGTAAATGCTGTACGTGTGATCTCTGACGTCTAGGGTTATTACAAGTACTGAATTGCTCAAATTGCATGGTACTAGCTGATCGCTGAGGGATCTGCCAAGCTCGCTTCCGTGAGTTGCAAATGGAATACCATCTGCAGTAGAGTGATCATTGACTTCGTTTTCTTTTTAGGTTCCTTCTGGTGGTGCAGTTGCTGTCAGTTCCGGTGGCGCTGCAGCAGGAGGTGCTCCTGCTGCCGCCGCCGAGGAGAAGAAGGAGGAGAAGAAAGAAGAGGAGAAGGTCAGTATTAGTTCCTTATGCGTTGCAATTGTGCTTTGACCGGGCTAACTGTTGTACCTTACAGGAGGAGTCCGACGACGACATGGGCTTCGGTCTCTTCGATTAATTACGTTATTATCTTGTCCTGTATTTCCACGAAAAAGTGTATTCATACGCTTGCAGCTACAAGCTAATAATGACGAGATTGGTGCCGATCTCGGGCGGATGCGCGCTTATGAGAGGACGGAAAAGGCGAGTTCTTTGATGTTCTTATCAGAAGATTAAGAAGAGTTCGATAAGGGAGAGTTGGTGGGTTACGCCACAGATGGTAAAGACTTAGATAGGCGAGGCTGTGCGCGGCTGTGTCCAGGCAGCCGGTATCTTGTCGTATGACGCCCAGAATAGATATAGCCCTGACAAAGCTGCCATATATGGACACCACCCGGCGGCGGAAAACACGTGAGGAGAGTTTGCGATCGGCAAAATAGGTGTTTCCTCCCCGCAGCGACGGCCCGTTGCCGACGGTAAGTATGTAAAGAAGCCCTACGGCATCCGAAATGGGCAGAAGCCGGGGACGTGAAGGAACACGGCTGTTCTGTTTGGAGTGTTCCTGTCTCCAAGGAAGTGTGGAGTGAAAGTTTATGAACATGGGTGCCGTAGGGTGTCCTCCACCGCATAACGTAGTGGTCGCGGACATCGAGGTGCCCAACGTGCTGTGCTATGCAAGCCCCATCGCAGCACTCCCTTGTTCGCAGTGCAGGCACACCCTGAGGTAGAGCGGAAACAGATGGCGTTAGAGCCGCCGGACCAAAATAAGATGAGAAACAACGTGTCCTCGGCAGGGCTGCTGGTAGGCGGAAAGAACCGGACGCGGCCGGCGGTGGCAGAAGAGGTATGCCCATAAGGGGTATATGGGATGATTTTCATGTGTCAGAAATAATAATAATATAAATGTGCTAAGCGTATGCTAACGCTTTTACAGCTGCTTTTACTTGGGAACTGTTCGCTCGGACTAGCTTTTGTCACTCACGGCCCTTCTGCATGCCACCCGTCTCTCCATAATAAGTCTCGCTCTCTTCCACCTTTCTTTCCTTGCTCCTGGCCATCCAGCGCTTATCCTTCCTTCCTCTTCCCTCCACCATCCCTGCCACCTCTCAAGTCTGTATTCTCCTTACGCTGGTCTTCCTATTTACTCCTGTACTCCCTTTTCCCCATAATCGCACACCCATACCTTCATCGCAACTGTACTCTTCTGCTTTAATTCGCCATGGATCCCTACGCTCGCTCTCGTGAGACCTCCTCTTCTATCTTGCAGCCCATCTCTTTCGTGTCCCATACTCATTCCCCCGCGGATCCTCGCTTTCCTCAATCGGCATCAGACTCCTCTCCTGACCAGGACAAGCCCGAGACCACCACCATCGCGTTCATGAAGGGTCCAAAACGCAAGAGGCTTGCAAAGGTATGCCCTCTTCATTTCCACGACTCCTTTCTTTTGACATCATCAATGGAACTACAAGGCATGCGATGCGTGTCACAAGAGCAAACGGCGCTGTGACGGTACAGGTATGTTCTAGCCGTTCATCACTTCCATCTCCGCCAATCACTGACCCTCCTATCCTTCTAGCTCCTTGCAGCAACTGGTAAGTCTTCCCCACCGAACTCCCCTTCACTGCCTCATACAACATCCCTGGCAGCTACTTTGCTTCTAAGAAGTGTACGTACACAGATGCTTCTGGTCGACCAGTTCCTGCCCCTAGACCTTTTAAGACGGAGAGGCCGGATATTCCGTCGGAAACCCGTCCAACGTCTTACATCAACTATTCCGAATCTTTCCAGTCTGGACAACAAACATTTACTATCCCTTCTATCCAGAAAGGGGATTCCTCTTCATCTCATTCCGACGATGATCTTGCGTCTTCACGGAAGCGATTCAGGGCCGAAACTGGCAAAAATAGTTTGTCCGCAGACACCATCCCTCGGAGCATTGGCGTCGTTGACCGTTCCTCCGGACTTAACCCCTCTCTCACAAGGGAACTTGTCAACCGTCTGTATTTTATTCTTCTACTCTGCTTCTTTTTTTCTAACCTGTCACATGATCATAGTATTTTTCACTCATCGTCATCCTCATCGGATGATAATTCACAAGCCGTCTTTCTCCGCTGCACTAAGCCATAACCGCGTCCCGTCATATCTTTTGCATGCTATTTGTGCTCTTGCCGCTCCGATGTCAAAGCAGCCGCGCATTCGGACTTTTCCTCCTCGTTTAGCTGGTCAACAGTTCGCCGAAGATGCTGCTTCAATAATGTTCGATAGTTCTGGCCGCCTGGTTTGCGAGCCCAGCCTAGCGACCGCACAAGCTTTGTGTCTCTTGCAAATTCATGAGTCAATTTCTAAGCCGTCATGGAATACACGATACCACGGTACGTTATACGGATCGGCAAGACTTTGCGCTTGTGCGCGGGTGGCACGCGGTAGTTCGAAAGCTGACAGCTGTATTGATTTATGACAGACCTCACAATGCAGGTCCTGGAAACGCTTGGAGTCCATAAATCGGACAATCCAGTTTTAACCCCGGTTCCTTCAGTAGAGTTCATCCATAACTCCATTGAACGTGAATGCGTTCGACGCGTGTTTTGGCTTGTACATTTTACGGACCTGATGTCGTCCGTTCTTTATAAGCGCCAGATATCGCCCAAGGAGAGCGAACTCATGCTCAGGCTGCCGGTTGACGAGACGAGCTTCGAATTAGCGGTTCATTCTACTTTACCAGGTCAGATTCTATTGTTATGCTTTTTCCCGTAACTATGACTGATTCATTGCACAGAATATTTATACCTTCCTGCTCCTACTACGCAATATGCTTCCGAATTTGGCCACCTCATCCGTGTTTTCTCCATTCACGCAAAGATTGAAACTACGATGGACATCTTCAACAGTAGCTTCATTTCTCTTTACTCTTCGTCCGCATTTTCAAGTTAGCTGCTTTACAGACCCCGATTCTGGCGCACACCCAGTTGCCACTTTGATGCAATCCGAGGCGGCACTTAAGGTCAGCCCACTCTAATGTACGACCCGGGCAGTTCCTAATGAGCATGATTAACAATAGTCATGGGCTGCAAGCCTTCCCGATCATCTCAGCTATTCTGACGAGAATGTACAAATTCAGATGTCTATGTTTGAGACCAGTTCTAATACTGGCGCATGGTGCTTCTGCTTCATGCATATCATCCACTCTTCTTGTGTTCTCGCTTTGAATCAGGTACGTTACAATCAGAATTTTCCACCGTTAATTGACTGAAAAGGGTATGACTTCAGGCCAGACAAAGATGCCGAACCGCTATGCCGGGTGGGCCAACATGGGCGCTTGAAAGAATGGATACCATTATGGCTGCTTTGGGTGGGAGAGCAAAGAACAGCCTTATATGTGAGTCGACGCCCACTTCTTAGCAAATCAAACCCAATCACTGACTTCTATATTTACCAGTGGCCGCGGCAGTTTGGGTATGCGCTCGGTATATTGTTCGGGAGGCTTGCTAAAATTTCTTCCCTCACAGCCTTTGATCAAATACTGCTATAGTGATCATCCTCGTGTACGGTCTTGGGCGGATGAATTTGAAGAAGTATGGGGCGTCAGGATTCAAGATCTATGTACGCCAGCACCTCAAATGCGCCCACCCACGTCGACACGCCTTCACTCGGGCCCCACGACGATGCCTATTGATAGAGCGCCACAACAACGAGAGAGCGGTGAGATGGGCCATATTGGTAACAAGAACGTGACCTTATCACCGAGCTATCCATCGATCGGCCGCCCTTTGAATGATCTACGTTTGCATAATCGGTCAAGTAACGATGGGAGAGGACCGTCCGGTGGAAATGTTGAAACCCGAGAGAGTGAACAAAGAAGGCTAGTGAAGGACACCGATATAGACCCGGTGCTCCAAGGCACACCCAACCCGCGTGTACACATCAGTGTCGAGGGTCCTCCTTCTTTACCCTCGCTCAAAGCAAGTGGACTGCTCGATTCGTGGAGCGCCCCTAGTCCCAATGACGGCACCCCCTCCTCGTTCTCCGGCCCTTCCAGCTGGCCGGGTCCATCCCAGCATCTCGCTGTGCCACAGTCATCTCGTACTCCCAAAGATCCTTTACGTTCACCCTTATTGTCTTCCCCTTCCGAGTTCATCACTTCCTCCCCCCGCACATTGACCACCGGCATGCCGGTCGGTTTGAAATGGCTGGCGAACGAGTCCACCGTTTTGAGGCAAAGCTAACTACCCCTTCCCTTTTCTATTTTTTTTTGTACTCACTCCTTTACGGTGGACGGCTTGCTTGCAAGCTACATGCTCCCCGTTTGCATACTCGGCTATATATGCCCATCCTTGTTTCGTTCATCCTTACTTATTCACCTACGAAACTGTAGAGCATTTAATTGAAGTGGCTTGAAAGGATATTATTTGTCTTCGTTACAATCAGTGTAGTTTATGCATTCGCCAGAGTCCATAGTTGATCACCGATTAATTTATGCGGTCTCTACTTTACGCAAATTGCGGTGAAGTTCGGGTTTGACGAGCACCACTCGATCGATAAGTTTGGTAACTACCTGATCCTTGTTCGCCTGGTACGCGCCAACGATGGACTGCAGCTTCAAGTCTGTTTCTCTGTCAACTGCGCTTTGAGCCACAGAGGTGGTACCGGCGTGCTAAGGACGCGTCGATATGATGGAGTGATTCCAAAAATAATCCAAGTCAACATACCGAGGACTCGAAGGCTTTGAACTCGGCATCTCTGGCCTTCTTGTACTCTTCGATCTCCTTGGCGGCCTCTGTACGTGCGTCCTTTAGTCTCTGTACACGGTCTGATACATGGAAAGTCAGCCACATGGACAATACGAAATGAGTGAGACGTGCATTGACGGGCCTGCTGCACGACTTTGGCACTTTCTTTCTCTGCCTCAAGCAATGTCTGAATTCCTTGTGAATGCTGAGCAGCCTATTGTCGAGACAAAAGCAAGATGAGAGGGCTGGCATTGTCTGTGGATGCACAGGACGTACCATGGTGAGCAGAGGGAATGGTTTGAACTCCGACTGCGGTGGCCACACGGGGGTCGAGTGGCCATTGTTGCGACGCTTTTCCTACGGGCGCAGCATACAGTTTATAAGGCTGGTTTATAGGCTACAGCTTTGCAATTGGAGGCTGCTTTCAAAATGGCAGGTAATCCGATAGACCCTCTGCAAGCTCTTTCTGCGGCATTAGCTGTACCGCCTGATTCTAAAGAGCAGGCTGATTTACTGGCTGCATTACGTGAATCACTTGAAGCTCACCCAAATCCTATACCCATTCTCTGTACAACCCTCGTCAAAACTGTATCCGGTTCAGGGGACTCTCTCCTCAAAAGATGGGTCTTGGACCTGCTGCACTTTGCTATCTGTCGCTCCAGTTTGTCTCTCGAAGTCCGCACACAACGTTAGTTTCTATTTCAGGGCTTTCCTTCTTGCCGGATTCTTAAGTTTTTAATGTTCTCTCTTAGTCGCTTCGCAGTCCGTGGACACATTGACGGCTCTCCTCAATGATTCAAACCAAAACACTATCAAGGTCGCAATACAATGTTTAACAACAGTCTACCCACTGCTGTTTCGTATGCTGTACGCGTTATTGCACCCCATATGCTCTTGCTCTAGTTCACCAGTCCTATCTTGCGACAGGTGTTCCAACCGCACTAACAGACAGCCTTGGGATTCCTTGTCTCAATGCAAGGCACGCATCCTCGAATTCGTATGGGCTCCCAAAGCCAACAACGGCATACGGATATCATCCCTAAAGTTCATGCAGCGGGTAATTATCGTCCAAACGCGTGGCGTATCTGACCCTAGGGTAGTTTTCAATACCTTTTGCTCTACATACTACTTCATACTCACGGTGTACTTTCCAAACTTCGTGTATCTGCAGCTTCAAAACAAAAACGATCCAAATATTTCTTCTGTTCCTGCAGACCATCCTTTCATGTCAGGACCAGCTTTGGAAGCTGAGGGCATGAAACTCCTCGAAAGCGTGATCACCATGCTGTACACCAGCCAGTGAGCCTTCCCTCAACTGTAAATGAAATGATCATATCTGACAACTATACTTACAGGAACGCCGACTTACTGTCTGCCATCTTGAATAGTTGGTCTAATCTGATAAAACAGCGTCCTCATTTAGTGCAATTGGTCGTGTCATCATTAGCCTCGTGGACACCTGCCGCTCTTGCTGGGTTATCGGCTTCTTCTATTAAAAGTGTAGAAAAGGGGGTTCGAATATTGCTTATACATATTTCGCGGTATGTTGAAGTTTGTCTCGTCTGTTTCACTAATCTTATCGAATGCATCATACAGAGGTCCTCACGGGTCCTCATTTGGAGCCCAGATCAATGAGGCGTTGTCACAACAAGGAGCCCGTATGGATAGAGCCACTGCAGACGAAAAGGCTCGCAAAATTGCTGCAGCCGCTAATGCTGCAGAGGCTTCTCGAAAACGCCCCCCGTCGGCTCCTGCAGAAGATGTAGATGCAAAGCGCGTCAAGCTCGATCAAGACATCGCTGCTTCCTCTGCCGCTTTCCTTGCAGACTTTGACTTTACATCGCTACCAGTTGCTCTTATAACCGAGCTCATTGTAGCTAATCTTCAAGCATTTACTGAACCAAGTTTGTCCGCGCTTGTGCAGACATATCGTCAAAGTCGGGGCATTAGCCCTACTCCCCCCGTGCAGCCTCCACAACCTGTACCTGAAGCAACTCTGCCGACTCCTACACCTCGTGTCCATAGTCAATCCGTCGAACCTCCCCCATCATTTGTAAAGGATGAGCCTGTTGACCCTCTTCAAATGGATATTGACGAAGAGGAGATGGAGTATGAGCCTGATAGACTGAATCTCGAGGTAATAAGTTCGTTTAAGATTTTTGCTAATCGTTACTAAGGATGTTTATTACCAGCTATCGGGAGAACCCTCGATTTCTGAGGATGCTATGATTCTGGCTGATGTTCCAGAAACTGTTTTGATGGACTTGGACTTAAAGGACTTCAAGCTGCCATCACCCAAAGAACTCTCAGAAGATCAGCGTAATCAATTAATGCGAAACTCAGTTAATCGAATATGGGACGGCACAGAGGACCTTATGTTAGGCGGAGAAGATTTAACGCAAGGCAACGGAATGTCGCCTATGGACATGTGGATGTTACTTATAATACGTATGATTACTCGAGTCGCTGATCCCAAAGAAGAAGGAGGGGATGGCGACGATGCAGCGAAGACCGCACAGGACGACATGACTTTGGACTTCTATGTGCGACAGGACAAGCTGAGACAGACGCTATGCGACTATATTATGGCCGACTTTCCTGCTAGGATACGGCTCGCGACCTCGTGGATGAATGAGGAGTGGTATAATGACCGAATACGTCTCGCAGACGATCCAAATTGGGTAAGTTGACGTTGTATTTCTTCCAACATATAAACTCAGGCGCAAAATGTTCTCCAGCGATCAAATTATGATTCATGGTTGAACCAAATTGTTGCTACCTATCAAACCATTTTAGAGGGAAAGCCTGAAGGCAAACCTGACAATAAAGACAAAGCCTTTTCACGTTTCCTCCTCGACTTGCCAGCTGTACCTTCTGATGTCATGCATCTCTTGCGTGATCTTTCGGTTGAGGCTGATAAGTAAGTATTCTACTTTTGTCTGGATTATTGTGCTAAGAGTTGGTCGCAGGATGCATGTCGGATTCACTAGCCTTCGCGATTTTGTTGTGGAGCGGCCTTCTTTGAGGGCCGATGCTTTACACGTTCTCCTGGAGCTTACCACTCACCCAGGTACATCCCTGAATGGTCATCCTTCATAATAGCTAACTGATATTGTCGACAGAAACGGTCACTCGTCGCGCCGCCATCAATACGGTGAAGCGCTGGGTCCCTGATTCCCAGCCTATGGACGGTATGATACGTGAATTTGCTCTGCAGATACTGCGTCGTCTGCAAATACGGCCGCCCAAGGCGGATCATAAACCTGCTGACGACCCTATGGATGGGGAGATATTAGAAGACAATATGGAAGATGGCCAACTTCCTTCAGAGGAACTGGTGCAAACACCGTACTTGCCGGAGGATATTGATATACCAGCAAGGAAATCTCAAATCTTGCAGCATGTAGAGTTATTATTTGCCTTATCTGTCAAGGTTCCAGAGTTTTTGGATGAGTACGTCACATGTCATCATGTGTTTTTGTTCTGATTCACAGAGGTGCTGCTTCGAACAGGATTTTTACGGCCTATAGTCAAATGGAGGTGTCTGTGCAAGGCGCCATACAAGAACTCATCACAGCTCTTATCAAATCTCTTGGATCAAGCAATGGCAAACTCCTGACGCTCATGCGGACTTGCCCCCCAGGGGCCGAATCGCTGGCATTGCGTGTTTTGACCATATTTACGGAGCATGGAAGACCTAGTTCGCAGTTGGTAGCATTAGTCAAAGGTCTTATCAGCGAAAGGGATCTTGATGCCCGTTTTCTCATTCCTATTATTGCGGAAATGGATAAGGTATGCGAATAAACTCCTTCTGTGTCATGCATTACTAAACTTAATGTTGGAAGCCGGATATCATGCGCCATCTCCCTCGAATCGTGTCCATTCTTAATGGCCAACAAGAACCGAAGAACCTGGTTCGTTCTGTTTTTGGATCTGTCGTCACCACGCCCCCACAAACGTTTGGGAGCGTAACGTCGAACCTGCCACGCGTGCGCCAGAGTGAATTACTGACGCCGGCTGAGCTGATGGTGTTATTACACGAGGCTGAGAAGGAAATAGGACTGAAAAGTGCTATCGAAGGTCTGCATTGATTTTTGATGCCTTACTGCCGGTTAACCGTCTCCCTTTCACATGCAGCCATCGGTATTTGTTTCTCTATGACGGACGTTTTCCGCTCCGAAATTCTAGCTGTGGTGATGCAACAGATTGTGGACGAACCGGTTTTACCAGTACTGTTTCTCCGTACTGTGAGTCCTCGCATGTTTTTGTGATTCCACTGGCTAACTTTTTCCATTTAGGTGATTCAAGCGGTCACGACTTATAAATCCCTTGTTGGGTTCGTGTCTACCACGCTGTTGTCGCGCCTTATTACCAAGAAGATATGGCAAAATCCTCATCTATGGGAAGGTTTCATACGTTGTGCTAAAGTTATCGCGCCTGCTAGTTTCGGGGCCCTGTTACAGCTACCTAAGGAACAACTCCGCGAGCTTGTAGACAAACAGCCGAGCCTGAAGTCTGGGCTACGGGACTACGTGACCAAAAAAGCCGGAAACAAGGCCAGGGTTGCCGGATTTCTTGATATTTTCGGAGAGGATGAAGGCAGCACGCCATTGGTGCCTTCAGAGGCGATCGTTCCAGCTGCATAGGATGAAAATATTTATGGTAAAAGTATGTATCATATAGGATGTAGGGACTGTTCCTGGGCTTTCAGAGACTTTGCACACTCTTTGTCTAAGCCATCGTACATGTGTAGCAATAATGATATTTAGACTTTCACTACTGCTTAGCTGTACGTAAAGATCTTATCTGTAGATTTGCGTCAATGGCCGCGGCGGCGACGCGTGCAAGTACTGTTTGTTCTGCCACTGCAGAGTTCGGGTCAGCCTGGACAATTTCTAGAAAACACACGATCTATCTATCATCCAACCACCATCATCCGTTGTCCAGAGCATAGCGTGCGGCTCAATATATGCCATTTTACTGAGAAAATTACCACGAAAACACCTGTTTCCAAGCCATTTCTGATCAAGTCTGCATTCGCCTGACAAACAGCGCTGTGGTAGTGTGCGTGGCCATCGTACACACGATTTAGGTACCTTTGTTAGTTGTTGAACATTGTTCTGGAGTACCAATGTGCCCCATTTCCTTCTGCCATAGACTACGTCATTCGACAATGCCTCGAGATGAGCGTCGTCGAAACGATCGCGAGAGGTCTTCGAATCGCGACAAATCATCCTCTCCGATACCTTCGCCATGTTCTGCTACCATGGATCGAGGAAGATCTCGCATCCGTAGGCCGTCTAATCAATTCACGGACCATCACATTAGAAAAAGGTAAAGTACTCCGCTGAGACCACTGGCGTTGTTGTTTCACAGAACAGCCAATCAAGGGGTTATCATTCGTTCATGTCATCCTTTGGAAAGGTATTTCATGTCGAGAAACGGTGGAAACTTGTGCGGGAGATGGGTTCTGGAGCCTACGGCGTGGTCATGTATGAATATCTCACTCGATAGGTCACCTCGATGTCTGATCTTTCAACGCGACAGTTCTGCAGCGGATGAAATTTCTGGGCAGACAGTTGCAATCAAATTGGTAACACGAGTTTTCGAAAAGATACAGCTGGCCAAAAGAGCGCTGAGGGAGATCACACTCCTCAGACACTTTGCTAACCATGAGAATATCACAGGATTGATTGACGTAGACGCAATAACACCCGATTTTCACGAAGTGTGCGTTCGTCTCAATCTAACACCCGTGCTTATTAATTATGCCACATAGATATATCTTCATGGAGGTGAGGTTCATATTTGTGACATTATCCTCGTTGCTCTCTGAACAGTTTGATAACTTATAGCCGATGGAAGGCATGTTCTTCTCTAGCTCTTGCTGACTTTCACCCAGGCAACTCATATATCATTCAGCCGACTTACACCAAATAATCAAGTCAGGCCAGCATCTCACGAATGAACACGTACAATATTTCCTCTACCAGATCCTTCGAGGTTCTTTGCTTCCCGAATATATGCTTCGCTTACTGATGGGCATATATTCATATATTCAGGGATGAAGTACATTCACACAGCCTCAGTCATACACCGCGATCTCAAACCGGGGAATTTACTTGTCAACGCGGACTGCGAACTTAAAATATGTGATTTTGGGCTTAGCAGAGGTTTTGACTCTTCGCCAGACGAATACGCCAATCACTTGACTGAGTATGTCGCAACAAGGTGGTACAGGGCTCCAGAAATTATGTTGGCTTTTAGGTTATTATATTCTCAATCTAAATATGTTTGGCCTTGAAAGCTAATCATTTACTTTATGTAGACGGTATACGACCTCAAGTGAGATGTTCAGGCTCTTAGGGATTCATATCAATTCTGACCACAGTTAATACCGCCAGTCGATGTCTGGTCAATAGGCTGCATTCTGGCTGAACTGCTACTCGGCAGGCCACTTTTCAAGGGAAAGGAGTAAGTTGCAGTACCTTCACAGGCCCCTACAGTGAATAACACATATTTTCCCAGTTATGGTCAGCAGAATAGTTTATAATTTACCCCTGATATTCATAATCGTTTGATGCTTAGTCGACCAACTGAATAAGATTTTGGAAGTCCTTGGTGAATTTTGATTGCTTGACTGGCTTTGCATAACCTTTACATTGCTTTTTAGGTACTCCCGAAGAACGCGTTATTCAGCGCATAGGTAGCGATAAGGTGAGTGTTGTGGAGGTGAAATGGTCATCTCATTGTACGTTCAATGCAGGCTCAAGCATATGTGCGATCACTGCCCATCAAAAAAGCTATTCCATTTCGCAAACTGATACCGACAGCTGATGTTCTAGGTAACTTTACTTTATTTAATCAACGATTATTTTTCACCTCCACACAAGCTATCGATCTCCTTACCAAGATGCTTCAATTCGATCCCAGCGAACGGATAAATGTCATCGACGCACTTGCACATCCATGGCTAGCGTCCTATCATGATGTCAACGACGAGCCGGAATGTCCTGAGAAGTTTGAAAAGTGGCGTGATATCGAAAAATTAGAGACCTTGGATGAGTTCAGAGATGCGCTGTGGAATGAGATCGAGGACTATAGAATGGAAGTTAGAGGAATCTCCCGGGATGGTGTAGGAAGTGATGCGCAACCAGACCCATCAAGAAGCACGAATGCTGTCGGTGAAGAACCAAGTACACAACCTCGTAATCCTGAAAAGGCGCCCCTTACCCCTGCACCAGTACTCGTCGCAGATAGTATCACGGAAAAGTTGGAAAATTTGAGAGTGGACAGCCCAGAGGAAATGCGAGAGGAGGATAAGGGCGATGCTGATGAGAATCTCGCACCTCCAGCAATAGACTTCCTTCGCGCGACTACTCCTGTAGATCCCGTTGTGACATACGCGAGGCGCTCTAGCATCATGCAACCCTCACGACAGCCTTCAGCAGTTAACTCGCCAATGATGAATTCGCAGCAGCTCCCCACCATCGACGGGCTACCAACCATGGGCAACAGTAGTGGCATTGCGTTCCCGACTCAAGGGTATGTCGTACCCGCCCGCTCACGTGCAGCGTCCACGACGGGAGGAGAGGTGACGCGGAAGTTACTGCGTACGCTTTCGACCGTATCTATTCATGAAAGTGTAGAAGGTCTTCCTGGGGGACTAGCAGGTGTCGCGCCAATTGGGAAGTATATTGTGCGCAATAGAGAATCCGAGGCAGACGCACCTCCATCTGAATTACCAAAGGAGTTCGGCATTGAGGAGGGCGAAGAAGGAGAAGAGGACAAGGGAGAGGAAGGGAGAACTAGTGAAGCTTCGGAGGACTGATAATATTAGAAAAGAAAAGGTTGATTCGGACACAATGAATATAGAAGTAAAACCAATGTGTATTACAAGCACAAACGATGTTAATAATGGATACAGAGTTAGAGTGCTGCTGTCACTGTTGAAAAACATTTGACCTTGATACATATTCCATGAACTTCTTGAAAATTTAAACAATAAAGAATGCCAGCATCTGAATATCATTACGCCATCTACGCATCGCCGAGTATGTGCTTTAGCCCTGTATGGATGTTAGGTGATGAATAGAAAATGACAACACGATTGACTCACGATCGATGATATCGAGATAAGCAGCTGTTGCCGGGCTATCCGGGTATTCATCCAGAAAACTAACCCCATAATCCGCACTTTTCCCTATCCGCGGGTCTAGCGGGACTGCACCTAAAAACTCAACGCCAGTCTCTTCTGCGAGCCTCTTAGCCCCACCGGTGCTTGGTTTGAATATCTGCGATTCCGTCTTGCATCCTGGGCACACAAAACCCGACATATTCTCAACAAGGCCTAGCACTCTTATTCCGACCTTTTTGCAGAAGTTAATTTCTCTGCGTACGTCCTGCAGCGCGACTTCTTGTGGAGTTGTGATAAGCACCGCACCATCTATACCGCTTTCTTTGAGGAACTGAACGATGCTGAGATGTTCGTCTGATGTGCCTGGGGGTGTGTCAACGACGAGATAATCGAGATCACCCCAGTCGACATCTTTGAGAAATTGAGATATGAGGCCATTTTTCTTAGGGCCGCGCCACATGACAGCATCCTTTGACGAAGGAAGCATAAATCCGACGGACATTACGCCAAGGTTGTCCTGGACATAGACAGGAGACCAACCAGATGACGATGAGTGGACTTGTTCAGCGGCGATACCCAGAATGGTGGGTATTGAGGGACCACAAATATCGACATCCATAATTCCAGTCTTCGAAGAAAAATATTTTTGAGGATATGGTTCTCCGCAGTATATCATACGTACATACCTGCAGTTGCTCATCGGCAGCAAATGCCCATCCAAGTTGTGCTGTAAACGTGGATTTGCCTACACCACCTTTACCCGAGAGAACCAGGATCTTGCGCTTCACGGTAGACATGCGTTCACGAATGAATGGAAGAGCAGGATCAGGACCTTTTGGTTTGTTTGATGCACATATTTCTTGATTTGCACATCCATTACATGCATCTGCTTTTCCTGCTAATTCTGATTCGGTTCCCTGTTGAATGATTGTGAATTATGGGTCAAGTTACCGATATTGTAAAATGAAACGCACTGGACAATGTTCTGGTGCATTTGATGGGACAGATGAAGGATCTGGTACTTCTGTTGGACGTTGTACGGCGAGCATCGTTGTAGTCCTGGTATACTACAATGTTACTCAGCAAAACCTGAATCAGGCGCCGGTGTGGCACCGCTGAGATATCTTAGTAAGCTATCCTAATATAGGTTGTCTTCAAGTTCGTTTTTTTGTCCATGTCTCAGTACAATCGCTTTTCACACTCCTTCTTATTATTTCTTGACATATGCCAAGCATGTTGGCGCGTTGTCTTGTTCATCGCTATGATCATCTGAAACACTCTTTTGTTTCAGTTTGAAAGCGTGTAAGTTGATGTCTCAGACTACCGGTAGATCCGAACAAAAAGATTTTGCAGAGGCTGAGGCTACTTAAACAGTTTCACTGAAGATGTTCTATGTCGTTCCACAACTAATCTTCACCTAACAACTCTACCTCACTCCTCCGTTTTTAACTTCTATCCTGAGTGCGAATCTATAAAAACCACGGAGACTACATTGTAGGTATGTCACTAATGATCCTCTCTTGTTCGACGCCCTGAAGTCATGACCCATACATGGACTAGCAGATGGAGAAGCGGTCCATCTTGCGTTCCCTTCCTTTAACTCAATCCATGCATGCCTTAATAATTTAGTTGGTAATCAAATGCGACGAGACAGTCTTGCATTCCGCTGTCCGCAACACTAAAAATCCTCAACCCCTAGGTCGAGCCATGGGTCTGTTATTGAGCTCCTGTGAAGCCGACTCCGTGGTTGAGTTTTTGGGGTTGTGGACACCTGCCTACAAGCTCTGCTCGAGCATTGCATTCCACTGTGCCAAGTAGTTTTCGCTCTCAGTCAGCAGCACCTCCATGTCCCAGACAGGATCAGGTGGGGAGTTTGAACCCAGATCCGTATCCTGGGCAGGCATCACTGTAGCTGCCCCTGCATTTACATTGCTACTTCCTGCCCTCGAGTTTGATGGCCCAGCGAGGTCAATTGACTCTGGTCCTCTTTCGTAGGGAGTAGTCTCCTTCCAGTGCAGAGCAGGTGTCTTTGGTAGACCGGCAGAGGTGAAATTATCCCAGATGGGCTGATTGGCGACCATAGCCCCAAAATCATCGCTGGGTGAAACCGGTGCTGATGGGCTGTTTCCCAACTTCCTCTTCAGCCTGTAATTTTCGGCTTCGAGATATTCTATGTATTCGGCCGCTGGAAAAACGTTGGTTTGTCAGTCATCTTTATAAGAAATATGGATGTGTAGTAAAAAAACCCTTACTTTCAGTCCAGACACGAAGTTCACCGCCGCAGGGTTTGCCACCTTTGCGACAGGGAAGAAGGCTTTTAACCTTATCCTTCTCTCTGCTGATTAGCTCTCGCGTTTGCTTCATGCGATTGGCATTTCTCTGTCGCCCCCTGGCACTGATATGTCGTCCTCCGCGAGCTGCCCCTCTTCTAGGTTCGTTGGTAGCAGATGCTGGTAGGACTGGCAGCGTGTCGGAAGACCCTCCAACATGGAATTGAGTCTGATTGAATGTTGGTGCAGATTCGTAACTGTTGTTAAGCTCCATTCGTTGTTTATCAGTGGGATGAACCATAAATGATGTTAGGCAGCTAACTCACTGTTTCTGTTCGTTCCTCCCCTCCCCAGTATAGTGCGTGATCGATATTGGATGTGTGGTGCATCGGGATCATTTGTATTCTGGAAGTTTTTGTTTCCCCCTCCCCCTCGCCGACATTCCTTTATAACCTCCAAGCTCCCGCTTTACTCACGTGGAACCGTCCTCACAGAACGGGAAACCTTACTGTACGTCGTTCTCATGTTGACGTCCTTAACAGTGCCATTTGGACCATCGGGGGCGTAATAAATCAACTTTTTGACCAGCGAACACACATTGCTTTTGTTGTGAAAATCTGTCAAGGTGAGACATGCCAAAGCTATCTTTTAAAAATTGGAATAACTTTACACTTGCACCCATAGTCAACGGCATACGCCCACAGAGAAGTTCGACGCATGTTTTGCTCCTACTCAAAGCAAAGCTGTCAAGGTGAGACATGCCAAAGAATCTGGTGGATTTGGGAACCACTTCACACCTTCACTCACTGTTGACGGCATTGTGTCTACAGGGAAGCCCAAGATCAATGTTTTGCGGTGTAGAAAGACTACGTGTAAAAGCGGCATGCTTGGACCTTTAGTTCCGCAGGACGGCTTTCGCGGTCATGACCACAGGATTCTGTGAAATGGCTTCCATTCTACCAGGAGACGGTGCGGATGCACCTCATGAGAGGATTTACGGACTGGGAAAGAAATGTGATGTCCGACGAGGTGATGCTCGGAACAATTTCACGGTTTAAATTTCTCAAATGGTCGTACTTGTGATGGTAGAATATCTATTATCATGATATTGTGGAGAACGTTGCGAGTACAAAATCTGTGGCCTGGCGATAAATGAGAAGTCCATGAGAGTTATATAAGACGATGAGTTGAAATGAGTTGCTAGGGAAGGCACGAATACAAGGTGGAGATGGATACAGACAACAAGGGTTACCAACTGGGGAACAAGACAACGTCTTTTCAGGCAGAAGTAGGCAAGGAGATAGTAGAATGTACAATACCTGCCATGCTAGTAGTATCATAGCCAGGTCTTATATTGCACCCATTGGACGTGATCATACTAACCAAAAGGTCCCTGTAGTTCCATAATCACGAAACTGAATCTCATAACAACTTACTATCAATGGAACCCTGCCAATGGGCCTTTCGATTGCGTATTCTGAACTGCCTTTACTATTGCTTTTGTTTCAGTTCGGCCTCCGAGAAGGAGAGTCATGGATTGACATATCAATTCCATGCCGACATTTGCTTTGCCTTTTAGCTTTGATACGGATCCCCGCCGAATAAGCATGCATCATTATCGGATTATGAACTCATCAAGAACTTACTCAGCACCCCTTTGACAGTCATCTACCGACAATGAGCCCAAGCCGCATATCGAGAGACTCTGATATGCGCGCTATTATGCCCCCTTTGACCATCAGATAATTCGAATAATTCACATTACCCTTTCTCCAGGAGCCTACTTCGAAAGCTTTCAAACAATCCTCGAAATACAGGAAAGTAATTTCGGCAGTTCAAGAATCAACCCACGAGGATCCGTGAAGCAGTCGGACAGTATTCTCGGTATGCAGTATAGGACTGAGAGATTTGATGAGGCCTTCTGAAGTCAACAGTTTGATCATGAATCCATCTGGGAGTTTGGGTCTTTGATGGTATCGGAGCACAAACCCAGGAGAATCTATCTATGCGCACGTCAATTGAGCCTTTGCGACCACCACTGACTACAATATATCAGAAGTAGTTCAGGCCGTTCACGGCGGGCAAGTCTCTCAACTTGCGTTCCAGGTTATCTAGATAGAGATTATCCTATCAGTACATCCTGTCGAAAAGATGGTGTATAAATAAATGCTAACTTGATTGATGATGCTTGGGATCCACTAAGACACTGCTTCAGCAAAAATTGAAATAAGAAGCGGTATCTCTCACAAATCAATGGACTCGTTCCATCCTGATTGAAGTTTTGTTTTCCTTTCGAACTCTCCATCCACAGAGATTATGAGGAAACAAACCGGAGCCTCCAAAAAGGAGCCTGTCGCAACTGCGGAACCACGATAACTAGATGTTAGGAATGAAAGCACTGGATAAGTGTCATAGTATATAGTTCGAAATAGATACCACACACCAGTCAAACCGGACTTTCTGGATTTAGAGCCTGTATGAGAAGAAGCGGTTGGAAATATCGGGAAAGGACATGCCTTGGTTATTGCCTATACTTCCTGCCGCCCTTTACAGACCAGATGAATGTCAACACTAACATGAGAATGAGAGCTATACTTGGGCGTCGAACGCCTGGCGTTGGATGCTCACGGACGATACCTGCATGTTCTGAACTTCTTTTTTTCACCACTGCTCAAGGATAAAACGAGAGAATGTTAAGAGAATTCTCCAAAATTATAAAGTCGACTGTTGTAAAGCTACGACAAACCGACTGGATAAAATCGATTTTCGTCAGAGTAATGTTTAATGTTCAACATTCAGCGTCAAGTCACGTCTTTGCACCAGATAGGAACCCAAAGATAAGGACAACCTTTCCCACGACTTGTCTGATTATCACCACCTGATACCACAGCCAGCAAGCAAGTTCCTAACTTCTTCGAGTCCAGATGGGCCACACTTCTATCGTACTCGCTCCAACCAAGGGACACCTGCTCAAGAAAACAATTCCACCGTGGCAAAACCTCTTCAAGGATGCCGGTGCTGCAATGTGAACGATATGGCAGAATCCTTTCCTCGTTTGCAAGAGCACTGGCAAGGCCCAGGGCAATACCTCAGCTAACATTCATTCATTCGGAGGTTCACAAGCTCCGAATGGAGGCGATACTACTCCTGTGATTGTCCATGGTTCTCTTGACACACCCACGATTAAGAACTTTGTTGTACCAAATCATGCGCGGACTCGGAAAGTATATCAGGTTAGTACTCGCCAAGAAGTTAAACAACACAATTACTGCCTGGCTGCAACGCCCAGTTAAGCTCACTTTGGTCATCGAATCTTCATTCCGGTAGTGCTCATTGCACCACCAGGTTCAGTCATGAATCAGGTGTTTTGGTTCATGACATGTATTGATGGCGATAAATCTGTCATCCTTCTATCAAACTTTGATCATGATGTGCAGGCCCGGCTTGATGTAGAATTTCTTAGTGTGAAAGCAACAAAGTCAGATATATGGCCATGCGATATCACGAGCTCCCTCCGAACGAGTATCCCCCCATTTCATGGCACAATGTCCAATGCTGATCTAGAGCTCACTCTTATAGCCTTATTCGGAGCGAGGTATCTAGCGATGGCTTGTTATTCCCTGATTATTTATGATCATGCCTTAACCCTTGATCGAGAGGTCAGTAATACGATTTTCTAATATAATGGTGATTTGAATCAGCTATATCTATACTCATCTCTCCATTGCAGATTGAGCATTTTTGGTGTACTGCATGGAGCTTTTCTCATGTGCTTTTCTTCCTCGTAAGCGCAAGCATTGCATCAGTCCAGAGCTCACGTTTATATATCCACTTGCTGCCCTTTCAGGTCCGGTACCTCTCACTATGTCAAATTATGTGAGAAGGTTGTCTAGAAATACCTCCACTAGCTGACATTTTTTCATTATGATAGCACGGATATGATTTGTGAGTCATCACTACATCATGATCGGAGAACCCGAGTTCATACCCCCAGTAGCCATACTCTCGACCGGATTGAACAACGCTGTAAGGCTGCTCTTAACATTCGTTTTTTTATCTTATGTGATGGCTGAAGTCCTCTGTCAGGCGTCAGTCCTACACATTAAATTTATTTATTGTGAATTTATGCCATGGCTTATACCAGGTGTATAAAAGTGTATCTTACAGGCTACAGTCTGGATACCATTCTTTTGATCACTGTTCAAGGTAACTTCAGTCTTTTGATTTTCGACAAACTGAACTCAAACAACGGCCAACTTTGCAGGGATGTTAACTCTACGAACATGGTATCTATTCGCGGGAAGACGCCTCATCCAGTGGCTGGTCGCTGCCGGTTTTGCAATCTCCCTAATCGCCACGATTCCTGTGGTTGTACAACCGGTCCGTCAACTTCAAATAACCACTGTACAGATTCCTGATGTCAGTGGCTGTGTGTATGATCCCACGCTCGATAAACTGTGGGCAGCATACATACCTGCATTATTCATTCATTCCATGCTATATTGTTTCCTGGTATATCGGGTTATATCTTGCCGGGACACAATGACCGATACACCGCTATTAAAGCGCTTTCATAAAGAGTGGGTTGCCTGTATGAATTACAGTATTCTTGTTCTAACCTTGAGTCTTGTAGAGGAGGTTTTGTATACCTGCTCACAGCTGGTGAATGATTCAAAATATTGCTTTACAACCTTAGCTTACTTCAACCAAGTCGGTATACTCTATACGCTCATTGGGTCTCTAATGCCGAATGTCCCTTCAGTAAGTTTTCGGTATGCGCAACCATCAATCCAATGCTAAAACCATAAACCCAGATGTTCATACCCGCTACGTATGGCAGGTGATTGTGTTATTGGTTATTTCTTGATCATGCTCGATAATTCACGTTGCCGCAACTCTAGCGTGGTATTAGCTATCTCTACAGTGACTACTACTCGCCTCATGCTGCGCATTCATTCATTGGCTTCTCAACTTCACGTTAGTACCACCTGGTTATTAAACCACGCAGAATTGGCCAGGTCGCATTGGAGAAAGGGTGCTAACGAGGGAGAGCTGATAGTAGAGGTCCGGGTAGATGATATGGATCGTTTCGAACTTCCCAGGATTTGTGTGAGTCCATTTGCCTTCGAAATGCCTAACAGTGCCTCTGTGGCAGTAAAAGTCCAGTGAAAATTGTATATGGCAGTACACGATGTATTAAAACTATGTTCAGTATTGTATAAATAAAAACAGTCATATTTTCCATAAAGTTAGCTTTCGGCTGCGATAACCGTTGCGCATGCTTCGTGATACAGCAACACTGGCATTAGTGGTATGCCATGCGTGGCCTGAAATCTTGGAATGAGCTAAACAGTATTAACGACTGTACTGCAATATACCTCAGTCAGTGAATGGGCATAGCTATTCCCAGCTCGAGAAAGAGCCAATTGCAATCGGACCCGCCAAATCAGATAACTGTCACAACTTGACAGCAACCCTGGAACTTTTATCCACACGGCCTTTTGAAGAGTCAAGGTCATTTGATTTGTGGTACCGCCACGAGAGACTTAGAGCGAGTCCCATCGATGATCCATGAAACGTGAGGCGCGATCATAATGATATTACTGTCAAAAAACAAATGAGCTGAAACAAGTGGTGTTCGTGGACCTATGCAGACCCACGAGTCCATACAACCCCAAATAAACTCCTGCAAACGGCAATAGTAATAGTACTGCCAGTGTTCAATCTCTGTTTCTCTATAATTCGTGCAAACGCTCAAGTTTATGTGCTGATGAGATGAACCAAGGTTCAGAACAATATAATGCGAGGTTATCATATTCGTGTCTCCATACCTTCAAAATCTGAAAAACCTTATCATCATCCTTCCGGTACATTTATTCCCAAGACATTATTCCAGCATCTTCCTTCGCATTCACCCAAACCAACCACCAGAAGGAACGCCTTATTTAATCCAGCGCATAGGGATTACCGATTTGGACCTATTCGCGTTGACTGGGTCGACTTTGAAAACATGAGCACGGGGGTATACACGGGGAAAGAGAAGGAATCGGGGAGAGGTGCGTATTCCTCCTTCTGTTGACTGGTTGTTGACCATATCCTGCCAACTCCAGGCCCTGCTACCGCACAGTTTACACCTCACGCTAGAACGAAATCAGGCTCCACTAATCTACCTGAGGGAACCGTGCATGTATTTCGTGACTGCACTCGCCGTGACGACGGGAAGGCGGCTACTTCATATTCATCAGCTCCCATCGCCACTCCTGTTAAAAGCTTGAGCGAGAGTGAAAATGGAGTCGTGCTGGCCGTTCTTGCTGTTCCATCGTGGATGACACCGTCCGATTTTCTGGGATTTGTGGCTCCTGCGGCAGAAGGGATGGCACATCTTCGAATAATTCGGTTTGTGCTATCTTATTGCGAAATTTTAGCTCTAATATATGCGTGTATCTTAGAGATTCTGTCCCTAACCGCTCCCTCGTCATTATGAACTTTCGGCAAGCCCAAGAAGCGACCGAGTTCATAGAGGCTTATAACGGAAAACTATTCAATTCAATGGACGTGCGTCATTATATATATGCTACATTTCTCTCCGGTTGATTTACTTTATTTCGCAGCCAGAGACATGTCATGTTGTCCGGGTACTGTCTGTACAAATCGACATTGAGGATTATGCTTTCCCTTCTTTTGGAGGTTCACAGTCATCCATGTATGAACTGCCCACATGTCCTGTGTGCCTAGAAAGAATGGATTCAGCAGTAACAGGCCTCATTACCGTCCCTTGCTCTCATACTTTTCATTGTATGTGTTTGAGTAAATGGGGCGATAGCAGGTAAGTGCACGTCCATTGTGCCATGGATTGCTGAATAACGAAATTTTTATAGGTGTCCTGTCTGCCGGTATTCTCAAATACTTCTTTCGTCCCACCCGACGTCCGCGTCAAATCGCTCTCGACCTATTCCGTTTACCACGTCCACGACGCCAGATCTTTCAGCTTGCGTTGACTGCGCATCTACGACAAACCTATGGATCTGCTTAATATGCGGTAACATAGGCTGCGGTCGATATAGACGAGCTCATGCACACGCACACTACGAAAGCACTACACATCTATATGCCCTTGAACTTGAGACTCAACGTGTATGGGATTATGCCGGTGATGGTTATGTCCATCGTCTTATTCAGAATAAAGCCGATGGAAAGCTGGTTGAACTCCCATCAGCTGCTTCTTCGGTGGCTACAAATTCGAGAGACGACGATAACCTTGGGCCGAGTCGTGCGGACACGCTCAGTGCGGAGAAAATCGAAGCTATTGGAATTGAATATTCTTATCTTCTCACTTCACAATTGGATTCGCAGCGATCGTACTATGAAGATCAAACAAAGGAATTGAAAAGTCAAGTCGACGAGTTGCGCGTCATGGTGGAGAAACTGAGCAAGGACACGGAGAAAGAACGAGCTCATGCCAAGGAAGAGGGAGCAAGGCGACAGCGTGAGGAGGAGGAGAAGTTTGATGTAATTTACAAGGACAAGATCAAGGCTGAGAAAAGGGCCGAGAAGGTAGCAGAGTTGGCGAGGAAGTTGGACAAGGAGCTGAAAGAAGAAAGGGCAGTCAGTGAGGGCTTGATGAAAAATCTTGGGAAGATGAAGCAGAAAGTCGAGGAGGCGGATAAGCAGAAGAAAGAACATGATGCCAAGGTTGTCGAGTTGGAGGACCAGTTACGGGACGTGATGTTTTTCTTGGAGGCTAAGACCAAGATAGAGCAAGGTGGAGGCGCTGAAGCCGAAGCTGCTGGCGGTTCTATCGGGCTGCCGCCTTCTGCTCCACCATCTACTACGACAAGTGCGAAAAAGAAGACAAGGAAAGGCTAGTAAACAGCGTCCTTTCAGTTCCGCACCTCGTTGCGAGTTTGTACCAGCGGTAAAGCTCCTCGACTTCCATGAGGGAACTTGGGATGCTGAGCTTTGATTATCCAAAGCCATCAGAATGTTTTTCATGGCTTGGCTGTTGCACTCGAGTCCCCATTCACAATGCTGCTGACAAGCTTCCTTCTATCGGCTGTTATGACTTCAGTATCCAGTATCACACACTGGTATAAAGTACATGATCTCCATTGCATCACCAAGGTGGAGCGTCTTTAATTCATGTACCTACTACACAATCAGACATTACTTCATAGAGTAACCTGGGTCCAAATGCGGCACGAGGTGACAAGGGTGGGCGTTCATTTGCTGAAAAGTAGAACAACTAATGGGTCATCCAAAGAAAGTACTATAGAATGCATTGAATTAAGATTAATCAGAAACGTGCACAGTCTGCGCCCCGGGGATAACATCGACCCGATGCCAACAAAAGAGTGCTTGCAGGATTATTCAGGAGAAGAGATTCCAGGGAAAATGACTCGCTGGCGTAAGCCTGATGTTTCCAGAGATGTTGTTCCATCGAAAGAACTGTCTGGAATTTCCGAGCTTTCCACAGGTTCATCTTTCTTCTTGTGTTTGGCCCTCTTTTGCACTCCTACGGGTGGACTGGGAGCGTCCTTGTTTTTCATCCGCCGAGTATCCCAGATCATGTAGAGGACAACCTCTGAAAATGCGACGACCAGTGCAACGGTAAGCGATAAAAGGACTCTCTAAAAACGCGGGCAGGCTTTAAGTGCTGCTGCTGAGAATACTAGAAACACACCGTACCCATTCAACCCTCCAGCCAGTCCGTGCTGATGCCCACCAAGTCGCGAAGCCCGATCCTACGACACTGAGCACTGCATTGAGTACTGCTGAGATAGCTTTCTTGTCGTCAGCTGCTCTCTTGCTCTCTGTATGTGGATCTTTGGAAACGTATGGTGGGAACCTTTTTTCTGGAGACGTGCGTGTACCTGCGAGGAGTACTATCATTGAATAGGAAGCTTGATCCAAAGGCGGGGTGTTTTTCTGCAGCGCCTCGAGACCCGAGGATGTCCGTGACCATTGTGAGATTTGGAGAAGGAGGCTGTAGGGAATTGTATGGGTGGAAGGGGGGCGTTTTTCTGCATCATTGATGTAAGGTGACAGTTGGGCAGCAATCGCTCTCGGTAAAAGAGACGGGAGTGGTTGCAAAACTTTGATCAGATGTGGCTCTACGGAAATGTTTAGCTCTTCAATACCGCCCATGATGCATATGGTCTTTGTACTGGTCACTTGTACAGACAATGAGCAGGCTAGGCCTTATCGAAGCCTTTATCAGCGGTGATGATATCAAGAAAATGCTGTGGCTGCCACAGCTAACCGGCGTCTGCGAGTTTCGTCGACGATCCCCACGATCCTTTGCTGCAAACTTTTGCAGCGACGAATAGTGACTGATGATCTGATTTTCACGGCTGTGTCCGTCCGCGATTGCTATAAACTTGAAACCAGGGCAAGATACGCCAGAACACACGCTGCCTTCAGCTGCAGAGAATAAGCGACTGATCGTCTATAATAACGGGTTTACTCAGTGAGATTGCCGCTTCAAGTTGGATCGCAGCGCCCTTCAAGTTCATCATGAAACCTAGCTCTCGAAACACTCGTTTCTGTAATGCAGGCGCAGCTTTTCTTGACGCAAATGGGGCATTTGCTAAACAAGGCCACCTGACGTCTCTGCTTGGAGAGCTTGATGAGATTGCGAACGAGCTGGCAACAGATGAAGATCTTAGGCGAGTCTCATAATGAAGCTGCATTGTATCAATCAACTGATACTGCAGACATCGGAAGCAGACAGAGCATGGGCGTAGAGCAACCTTCAATATGGTCTATATCAGATCGACTGTGGACATTCATAGCATCAAACCTGTCAACTGATGAATACGAAGCCAATATGTTATGCCTGATACCGAGCACAGCAAGGTTTACCAGGAATCTTGTAGCTGGGGTCCCGCATAATCAACAAAAAGCATAGTGAGTAATCATGCAGTTCGGCAGAGGCAAGCTCACCATGCCTGTAGCCAGGCTGAACCGCAAATCAGAAGTTCAATCCATAGATACACATCATGGGCTGCGATACAGGAGGTCAAAAGTGAACTTCATCTTCTCGCTCTTTCGGGTATATCAAAACTAATATCAGCGCAGCTTTTCCTGTGACTCGAATACTAGTGCAAGCGCTCTCCAACATAGTAACTGGCAACGAGGAACTTATAACCACTTTCTGGAACTGCTACACGAATCTTCCGGAAGAACAGGGTATCCTCACGTGAGTCACATTTGCCTGTCAAAATTCGAACTCTTCTGATGGCATACTTTCGTGTTTGGCTGCAAAAGGCGATTGATCGCCTCTCCTGATCCACGGACTGTTCTATACACTTTGGTGCTCATAGTGAACTGTATACACGAAAATAAACAGAGATCGTATGTAATCGAATATCTGATGTTTCTTGTGGCAAGAGTCTGATGGTCTGCAAGTGTCAAATTTACTGACACGTCGGTCGGTGCACGAATATGTATATCCCTACTAGACCGTATGGTCACATTGTATGATGCGGAGGAAATGAGCGACGATGCCAAAGCGTTCGATTACGGGCATGTCTTCTTTGCATCCTTCTGTGTGCCTTACTGACATAACGGTTGTGCAGCTATCACCTCTTTGCTCATCTCTTTGACCAGGGGTTTGCACCAGATTTATATGACCGATTGTCCGTGTAAGCCTGTTACCTTGAGTATGCAAATAGTAAATACTCATACTATATGCTACACGACAGTTCGGGGGAAATAATCGCTCCTCACCAGACTACGCTTCTGAAACTCCTGGACTCACATCTGCAGTCATCGCACTCCCCATCGATACACGCCCAATTATGTCCTATGCTTTCTACCCGATTTTTCGGGTTGTCGACCTATGCCCGGCAGTCAATTAAACGGGCTCTTGGTTCCAGCTTGTCTGATGTGTCGGAAAGTAGAACTGAGGGACCACCGCAGGAACTTGATTTGTTATTACCAAAAGTCTGCGAAGCACTCGTACTAGTAACGCAGTGCATAGTCACCATAACGTTGTCCTCGGAAGCTGTGAGAATGGATAGGATGTCGGAGGATGACTTACAGGGTGCCTTCAATAACGCTCGATCGCCGATCGGTGAGAATTTGTCGGAGAGTTTAGTAGGCAAGTACTTTTTCATTTGTTCTTATAGGCCGTTCCGTTTTGGGCCGTATTAATCTGGATCCCTCAAACCCCAGAACTACTCCAGCTACTAGATCGATTCCTTCCCCGTATCAATTTTGGGAAAGCGATGCCAACTACTTCTGTGGAAAATGCGCCTTCGTTGCCCGCAGTAGACACGATTGGTTTCTCTTACTTGAAACGCGATCTTGTCCGCTTACTGGGTATTTTGTGTCACGGGAATATAGCAATCCAGAACTGTATTAGAATTCGGGGCGGTATTCCTGTGATCATGAATCTATGTGTGGTTGATGACAGAAATCCTTGTACGTACTTCTGAGTCATTTTCTTCATCGGGTTCTTGATTAATATGCTGCCCCCCGAAGACCTCCGCGAACATGCGATTCTTACTTTACACAATCTACTAGAAGGGAATGCAGAAAATCAGGCTGTGGTCAACAGTATCCAGCCTTCAGCAGAATGGGATGAAAACGGTGTACTTAGAGAAAAAGCAGGTGTTACGCGCAAATGAGAGTGGTACAATGTGAAAACTAGATACAAGAATACAACAAGAAAATATGGAAATCAATCTAATCTTCATCCTCGTCATCGTCAAAGTCTATGGCCCTTTTCTTTCGTGCGCCAGTCCCTGCTCTGCGTACCTTGTACTGCTCTTCCTCTTCTTCCTCTTCACTTTCTACATCCATTTCTTCTCCGCCAGCATTATCTTCGTCTTGGCCCGCGCCTTCGCCTGAATTTCGGTGTTTCCGCTTACGCTCGGATTCCTGCTGTTGGCTTATTTTTGCGTCTAGCTGATCCAGTGGATCTTCTTCAGGATCCTCTTCATCGCGTCTTTGCCTGCGCTTGGCTTTTGCTGCTCCAGCATATTCCGCGTCTTCATCGGAGTCATCTGCCACGACGAAATCGTCTTCTTGATAATCTCCGGGGCCTTTTTTCTTATCATCTTCCACTCTTCGCTTGGCGCCTCTAGAAGCAGCCATGTCGTCGTCTTCCTCAGCATATTCTGCCTCATGTTCGTCCTCATCGTCAGACCAAACGTCATGTCCGGCTCTCTTCCTGGTATAACCAGTTCGCCTTCTACGACCTCCAAATCCAGCATCGTCAGCCTTCTTCTTTGATTTCTTTGCCGATAACTTGATCAGCTCCATCTTTTCCCGTTCTGGATCCATGGTTGGATCGGGAGCCATGCGCAGGCGGGCCACCTTATTATGTTTCTGTCCTACTGCGCGCACAAGCATTCGGTGCGTTTCGGATTGCATGCCGGTTGGCCTGAGACTCATATAGCCTGTTATGACGGCTTCGGCTTGTAATAACTCAGAGCGTTTATGCTGCGCCACGAGATATGTTAAGCCTTGTGACTTTGATCCGGATGCTGATTGTTGTGAAGGCGCAAGAGAACTTTGTGACGCTTGAGAGCCTCCAAGTGACGTCCGGGCTACACCGGCAGAGGTGTCAACGGTTTGATTGATATCGAAAAGTTCCTTGCCCAAGCGGAGGCTGAGGGTGCCATCCGACCAGCGAATAACGCGACTGTTTGATTGCTTTTTCTGGGCGGGTATCTTAATAACGAGCACGTAATAGATAGGAAATTTGCATACATCTTGTTCAAATTCGTCTTTATCCCATTTCCACCTGACTGTGTTTTCGACTTTTAACTTGATAGTCATACTTTTTTCACGTATCGTTTCGGCATGGTGTGCTTCTTCGTCTTCATGCTCCGGGCCAATGTAAGTATCAGGGTGAAAAGGTTTCGAGTCGACTTTGACGAAATTTGGCATGCGTATGACCCAATGCTACGTTGATAAGGTCACGTCACGTAAAATCACAGAGGGGAATTCTTACATCACCGTCTGAGGTACGAGGAACAGGGATGTTGGGTATGGATACATTTGCCTCTTGAGGGTGTTCGACAAGAGTCGCAGGCTCTTCAGGCTCAGCATATTCCAATGCCTTTCGGCGATCCCTTTCCGCTTGAGACAGCTCCTCTGAATCTGAGCCTGATTCCCCGGGAGAAAGGGGGCCGATACTTGCAATAAATCGAAATAAGGACTAATCCCCAAGACAGAGAGTAGCGGGATAGCAAATGACTCATACCTCTCGGATTTGACAAGGGTGCGGTTTACTTTTGCATCGTCAGGCTCTTCGTCGTTCCCAAAGAGGTCCTCCATTTCCTCGTCGCCGTTGTCGGCCGCTTGACTGGTGCGTTGATGGAACTCTTCTTTTGGAACGACATCGGTGTCTGGAGGATTCATGAGGACATCATCATCCACATTGAATTTCTCCTCAGAAGGGCTCGCGGCGATATTGTGACTGTAGGAATAGCTATCGGGAGGTACCAAAGCACCTGCTAACGACGACATGTCAACTTGAGTTTGGACGGCGGTACTGTACTGGCAAAGAGTGCACTGAGCAATAACGTGGGAGCCGATTGCTGAACCCAGCGGCGTCTCCGGGACAGCCACACCGTTCAACAATAATATCTCCGTCACTGACACTGACGCTTGACTGTCAATTAATCTCTCGTCCTGCGTTATCTTGACAATCTCCATCCTGATTCAATGCCGAATACATATATTTTGGAATCGCAGTAACATGTCGAGGGCCAGACGAGCCAATATCTCTGGCTCGTCAATAATCAGCCGTGAAAGTGCAAACGACCTTCCTTTTGAAGATGACGCGTCTGCATTCAGCAGGAACTTCCATAGTACACCTGTGCCCTGGCAGTACACCCTCCGTGGCTCGAATTCAATCATTGGCCGTGCAAAGAATATTCCAAGGAACCTCACAATATTCCCGCAGCTTGGTATGTTTTCGGTCGCCCTGTTCAAACACAACGCAAAGTATATGTCCGTGGTGGCTTGCATGTGACTCACAACTAATACCAGATGCTCACGATCCCTGTACATGCAGCATTCCGTCACACAGCTGTTGGAAATGCGTAGCTTTCCGCAATTATAGTCATTTCGTGGGCGCTCTTATGTTGTGTCAGTTATATCCGATAGAAGTCTCTTCGACGTGATATTTCTCCCGAACAGGCCCCCCTCCAAGTACAGCAACTTCCTGTAGTGTGTTATATAGTCCTCTCCCCGACGTCTCCCATTTCCCTTTTGATACCTCAGCTACATCATTATTTAGTAGAGGGTCCATACCTCCGTCGTATAAATACTACCACCCAAATGCCCTATTCACAGTCAGCTCGCTCCTCTTTCCTGTCTACCATCACTCACTCACCGATCATGTCTGCTAGATCAAACTTGGGCTATGATTACTGTTCAGCTTGGTCGCCTGTGGCGGGACAAGGCGCAGGTGACGGCAGTGACAACTATCAATCCGCTCAAGGTGGACCTATGGTATCACATCCATCAGGGCAACATGTGAGGCGTTGCCTGTTGTATGTGTTGCTCATCCTAAAGTCCTTTGACAGTACACTGGTTTCAACGAGTCGGAGCCGTCTGATCTACAACACATCGATCAATCCTTTCAACATTGGATCGATGACTCATTGGTTTCCCACCATTACCCTCCAATCGACAACCACTCTGTCGTCTTCGAGGCCAACAAGCCTTCCCTTCCACCCATAAATACAAATAACACTGCGACATATGGCTTCCCGAGTCCTCAGACGTCCTCCACAGATCCACAGATATATCTCTTCACTCCAGAAAATCTGTGCAATAGTTACCCGCAGGTTGCAATGTCACCAATGTCACCCAACGGCCAACAACTCCACGCGCCAATGTCGTCACTTGTGGGTGTTGTCATTCCAATATTATTGCCATTGCCATGTCCTCATCTTTATTTTTTTCTCTTATCAGTCGATGAAACCATCTGACAGCCTTCGTTATTCCCTGTCGCCTGCTTCGGCGGCCAGTCCTCGTGATTTTTCCTTTGCCCTGTCGGCTTCACCGTCCATGTCCTCTTCTTCTCATGACTTTCCGGTTCGTTCATCTATCTTCTAAAATTGAACAGATTATTGACCGTTCTCACAGGGTGCGGATGAAGATCGTGAAATGTCTAGGGCACATATCGATCTTTGGAAGAATCTACCGTTGCAGGCCGTTCGACACATTGCGACAGGAATCAGCATCTTTATCCCTCAACCAATTTATAAGCCGCATACCCAGGCTGATCAAGACCGGTATATCAAACATGCCAGTCTTTTTGAGCCGATCATCTTCATGGTTGAGAATCCATACGAATGGGGTATCTCTCTAGACGATGCCCTAAGACAACGCACCAAGCACCTGCTTGGAAAGGATGAACTGATGTTTGAAAATTGTGGCCCATCCGTCTCTATCAGGATCCAGGTGTGTGTTATATTACGTGGTCGTCGAGGAGCTTTCATTTAACTGAAACTTGTATCAAGTGGCCCTGTTATGCGCCGTGGAGTAGGCAAATTCCGACGAAGGATTTCAAAAATCCCAAGGGCCCCATTACCAAAGCCAAGTTGGCTAAAAATATTGCCAAATGTGTCTCGCGATTCATAGAGGTTGGTATTTTCAGATCCATCACATCTCTCATTGACTTACGTTATGCGTAAAGGATAACCATACCAAACGGATGGAAGACGATTCTGACAAGCGCTTCCGCGTGGGCGCGAACTATATCAAGTTGGAAGATCTTATGCTAGTCAGCCTCCATCATATATCACAAGGAAGTTGGCAACCGCACTTTCGTCTTCGTCGATCGATTTTTTGAAAGGCTTATTGCCGCTCACCATCAATATCTTGTTTAAATCTTGGTTTTCACCTTCCTTGTTGGTCTTCTTGATGATCTTTCCTAAAGCTACTACCCTCCTTACCTTCGAATCCTGCTACCATTCTTGTGCCGTGCTAACGCTGGGCAGATCTTGGCACCCGTTCGAGTTTTTATTCTCTATTTTTTTGAATACTGTCGCTCACTGCTATCTAATGTCGTATCAAATTGAAACGTGTCTACTATCATTGTATACCCAGGAAAATCACAACTTATCTCCTTGTATCCCCTGCAATCAAATTCTTGCCCTGTGTTTACTGTGGTGCTAGTCTCACGACTTACGATGGTGACTCGTTGTTCTTGTCCAGATAGACGGTTACTACCGGCAGTCCCTCGGCATACACGCATTGCTGCCTTCGACACGGTCGGTCAAAATTCACGAAACGGTTCCGATAACGTATTCCCTCTCATAGCGCTCCTCGTCTTCGGGCTCCTCGTCTTCGATCGACAGATAAATTTCTCAGGTTTCATATTGAACACGGCAAGGCTGTGACTGAATTGACCGGATCTAGACGCCCATCCGAGTCGTGTTTACCTACTGGCACGATGCCGCACGAACCACTGGCGTATCGTAACACAAACTAAACCTGAAGAGAAAACAAAGACGACATCTCGCTGCTGTCCCGCTACCATTGATACTGGCAGGCCGCCGGTTGACTAGGCGAGAGGAAGTAGAAGAAAAAAGTTGCATATTCTGCAAGGGCCCGGGCCGGTCCGACGTCGGTGGATCACTCATGGTGATCGTCGTCTCGGTAAGACACCGGTCACTGTCTCGTTTTCCATCACTGTCAGGGTAACCTGAAAGAAAACGACATGCATGCTTGTTTTTCTCTGGGCTGAACCTATCATATCACTTCACAGGCAGAGACTAGACGCCGCCGCTCAGAAGCAGTATACCCATGCTGCCCTGATGCCATGATATAACCAAACGACCATCATGATAGCGGAACAACACCAGTTGAGTATCCAGATCGGTGACGTTAAGCCTGATATTGATGATGGCAGTAACTGTTTTAGCCCCACCAGTATTGGATCACTTTTCGCGTTGTACAGGAGGTGCTTCAAGTTGGCAGCCTTGTGCAAGTTCGTCTTGGTTCATATCGGTGCAGGACGAACTGCGGTGCAAAGTTGCGGTTTCGTCAGAGCTGCTGCAGACCTGTACGCAAAAAAAAAGAGAACGGAGTCACAAAACCGTACGATCAACATCTTCTCATCGAATCCGAAGCTACGGTAACCATCATGTTGGTGCTGTCACGGACTTCCACCAGTGGAAATCTTTGGGGCGAATACATACATGTTCCGATCAGAAGCTCACGCTGGGGCGAGCGGCGCCGCCACCCTCCTCAACGATCCCAGGGAAAATGTATGCGGTTCTTTCTTTCTGAGACTTTACGAGCGGCCACCGAATATTCCACGTTCTCGCTACATCTAATAATACCGTCCACTCAAGCCGCCGAAGTGCCCTTTTCGCAGGTCAATGGATCACGCCCTAACCATTGGACGACGACATATATTGTTGGCCCTAGATTCGATACAACTTTTAACGTACCCTACAATCTGGAAAACATGGGCCCCACCGCTAGTTATAATGGAATTTCTGGTCGTACCTGACTTCGCAAGGCACTCGAGGCCGTATGATCGCTGACTCTTATTCCATATCTATTGCAACCATCTATACCATCACTGCGAATCAATTTGGAGGCATCACTGCGGTTCCTCGCGCAACGTCAATATGTATTGCGAAGGAACAGATGCAAACAGGTGTCAAGCTTCGAAAGGAACGTATAACTTGAAGTCTGACGCTCGCGAAGACCCTTTGAAATTACCATATCAGAGCAAGCCGGAAAAAAAAATGATCAAAAAAAATAATATTGGGCAGCATGTCTCTTTGTTATCTAGAAAAGTACCTAGAAACATGATGAACGTGGGGAGCTTTCAGCCAACCATCGCAAGAATATGGCTCTGGCCCATTTGGCTTAATTCCAAGCCGTGGTAAGTTTGTTGCTCCAGCCAGGAGGCACGCCGCGAGGCAGACTAGTGTCGGAGCCCTTACTCCTTGACTTCTGACGTGAGTGGATTGGTAAATACATTCACTTGTTTTATCCTGACAGAAGAGTTCGCCGTTGATAAGCTCATCTATTGGATCTGGCTTTGAGCTCCGTGGAAATTCGATGATCGAGCAGCTCGGGTCCTCAGTCATGTTTTCGAGAACGAAGCTCGCCTGGTGGTTTTTCCCTTCTTTCTGTTCAAAATTTCTATCACAGGCTACGCCTAGGGAGGCCATAAACCGGCGGCTTCGATGTGGAAAAGCTCCATAGAAATACGACAAGGACCAAACTAGGGTCCGGCATAAGAAGCACCTTCAGTTTGCCATAGGAAGCATCGTCTGAACGTGATATGACTTGATGGTACACTATTAGCTATGCTTCTTTCAAAGCGCTCGAAACTAAATGTATATTTTGACTACTTACACGATATTATAATCCACAAATCTTATGTCATAACCATGAGAATTCTGCCCGAATGGACAACGAGAAAAATGCAGAACAAGGAGCCCCATATCTATATTAGCCATTATGGCACACCAGTGATGCTACGAAATTTATCAATAGAGTGTCTGCCACGTGTCACTACCCAGTAACACAGCCGTAACGTCCTCGCCATTTTTGAAGATTCAGATTTCAGTCGTGGAAGAAGCCTATCGCGGTGATGGGTGTTTGTGTGGTGTTTCCGATCATAAATCTGGGCTGCAATGCAACACAAAATGATAAAGCTGCCCAGTCTCTTTGGTTGTAGCGTGTAACCGGCGCTGCGAGCAGAATTCCGACGATTGTATCTCCCGTTATTCTAGATGCGTAAGAATTGAAATTGTTGAGTTTATCAAGTCTTCTGTGATAAGATAACAGAAAGCACCATATGCCCCACGTAGTTAGTCTCGTGACCAGACGTTTTGGGCGTGCGCCACCTAGGTTACCCGATGTATAAGCCTTGTAAGACTGGATGGTCACGTGTGTCGTCCAGTATTGTAAGGCTCTATGTCCGAAGTCAGCCAGCACCAGCGCTAAAACCGGTCCCACATCTGCAAAATGCCTTTGGGTTACTGTGCAGTTCGGCGGCGGCATCTTTAGCTTCAGTTGCAGCGCTGACACTCTCAAGATCTTATCAACTCCCTCGACGCACCACACTGTCAGCCACTTGCTGCCTCATTGTCTCTCGCTCATCCACTCTGCCTTGTTGTCTTGCTTGTCCACAATCTGCCTTGCTGTCTCATCAGTAGCTTGTTATGTCCCGTCCTCCAACATTCTTCAAGGTCAACGGACTCTCAAAATCTGCTATTTTACACACATACAAGCGCTCTCAATGTTTCTCTCAAGTACTTACAGCGGGAAAACAATCTATGTGCATGGCTGAGGTAGAAAGACAGCGCTGTTCTGAGATATCAGGTATGTAGATTCACAGCTTTTTCTAAAGTTGCTCATCATTGTCAGAGATGTCTATAACAACGCAATGGGATCCGCACCCGTGTACAGTGATTCTGGACCTTCTGGGCATGCAACCAATCAGTATGCTTTCCAAGTACACCTTGGTAGCTTAGTTGGTAAAGCACCAGACCATGAAAGCTGGAGTCCCAGGTTCAAGCCCTGGCCAATGCATGTTTTCTCATACTATAAACAAATGTCATAATTTGTCAATGTCAACTGAGGACCACAGAAATGTTGACACTATGGTTGCTGAATATGAAATGTACACGGATGACCTAGCGAGCATGCCACCACCTGGCAATGAAGCAATAGACATCAGCCATGAGGGTGGTGAACATAAAGCTTATGATGACCTGGCAAAGCAGATAGCGGAGCTCAGTGAATAGTGAGTCTTTACCATTAACCTTCGCATTTATTCACAGACAAGTACATAGCTCTTATGTTGATCCACGTACCCGTAATGATCGACTTGAAGTTCAAAACAAAAACTGGGAAGCACAGTTTGATCGCTTGACTTCTGCCTACCTAGATTATTACTCACACTGTTCGGACAGCAGTTTGCCAGCCATCTCTGTATATGCACCTGATTTGTCGGAGGGGAAAGACTGTCCATCTTTGCAGAATATTGAGTTGGTGGATTTATTCAGTGAGTATCGTTTATTTTTATTTCATTCTTATGCTCATGAGCTAGGTCGACGGCAGGAATCTTTAAAACCTAATCCATCCCATAAATATCCAAATGAAACCCTGATATTCTATGTGTAAAACCCTTATCCCCTATACCGAGTTAACGGAGGGATGAAGGCTTAAATCAGACAAGTAGCGTTTCAAGTAGCGATTGAGAATTAATCAACAACTGAGGAAAGTATGTACATGGTGGTCTACTATATATACGTTTCTGAAAGTCAGCCATGAGGCGCTGACTGATGTTCTTTGTAATGGTTCTAGACTCTTGTCACGTGATGGTCACGTGATCTGATATAACTACGTATTATGTTATCCGCGCTAAAGCAGCAGCTTTAACATATCCTATCTGTCATGTGATCAGATATCAAAGAAAATGAAAAAGGAAACTAGCGCTCAGACTAGCGCTTCTGGTTCAAGTCGTGACACTATGGGTACCTTGGTTGTTCTCCGCTGTTTCCAACAGTTGCTATATCAATCAGGACCCTTGCTGCTTACCGCCAAGCTCATCGAATATGTCCGCGGTTCAGCATTCAAGCCCAGTGCAAAGCATTATGCCATCTTCATAATGTAAGTCTATCTTTTCTCTCTTTCCGGTATCTAATGTCTCTTTCAGATACCGTATTGTCCACATTTACAAGCACAATTCTCTGAGGCGTATGATATTTACCTGGAGATATTGCATCGTGTGCATGGACTGTTGAATGTTGCCCTTAAGCGAAACATGCCCAATTGGTGTCTGTTGAATGCATGCCCGGCGTGTTGCTATAAACTTCAAGATGAAACACCACTCAACTTTGAATGGCTTGTCTCAATTGATGGTAATAGTAGCTTAAAACAGTGGAAGTCTTCTATTTATAATTTGTCTCATCAATGTGATTCACGCAAAGCTTGTACAGATTACTGGATTCACCGTGATACTGTCAATGTTTTCAAAAATGATGTAAAGGGAAAACAAAAGATGGTAGGCTCATTATAGCATTTATATCTGCATCCAGTTATGATGTTTCCTTTGCAGACAAACAACAACAACCATGATGATGACTGGGCTGATGTCGAGCTTCATGACAACAGTAATGAAACATTAAATTGTGTTCAGCGGTGGAGAAATGCTGGGCCAGAACAGTGCAAGAAGATTTTTGGAGTTTTTGAAGAAACAAGCATCTTTATTGCCACCTGCCGTCACCGATTTGTGCTTCTTGTCTGTGACATGATTGAAAGTGGTGAATTGTATGGAGTCTTTATCTAATAGCTAACAAGACTTACAGAATACAAACTTTCTAGGGCAAAATACCCCATAGCGGTAATGGATAAGCTACTTTCAGTTTATGGCAAAAATGGCGGTTGTGCTTACAATATTGGATGTGCATTCTCATCAACACTCAGCAATAGTTTTGTTGGGCCCCATGCGTAAGCTTTGAACCTTCAAATGATGGTTGGTGCCTTTCATGGGCATGCACACAATTGCAAGTGCCAGCTTGAATAGCATCCAATGTACATCCCTGGGACAGGGCACACAGAGGGAGAAGGCTGCGAACATGTCTTCTCGTCATCAAGCAATAGAACAACATGTTACATTCTGGGATATGGACAAATATGCTGCATTAAGTACGTGTTTGCTTATATTCAATTATCTTTACTAATATACATGCAGGTAATTTCTTACAACATCATTATTGAGAGGCACTTCTTGCGGTCACTATGCTGAGTGCAGAGCTTAATACATTCAAAGCCCAGTTTCACATAACCGACATAGACTTTAATCATTTTCACAGGGATGAACTTGATTATTTGAAAGCAACAAAGCAGCTTTTGGACAGAGATTGGCTGTATACACGATATATAGAAGCACTAGATGAGCTCACAAAATACTGGTAAGCAGTGTTGCACAACATGTTTTGTGGCTAACAGAGTTAGTTGTTTGTAGTGAAGAGTACATGTCAGCACGAGCAGCTGCGAACAATGCTCTAACAATGAGCATAAATGGGGACATGAGGGCCATACAAGAAAGCCTCATAAAAGCACAAAAGTGTATTGATACTGTTTTTGCGCAATTGCAAAATGCTGAATTAATGACGGGTGATTTGGAAGTTCAACTCAATGTTGAAAAAATATGGGAAGTTGGTGACAACAACTACAATCACTACAGACAAGAAGCTACCATGGTGAAGTATAGGGCTGCTCTTGATGAACTTGAGCGTTCCGTTGTCAAGCGGCTATTTGAGCTTTCAAAACTAGCCTTATCAGGCACAGGTGTATACTTTATATTGTCTACAAACTTTTCTGACAACAATTGAGGTAAGGATATAAACTGCGTTAGCAAATCAGCAAGGGACTACAACGTAGATCAGAAGCAAATCATAATGCAATTAAACACTACAATACCCAGGCTACTGCTCTCGACCCTCCACATCCAAAAATAGTATGGAAGGATATTGTTGAGTACAGCTTTCTTGCGGAGTTTGATCTCCTCCGTTGTTCGCATACAGATATCCGCAGTGAAGTCTGGACAAAACCAGCCTATTGAGAAGCAGCTGTGAAGCATGTCAAGCTGTGCTCGGCAAAGGAGGAAATAGATTGACTCAACATTGAAATACAACACTTACGCACAGCCATACATTGTAAAGAAATTGAGATGAAAGCTGCTATCAACAGCCTCATGGCCTCCAACCCACCACTTGGCACAGAGCTAGAACACCAATGGCAGTTGTGTGCAGCAGTGAACACTATTCATTTACTGCATCTTCAACAGACCAAAAACCTCTCAGGTTTCTCTGGCCACAAAGGTAATGGTGTCAGACTTGGCAAAGTACCTCTGACCCAGCCCCTTTGTGATTCAGCCCCGCCCCAGCTAGATCCAGTTCTCTCACAGCCCAGTAATGCGGCTTCAGTCCAGCTGTCAGCTAATATGCGGCAAGAAAATGATAAATGGGAAACTCATGTGACTCCAATACAGTCCCTGAACATTGGAAACTTTGATACAAGTGCAAACCTTATTTTGGCTGATTGTATGATAATTTTTCTCTACATAATATAGATGTACTGACAACAGTTACTATACTTTGGTTGTCTCCACATTCAGGCATTAATGGGACCATCACATTTGAGTACAGTGATAGTGATCTCATCCAGTATCAGGAGGATGCTCAAGCAGCAATACTGTTTGCAGAATTTGTCAATGCCTTGGATGATTAGTTGATACTGTTATGTCCAAAGTCTCGCTAACTAGTGATGTATTTGTGTAGGGCTGGTGGCTAGTAGCTTTACCAAGAGAGACACATTACGTGCTTTTGGCATAATTTTACATTATAAAATCTAAAATCTTGGTTAGCCCATTGTACAATCCTCAGTTTTGCATCATTTTGACAGACTCCCTGCCTTCTCAACACAAGTTAGAAATGTCTAGTGACTATTTTTCTGCCTCAGCTGTTGCTGCATTGCACACTACTTCATTTGCAAGCACTTTCAGTAACTCAGAGCACCAGGCAGCAGCCTGTGCTGTTCTCCACCATAATGCTCATATTGATGGCACACACTATCACACCAAGTCACTCAAGGGACTGCATCCCTCGTACATTCATCTCCAGCCAAACCCTTGCCCAAATGAAAAGTCTCTAACCAAGGACAATTTTTTAGAAGCATCAATTCAAGACATTTTTGATGTTTTGCTTTTCATTCTTTCACCCTGACTTTTATTCGCTTACATCCAATTTAAGATTACTATGCAAGATCGCTTGGATGGAGGCATCTTGCTCTTTCTCTATTGCCCCGGTTCTAAAGCTACCTCTGACACCTCTCCGGATTCTGTCAGTGTTGATCTCTACATTACACCACGTGAATTAGTTGAGATACCCAAATGTATTGGTGGGGATGTTTCAATCTTGGTGCAGACATTCTGCCAAGAATTCGTAATGCCTCACCTGCAGCGATTTAGTAGTCCCTGTCGAATTGAAAATGTGTAACAACTCAGAGTTAGTTACTCTGGCGCACAACTCAGACAAGCAAAAGAGTAATGAGTGGGAGTGGTTACCCCTTAGCTAGGACCGAGTTAGTTGTGGGTAAACAACAGGAGGACTTGCTGAGGAGTCTCCTGGATCTACTGGGCATTTATACTACTACAGGTTTGTTTGTACATATGTACTATACAGTTAATGGAGGCAGTGGCTGATGATGTCATGGGGCACAGCTCGTGTGACCAGCTCCACTGCGTGAGATACTTGTAGCTAAAATAAGAAGAAAGGCAGCGCAGCGCGAGAAAGGTGGAGTTTGAACAAAAAGGAAAGTGCCGCATGGTGTAGTGTGTGAAAACTATAGAAGAAAGTTGAATAGGAGAATGAAAATTAAAGGTCCAAAAATTGTGTATTGTAACAAAATGTAGACCCACCAGAGCACTGTGAGTCAATAATAATATACCGTTGTTTTTCCTGAAATCTGAATCTGTTTCAACTATGAGAATTTGCATAGAAGATTCACCACACTTACCTCCTCCTAGGATTGCAACGAGTTCTCAAATCCAGTGCTCTGCACTGAGCACACAGCAATTGTGACAACACCAACAAGACACAGTCTTGGGGCACTGGAGCACAATGAAAACAACACTCAAAAGAAGAGGAAGAGGTGGGAGCGGTTACCCATTTGGTAGGAACAAGTTAGTTGTTGGTAGACAACAGGTGGACTCGCTGAGTCCTTCCCCATGTATTGCTCCTGTATATATACTAAAATACATGAGGTACTGTACAGTTGTAGATAAAGTTTAGAGTCTGATGTTTAGCATGTGACCAGTCACATGGTGAGCCTAGACACTGGTCAGGTGATGTGTCACATGATTGGTCATGTGACTTATGAAAAGTCCGAAAATGTAAAGTAAAATAAATGGTCACGTGATCAGTCATGTGACTTGGAAAATAAAAAGTAAAAGTACAAAAAGTGAAGTGTAAGTAGGTGCTGGTACATCAATTGTAACAGCAATTACATTTGGAGCTCAGCGCTATTGGTACAGAGCCTATAACCTCATCAGCTGCAGTGCGCAGTGCAGCTAACATGAGACCTCACATGATGCCATGGACAAATCCTACATCCCACATTTGCCAGCAACGTCACACCAACATTGGCCTGTCAAAGAAAGTTATTCAGCTGACAGTTCCAAGAAGTGAACCCACTTCCACTGTATCATTGGAGTGCAACAGTCAAGTAGAAGGGCCTCAACTACTGCTTATTAGTGTGGGTCCCAGTACGGACATGGTCCTTGATTGGTTTGGCTTGGGGGATGAAATTTTGCCGAAGCTTCACAAGTTTGTGACATCCATCCGAAGCAGTTGATGGGAAGCTGTGCTAAGATCTCCAACATGGGGATTCAACTATGAACAGGCATCTAACTTGTCTAGGGCTCTTCTGGCAGACATTTGAGGGACACAGTTTGTTGTTGCACAGCACCAGAGATCTGCGGTGTGGAATATAGTAAAAGCATTATTGATCCTTGGGGTAGCGCTTTCAGTTGTATGCTTCTTTTACGTCTTTAGTATATTTTTCTTATGAACAGTAGGTACCTACATTTTTGGCTGACCTTGTACTTAGCGTAGAACCTTGCACTCTTTAACATATTTCAAAATGGCAGAATGCAATCTTTTCGGTCCACTAGAACCATTTAGTGTGTGCCTCCTAAAAGACCGCAAGAAATGACCCTGTCAGTTTTGGAATATTAAGAGTTGGGGTTTTTGTATAAGCATTCAAAGGATAAAACCAACTCACCGCTGTCTCCACGTCAAACTATGGTCTTGCAGTCCTTCTATAGTGTAAAACAATGCACACAATGTGTCCAGGGCTTGGCACGCATTTGTCCCAAGGTATTGCTGAGCAAAGAAGCACGGGCCAAAATCCTGCTGAAATGATGTGATAAGTTCCAAAATCTTCAAAGAGACCTCAACAAAGCCTGGAAGTGGATTGACAATGTGACTATGAAGATAGCAGAAATGCATAGTAAAAGTGTTCGCTACATCAGAAAGGAGCGTTATATGGGGCATACAAGGCTACAGTGTAAACATTCAAAAGCTAGTGCTTGGAATGGGTTCTGTTGCAAAAAAAAAACCAAGAAATTGACAAAGAGAAACGTAAGTAATGTTGTACTGTTATTATGTATGTTTGCATGCTTACATCTTGTTCACAGGACTTAAAGGTCCTATAGCCCTGCAGGAGCTCATAAAAAAATACCGCACCACATATTATGAACTATCAGAAGATGAAAAGAAAATGTTAGCTAGTGAATACTCGGAGTACCGCAAGACAAAAGCAACTGGCCTTTGGACTTCGATAAGAGCAAGATTGACAGATGTACTAGCCTACAATTATGCACTGGTGCTGATGCTGAGTCCATGCTGTACACAGCAAGACGAACAACAGAGCTGCCTCTCCAAGGGATTGCTTTTAATACAGAGGGGGTGGAAAATTTTATGCCATCCGCTATGAATATTGACCACCAGCACCTGATCAGTAAGATGGAAGGCTTTGCTACGCAAGGGATACAAGGTGAGGCTCATCATAGTTCCCCTTGTTTGTTGTCAGTAATCTTATCATAGGTGCTGCTAAAAACCATCAGCAGCGAGTTTCAGAACTCCGGTCAAAGATCCGAGAACTAATAAATCAGCAGCTAAGTAAGTTTAACACCAAAAACATAATTTTGGGCTTACTTTTCTTAGGAGTCATAACCGATGACCCAAAGGCAAAGATGCACTGGAAAAACTATTGGAGGAACATTATACAGTGCTACCAGATTGTCATTGAGGGCTGGCCCGAACATATTCCTTTTGCAAACCTCAGTGAAGTATCAAGTGGCCTTCCAGATTTAGAAATGCTCTTGCACAAATGGGAATCTGGGGAGATTCACTGGAGACAGCTCAGTGAAAGTGAGTATAAGCAGATGACCCAAGAGCGGGTGGAAAAACTCAATAGTGGAGAGTTGATTGAGCCACGCCGTTGAGAGCAATCTGACAAAGGCACAAAACAAACTGAATTGGGTTCACAGCAGGGGGAAGGAGCAGCTCTAGAAGAATGTATAAGAACACAGAGATGGCGAACAGTGATGAAGAAAATTACTTGCCTGACCCTAGCGCTGCTGCAAATACTCAACAGATTGTTGGCACAGCTGCCACTGGAGCTTCCATCAACATGCCTACATCGTCTACCCAGGTGCCTGTGGCTTATACCAACTCTCCTGCAGCCTCTGTCAGCACATCCACTGGTTTGAGCACACTTCCTTTGCAGATGAACAAGCACTGTTCAACAGCAACAGCATCACGCCTAATTTTACTGCAGAGCTCAACCGAATGCTAGCAGAACTCAACCCAGGCAATGCTACTGACATGATGAACTTTTGTCAGTTCAATGGATTTACATAGAGTGCGGGTGGAAAGGAGACAAAGAAATGATTCACCCTTTAGATTTGTGTTCTATGCCTCCTACAACTAGATTAGCTTAACACTTGTTTTGTTATTGAAAAAATTGAGAGTAAATGGAATGGCTTACCCCGCATCACCAACTTAAGAACACCTAGATTGACCTTAAAGGATGTTGGAGGACGAGACATGACAAGCAACTGATGAGACAGCAAGGCAGATTGTGGACAAGCAAGACAACGAGGCAGAGTGGATGAGCGAGAGACAATGAGGTAGCAAGTGGCTGACAGTGTGGTGCGTTGAGGGAGTTGATAAGATCTTGGAGGTGTCGGCGCTGCAACTGAAGCTAAAGATGCCGCCGCCGAACTGCACAGTAACCCAAAGGCAATTTGCAGATGTGGGACTGGTTTTAGCCCTGGTGCTGGCTGACTTCGGACATAGAGCCTTACAATACTGGATGACACATGTGACCACCCAGTCTTACAAGGCTTATACATCGGGTAACCTAGGTGGTGTGCGCACAGTGTTACCCAAAATGTCTGGAGACATTTGTATGAGGACACCCCATCGAGTCACACTATCATGCCAACTGGCCATTTTGGGTTGAACAAGCGTCTAAATAAGGCAGGAGTGAAATAAAATAATCTACTAGTGTCATCATGATTTGTTGGCATAGGTAGATAGCCAAAATTTGTATTTAGTACGGGTTAATGCAATCCAATGCCGACAACTGAGTTGCGTAGTTTGTCTCATGACGGTGTCAAGGCTCAGTTGTATGCCAATTTGGCTCAGGCCCATGCCAAATCCCCTAAATACCCATCCAAGAGTACACGCACAACCATGGCAGACAAAGTTTTTCAACGATGCAACTCCCGAGTTCCTTATACATGGCAGTTAGACACCTCCAAGGCTTTCTGTCTAGGCCTGGATTGTATTGTGATTGCGGGCACAGGTGCAGGCAAGACACTGCCTTTCATTATCCCATCTTTCATTCATACAGACCACCTAACTGTTGTTATATCACCACTGAAAGCTTTAGAAGAAGCACAGGTATGCTACCTTCAATTTCTCACTAACATGACTGTCTCACGTCAAACTAAGTCACAGCAGTTCCTTCGTTGGGAAGTTTTGTCAACAGTTGTGAATGAGGATACATACAGTCATGACTTACACAAGGTCAGTCTCCGTATCATTCATTGACTACGCCATCCATTCAAAACTTGACCAGGAACTCAAAGCACTAAGATTCCGTGTTATTTTTGCCTCCCCTGAGATGGTGATCAGTAATCCAAGATTTAAGGACTTGCTATGCTCATGAACCTATCAAAAACAAATGCTGGGCTTTGTAATTGACGAAGCCCATTGCGTTTTGCAGTGGGGAGGTGATTTTTGCCCTGCGTATTCAAAGCTTAGCCAGCTTCAATCATTTGTACCACTCGGCATACCTATCTATGCCACCTCTGCCACCATGACACCAGATGTTCTTGCCAACATTCACAAACAGCTACATATCAATAGTCAGTGATTGTTCCACCTCAATTTAGGCAATGACAGACCTAATATCACACCCGAAGTGGAGGTCATCCCCAGATCTTTGTATTACCCTGCGCTAGACTTCCTCATGAGCAGAGTTGAGCATGTGAGTGACATGCCTAGGACCCTTGTCTTTGTTAACTCAGTTAATGACTCACAGGAAGCCAGCCTGTAGACATTTGAGAAGGTTCTTACCTCCTAGTTTGAAGGACCAGGTTGATTTCCTCAACTCATGACAATCTACATGGACCAAAAAAAATGTTACGAGTGTTACAATACACAATTTTAGGACCTTTAAATTTCATTCTCCTCTTTAACTTTCTTCTGTAGTTTTCACACCCTGTGCCATGCAGCACTTTCCATTTTGTTCAAACTCCACCTTCTCGTGCTGCACTGCTTTTTCTTATTTTTAGCTACAAGTATCTCATGCAGTGGAGCTGGACACATGGGCTGTGCCCCATGACATCATCAGCCACTGCCTCCATCAACTGTACAGTACATATGTACAAACAACCTGTAGTAGTATATATACCCCAATAGATCAAGGAGACTCCTCAGCGAGTCCACAACAAACTCGGTCCTATCCAAAGGGTAATCACTCCCACTCACTTCCTCTAAAGCTTTGTCTGAGTTGTGCGCCAGAGTATAAAAACTTTGGTTGTAACAATGAGCCAGTTTTGCAAGGGTAAAGTCAGGATGATGGTGGTGACTGAGGTGGGGCGTATAGTGAGTAGTCAGCAATAAGCAAGGGCAGCATTGTTGATACATGCACAGGGATTGGACATACCTGATATTGAGCTGGTAATCCAACTTGGTGTACCATCATCCCTCACCATTTGGCTCCAACAAGCAAGCCGTGCTGCCTGCCTGGTTTCCATTCAGGGCCGTGCCATCCTGCTTGCTGAGGCATCAGTTTTCTGTTGAATAGGTGTTGGTATGGCTGTGAAAAAGGAACCAATGTCAGAAGAAGAGTGTGAGAGGGAAGAAAGTCAGGATACTGACCTAGAAATATTACATACAGAGCATCAATACAAGAAAACAGTTGAGCTTGCAATGCGTGTTACGATACAAGATTTTCGGACCTTTAATTTTTCATTCTCCTCTTTAAAACTTTCTACTGTAGTTTTCACACACTGTGCCATGCAGCACTTTCCTTTTTTTGTTCAAACTCCACTTTCTCGCACCGCTGTCATGCACCAAAGTTGATTGGTAGCATGGACAGGTGTCAATAACGAAGCGAATATTCAAAAAGACTTGCCTTTGCGCCACACAGGCACAGTGCCACATGGAATAGTAATTAATATTGCCTTTTTCGAACTTGTGGCTGATCAGCACCACCTCTATTAGGCAATCCAGTCACGCTCACCTTTGCTTTTCCATTCGGTACTTTCTGTGTTTCGGCATTTTGGCAAATTTTTGCGTCGCCACTGGCTACACATTGCATTGCGCCCTCACTTTTGTTGTTTCCCTTACTCCCCTTCCTTTGCCTAGCCCCACCATGGGCCCCTTTCTCTCCTTTTTATTCTCACCTGACAGTCGTTTCTGGATCCCCATTCTAATCCACTTCTTCGTCACCTCTACCCTCCTCCTCCTCATCTTATTTGCACCCCCACCATTTCTGATGTCACCACTTCCTATCCGCTTCCGTCACTGATCCGTTGACTACCACGTGCCACTGCTGATATCAGCAAAGCCCCGGCGGCCGGTCCAAATAGGGCAACAGGTCCATCTTCATGACGTCGATCTGCCATCATATACTATCAAAACATTGGTCGCTCATCTTGCCTGGTTGGAGCGTGGGTGGGTAATTTTTGAACTGGAGAAGGTTCATCCCCTTGCGTCGCCCATGTTCATCGCTGTCCCATTCACTTGGGTACACTTATCTTTTGTCCATCGTCTTTGCTACAGCTACACCTACCACACGCTGCCTGGGACTCACTTGTTCCAAATTGGAACTACTCCTCTCCCTCCCTCGTTTGATCAGGTGGTCCAACACAACCAGTCCATTGGTAAGGCCATGGAACTGTCGGATTTAGACTAGGTGGTGGACCGGTGGCTCCAGTTTCTTTTTTTTCAGCAGAACATTCATTTACAGTGCGATTATTTTTGATTTTTGAATCATTTTTATGGACACATATTTTTTAGAATGCCTGACTGACAATAAAGGAACTGTGTTGATACTGATAGTGTTTTGCCTTGCCCTTTTTTTTACTGCATCTTCCCATGACATCATGATTTTCCTGCTCTCTTTTTGCTATTGGACTTTACTTTATGGCTGTACAAACCTGTGACATTACTCACAGCATTTATTGTTCTATCCCTTTCTTTTCCTTTTTTTGACAATCTTATCCTGTACTACCTACGCAGGATTTGTCAGCGTACATTCCTTCCTTCATATTCTTTCTCATTCTTTTTGCACAGCTATACTGTGCATAGCCTACTTTTCTTTTACTATATAAACCCCTGTATTTTACCTTGTAAAAACAACAAGAACTCCAATCCAGACGTCTTCTCTACTCTCAAGTTCACTACTCTACTACTTGTGATCCAGTGTGGTCACAACACTTCCCACTGCTACCACTGTTAATTGCTGTCATTGTCACTTCCCACTTTTGAAGTCATTGTTATCCCTTTCGATTAGAGTCCTTCTGAGCACTACAATTTGTGCGTCAGGAGCCTGCTATCACTGGGAACCTTGTCACCTTGTTATCCTTGTCGTTCTCAAACCTACCTTGTGCTACAATTAGCAAGGTAGTGCTCATCTATACTCGTCACTAAGCCCCTATCTTCTATAAATTCAACTATCCCTCCTCCTCAAAACCCACACTCATACATCTCTGGGTTTTACTTTGAAGGATCTTTATACGTACCACCCCACAAACAACCAGACCACTCCACTGTTCTAGGAGGCAAAGCCCATAAACAAGTTCCGTGGAATCTGGGAGGATTGTGTGTTAGTTTGTTTTTGTGTGTGGTTTTCTAACAGCAGTTCTCATCATCGACACCGCACTGCCTTTTTTCCTTATTTTAGCTACAAGTCTCTCACGCAGTGGAGCTAGTCACACGGGCTGGGCCCCATGACATCATCAGCCACTGCTTTCATCAACTGTATAATACATAAGTACAAACACACTGTAGTAGTATATAAAAAAACCTCAATAAATCCAGGAGACTCCTCAGCAAGTCCTCCTGTTGTTTACCCACAACTAACTTGGTCCTATCATAAGGGGTAACCACTCCCTCTCATTACTTTTTTGCTTGTCTGAGTTGTGCGCCAGAGTAACTAACTCTTGGTTGTTACAATGTGTGAGCAGATTGGAACAAAACATTGTTGACACCTTATTTCCGACAAGCATTTTGACAATCTGCTGGGTCACTCAGGTAAGCCTCATGGCTATTTCATTCACCCACAACTGCTTAATCTTCTTATTCTTAGCTCCTACCAGTCCTTGTTGCAATAACTACACACCAATGATCAACCCCCAGCATGCAACACTCTCACAATCTCCTCCTTCAAGTCCTGTCTCTGTCATCTCATCTCTCTCAGACAACACTCCTAGTCCCAAAACCAACAATTGCGGCAAAAAACCCATGCAAATGGGTAATGGACCATAAGGACCTGCACACTGCACGCATGAACTTCTTCACTCCACCAAAAATGTGTTGCGCCGTTGGTGCATCAATGAATACAAGCGCAACTTCCCCTACTGCTCATTTACCTGTTAGGCCATCCTCCCAGACTCCACTCTCACTTCAATTGCATCAAACCGCCAGTGGAAAAGTGTTGAGGAGATGTGTGCTGAGCTGCCATCCGCATGGCCCTTTCCGGATCAATATGGAGAGGAGATAGTTGAGTTGATGGTGGGTGTGGATGAGAAATATACGGAGCAGTGTGAGGCTGCTATGGTGGAAAAGAGGCAAGCAAAAAGGCAGGCTACTAATGCAGTCTGAAAGCCCCACGCAAATGAGGAGGTCCAGGTGAAAAAAGTAGAGACACAGATACCTCGCACCAGCCAGAAGGAGAATGTGGCATTACCTGGCCTTTCTCAGTAAGTCTTTCCTTTATATGTACATTGTAACTTTTCTTATATCATCTGCAGGTTCCAGCTTAAGCTAGAGTCGGCAACGCAGTTTGAAGCCTCACCTCACATTGTGCTGCACTCCTATACAAACTGGCAAGCCACTCCAACCACATGCACTCCCATTGCCTCTCCATTCACACTGCTTTGTTCTACAAGATTGCCGCCCACTCACACTTTGCAAGATTGATTGCCAACTTTTGGACGACACTAGAACGGGAAGCAAAGGCACTTGTGAGTGTGCTGGATATGTTGTAATGTAGATACTATGTCTTTGCCATTTGTAGAATCATTATATGTTAGTCTCCCATTACTGCTGAACTCAATACTCCCTCAGAGGAGAGCTACAAGAATTCAACACTTACAAGGATTCATTATGTAATTGCTAAGGGAAAACTCTCGCAGAGGAGAGCTACAAGGATTTGACACTCGGACAAGTTCTCGCTCTGGACATCAGACATGCAAGACTCTGGTATGTAAAAATTGGTGTTCATTCCCTTACAATCACAGATTTCATAGGTACATTTATTGTAGTTACATTTATCTACCAAGTTTCCCCTGTAGCTCATATATAGTCCCGATTGTTCCACCATTTGCCGATCATTTTGTTAGTAAGAAGATTGAGGGCGCTATTTGTAACAAAGTCTTGAATTTTGTCTGTGCTTGTTTTGGTGTTGCATCCTCCTTTTCAATGCAAATTTGAGAGGTGGTGTAAGCGATGGACAGCTGCTTGAGATTCTTCTCTTTGCTGGGCTCGGTGTGAGAAATTCCTTGATGTAGGGGCCAGATTTGCTTTTTGAGATGTTTGCAAATGGCTTGCATGGTTGGGAGAGCTGGAGCTTGTGACTTCATGAGCATCCATGTCCCATGGACTCCGTGAGTAGCAAATGTTGTCTGCATTGCAATTGAAAGCTTAAGGGACGTAGTTTCATTTGCTCACCCTGAATGCCTTGATGTTGTGCTCCTTGCCCTTGTCAATAGGTAGGAACGTGTGTGGGTGCCTGGTGGTATTCATCAACCAGCAATGCTCCATCACAAAGTCTCTATCAGTGTTGCTATAAGCAAAATGAAATGGCAAACAAACACAAAGCTTACCTGACTTTAGGTGGCCACTCATGGTGAATTGAACGAAGGAGCTCCAGAATTTCAATGGTATATTTTGAGTTACCACCTCCAGAAAAACAAAACAATATGTGTGGGAGGTTGTTTTGCATAATACCGACATCACCGGACTGAATCGCTTCACTAAGGTTGATGTATCATAAAACATTGCGGTTCCACATGACAGCCTGGGTAAATACATGGTCCTGTTGGTGTTACAATAACACAATTTTCGGACCTTTAATTTCATTCTCCTCTTCAACTTTCTTTTGTAGTTTTCACACCCTGTGCCATGCGGCACTTTCCATTATTGTTCAAACTCCACTTCTTGCACTGCACTGCCTTTTCTTTATTTTGAGATACAAGTATCTCACACAGTGGAGCTGGTCACACGAGCTGTGCCCCATGACATCATCAGCCACTGCCTCCATCAACTGTACAGTACACATGTACAAACAACCTGTAGTAGTATATATACCCCAATAGATCAAGGAGACTCCTCAGCAAGTCCTCCTGTTGTTTACCCACAACTAACTCGGTCCTATCATAAGGGGTAACCACTCCCACTCACTTCACTATAGCCTGTTTGAGTTGTGTGCCAGAGTATACAAACTCTTGGTTGTTACAGTTGGCTGGTAGGTTTGACGCTGGTTTCATGGAGTGCATCACTCGAGGAAAGTTGGTGAATGATGGTCTCAGCCATTGCTTTGAGTTTCTGTGACGGAGGTCTTGTAAATGATTGATGTTGCCCGCCACCAGCCAACAAGTGTAAAAGTGGGCCTCAGCAACATGATGGATGACATCATGAAGATGCTGGTGGAATGGTCCTCGTGTCTGAACAGCCCCAAGGCCTTTTCTTTCAAGCAAGGTGAAAGTGTGCATAAGTCCTTGGCCTGCAGTCGTGCCTAAGTATTGCTTGTGTAACAAGTTGACAAAGGCCATTTGTAGATGGAACCACCCAAAGATTGGGATGATCCAATCCATTCGGTCAAAGGTGTTGTGGTTGCATGCACGGAATCAATAGAGGCCCCACAGGCATTCAACAGTTAGCTGATTTCCAACCCATGGTATGACTCTCTCTAGTCCTGTCTTCTGCTGCTGCTCGTCCAAATGTAAGCCGAGCTGTTTAAACCATTCTACCAGAAGCTTGTTGTTGCCATCATAACTGGCCTCCTCTATATGGACAGTACCAAGCATATACTGTTCTGTAATAAAAGCCAGTCCAGTTGGAAGCTGACGGACTGGAGGTGGTGCACCAAAAATGGGATTATTGCATTGTTTATAGAGCTGGAGTTGGAAGTCAGGTGAGTGGATAAGGTATTGGAGGACACAATGAATGTTGTGAGCTTGGCGTGAAGGTGCACTGGCTTGTTCAAGGCTGTATATTTCCTCAATATTTAGTGGAGTCTTACGTCCTACTGCCCTATATCCCACTATCAAAGTAGTTCTAGTTATCAATCCTTTGAGAGTAGACATGGAATGTGACATTGAGATTGTCATGTGAAATGACAAAAGGCATCTTCCTCACAAGCTCTCATACCTTATCCATCTGATTCAATGATATAGCAGTGAAAGCATGAACAGACCATTTGTGGCTCATGGTGACACACAGAGTATGAAGTAGGTCCAAGCTTTTGGCTGAAATGCCTTGAGAACAGAGGAATACAGTGAGAAATTTGGCCCAGCAGTTGTGATGGTGAGAGCGCAAGTACATGATTTGAAAGAAAATGGAAATGATGACCTAAGGGTAATGAGACGACAATGCTTTTACATGCGATGCAGAAGCACAACTCACCAGGTCACTATTTGGTTTAATGTTTCACTTTTCTTGGGACTTGGTGATAGTCAAGTGTCGTAGAAGCTTCCAGAGATATGGAGTCCCTCCAAACCCTGCACTTTGGAGCATAAGACAAGGTCTTCAATCAAAATACTAGTAAGTCCCTCCTTGGAGACATCTTCAGGTGGACATCTGGCTAAATCCTCTATGCCTCTCAGCTCTTCATCTAATACATTGCTAACACAGTCAAACACAAAGTCCTGCAGGACTGTCCTGGAGCCACTCGCGCGTACATGGTGGGTGTCCTTGGGTCGGGGTGGTTTGTGCCAGCGCCTGATGATATTTGGAAGTTCATCACTGACCATTAATGCAGTGCGCTCATAATAAATCTTGGCATCAAGTGTGCATTCATGATTGCCCCAGCTTAAGAGATTGAAGAATATGGGCAGGTTGAGCCCTAGGGAATTCATATAAACCAGGACTGCTCAAACCTTGAGAGCAGGATTGCCAGTAAATTCATTCTTGAGCCACATTGTGTATTGGTTTTGGATCAGTGTGTGATGAATATCTTCTGATTCACTGTCAGTTGAGATGTCGGTAGGGTTTTCTATTCTACAATGCCAGTCTATATGAACAATGAATGGATTGGCTTGTTTGTAAAGTTCTTTGTCTGTGTTCATCTCATCCATGGCCAGATTGGTGTTGAGGTAAGAGATAAGATAACAGTGCTATTTTAATCTACTTTACATGGCACACGGCAACTCGGCAGTAACGGGCGTGACACGATGCGGGTGCCCTCTATCAAATGTCTCCAGACTACACGTAGTCAACCCCATGGGCTGCGAAGAGTGAGCCCAAAAAGGCAGGTGCTGTTGTTGACCAAAGTGGGACTAGTCCGAGTCTATTGTACTTTGTCCGGCTCCGCACATCCGATGCTCTTCTTCTCTTTTTGTTCTCTAGTCCAGGTGCTATCAGTGCCCGCTCATGGTTACATACCTATTGCAGGCGTCGCCTTATTGTCCTCAAGCCTCAAGGATTGGTCTGCTGAAATTTCTTATTATCCTCCACACATAGTGCTTGGAATAGAACAATAAGCAAGAAGTCTCATGGAGCCTTAAAACCCTCTGTAGGCGCAGACATCCAGTTACTCAACAAGAACCTGCTCGTCGCAGTTCACTGTCGTTCGTTTCGTTGCTGTTTCTCTTCGTTGCTGTATCCACTACACACTGTATCCTTTCTTTTCTGCATCCGATAGCCACCCTCGATATAACATCATAATTAATCTCTCACAAAACATGAATCACGGAACCGTTGCTATCGCTGTCGTTCATCGCCAGGTCGTTCTAATTCAAGGTGAGCAGTTGCTGTGTATGTTCTTATCGTTTGGGTCTAGTTTCTGAGCATCGCAAAATCACAGCCGCACGTTCACACAACCGCCGTGACCGATGGCTTGATGTTTACACATACAATCTTTTTGGCGATGGCGTTTTCCTCGCCTCTGATGTCCCACAAGCGCGCATTGCATCTTCAGACCTCCTTACCATCTTCCCATTCCGAACCACCACCACGGACATGATCGAGTTGTCCCCCAGGGCGTTCCAAGAATACTTGGAGCTTAGCTCCAAATACCAGAAGAGCTATGAAAACTTATGGCAAGGTCGGAAAGCAAGGCTGCGCTGAGGTATGAGGTGAAGAGTTTGAGGGGTGAATTGGGGATTTTTACTCTTATTCGGATATGGGCGTATTAGACGACACCCAGATATACCATCTGTAGCTCTAGTTTCTGTATTTTTACTGATTGTTTCCCTAGCTTTTCATTTTTTCCATGTATTTTATAGCCAGTGATCTTAAGAATATGATATGCCAGTTCGTCTCATGTATCCTTTGGTCATACAAAATCCTAGCTCCTTGTGGCTCATTTTAATTCTGCTATCAGTGGTCGATTGATACAGATATATAAATTATTGTGAACAATTATCCTGAAGCTAAAAGTATCACTCATCAGGGAGTGGTATATAAGCATACAACAGGTTATATCGATATTCATTGCATACCAGCCGTGATACCGCTCAAGCAAGAAAAGGAAGAAGATAGTGAAATAATGAGATAAAGAAGATGTGTCCAGTAGTATGTGCCCGATATAGATAGAGTACTATGCCGCAGGCGTAGCATTGGGATCTCTGAATATCTGTAATAGCGGTTGCAAATCAGTTTATCACGTAGCAAATACGCAAAAAAAATTACGTGCCTTCAGACTCCATATGTCGCCCACTTTGTCCAAACCTTCGTCTGGTATATCATCGTCGTGCATACCTGTCTCCAGGGGCTGACCGTCCGGAGTTGAATTTATTTTGAGGCCCTGTTCATTGGCAAGATGCAAAAGGCAGATGAAACAGAAACTAGTGCTGATTTCTTCCATTTTCTCTCTAGGATATGATCGTTGTAACCCAGAGATCACTGAACTGAAGACTCGGGCTTCCGACGGATCAGTCAAAGAGGGGTCATCCATCTCCTGGGAATCATCAACAGTCAGAGCATTTATAGCAAAATTCGAGACAATAAATACCATCTGATCGTCTTCATCTTCATCTTCATCTTCGTCGTCCTTCTTCATTTGTGGCACTTTGATGTCCAGACCCCTCCATATGTTCTCTTTGAGCTTTCTGACGTCAACTCGTTTTGCCCGTTTAGCATAATTGACCAATTCTGGTCGGATTCTCCTTGTTTGTCCCTGAGTTGCAGCAATGAGATCTTGTTCCTCAGCGTCGCCATTGGCAGCGCTTATGACTTCTCCATCTCCATATACATCGTCGAAACCTGGACCATCATCGTAATCATCGTGGAAAAACTGTGTATTGAACGGAATAGCACCCCCATCTGCAGCTGATCAATCCAAGTCAAATTAAAGATCAATCGATCAAAGAACACGATCTCACTTTCGTCCCCGTCCTCTTGGGCCACTCGCCCTGCAGCTTGATTGGCGGCAGCTTGCGCCCAGAAATTCTCATCAACCTCGCCGTCTCCATTCTCGTTATAACGAACCCGCTGCCCTCGCATCTTGAGTGAGAACTTGGGTTTGAGGAATAACGTTACGAGCTGTCGACTGGTGAAATGCATGTCATCAGGTAACGTGTGATCATCTCTCTTTTCTTTCTTTTCTTCCTTCGCTTTTTTACCCCGACTACCCTTCTTCGAAGCAGTCTTGGCGGAAGAACTGTAAGCAGGAAGAGTGATACCAGCGCCTCTAGTGACAGGTGCAAATAGCTCTTTTGCGGTGGCCTTGAGATCCTTTTCCGCAGGCGTGAGGAAGTCGATCTTGAACGCTTCCTTCTTTTCACGCTTAGCTTTCGGAGCTGCGGGATCAGATGTGTCCGCTGATAGATCTATCAATCAGAAAGGTACACGAGAGATTAGTTTCCAGACTCACGTTTTCTAACAGCTTTTCTGAGCTTCCAATGTTCAGGGCCCGCCCAATTTTTTAGGAAGGTTTGATCGAAATAGCCCATCATTCCGCCATCTGCATCGGCATCAGTCATAGCCATGATCAAATCACGTTCATTGGGAGCTTTGCGGGGATCAAAGGGCACAAAACCTCCAGGACGCATGCCAGCTTGATCCTGGTCGCCCTCGGCGCCAACAGAGACGTTATCACCGCCACTGAATTCATCTGGAACACCGCCTCCACCGAATTCGTCGTCGACAGCATGATCACCTTGGAAGAAGTCTTCGACAGGGTTGTCACCTCCGCCCTCGATATCCATCGGAGCATCATTACCACCAAAATCATCGTCATCGTCATCACGGTGGCTGTCGTCCGGAAGGAAAGTAGTATCATCAAATGCGAAACTATCCTTAGAGAATGAGAATCCAGCAAGGGAGTGTGATATAGCCTTGTCCTCGAGGACGTCGACGTTAGGTAGAAACTCCTCTAAGTAGCGTCGTCAGAAAGGACTAATAGATATTAATTAATGGAACCGCTTACTCCGTATGTAACTAAGATCGATTTCTTCCTCTGGTTCCTCTAAATCTTCTTCATCATCCGCGACCTTGCCCATAGAATCACTCGCGTCGAATACCACTCGCATACCACCATCACTCCCAACTCCCAAACTGAGGTGGTTCATAAGTAGACCCTGCGCACCACCTTCATCAAAATCTGCGCAGGTTTTTCGGAACAGCGGATCGACGCTGAACTCCAGATCCAGTTTCTTGCTTCTAAGTTGCGCGGCATTCTTGGCCAACGTTGATTCTGGTCTATGAGTTTTATTGCGTCTCCGTGGTTGGGAAGGGTCTTGAGGATCCTGAGAATCAGACATGTCCCCCTCATCGTCATCGCCAGTAATCCTCCCTTCATTAGCAAGATTGCTAAGCAACTTTCCAGTTTCCGTACCAACGCTATCCACGCGACTTGTCCAGATCTTGACACAACCGTCGAGGGTACATGATGCTCGCTGAAAATTGATTGAATTGTCAGTGTTATTGCGGAGTAGGGACATGTCATGAAAGTAATCGATTAGCGCGAAGTTCCATGAGTTCGCAGCATTGATTTTCTGTCCATACGTTGAATGTCAGTTACAACATGCAGATGGTAGTATGCTTACATTATCTGTAGCCATTTTCATCCACTCCTCAAAGTTCGAGCTCATCACATCGAGGGGGACGTTAATGATAGGTGGAGGGGCCACAGAAGTTAATTGTTGTTTCTGCTTTGCTTGAGCAGCTCTGGATGATTCAGCTGGGTCCTGTTCGACGTTGTTTCCTTCGGAAGAAGGACCAGCTTGTGCGGTTTCCGGTACCACGAACTTATTACTTTTTCTCCTCCTCCTCTTCTCGGCAGCATCATCATTTATATTCACAGCTTTCAGAGGAACCCGACCTGGATCAGATGAAAAACTGGCATCGTTATCGGGGCCATAAATGTCGCTAAAACGCTCGCTTATACGTCTTTTGCTAGCTTGTCGAGGAGGTCTGGGTGTTTCTGGTTCTGTATCGGCCCCAGAATCAGAGTCGCGGTTTTCTGCCTGAATTTTTGTAGAACGACTGCGCGTAGGAGGCATATTAAGAAAGCCTGTAAGTGCTGCCGGCTGGCGTTGTCACCGTCCTTGTGGAGGTTAGATTCAACAAAGGGGATACACGTGACATCGCGCGACGCGTACTGTCACAGCCAGCCAGTGACAAGTCAGTCAGTCACTTAACATGCTCCATTCTTGGCACTGAGGGGGGGCGAGTAACATGAGAACTAAACTTGAATGTGTTTATTATCTTCTAATGCAATATGTGTAGCGATACAAACAAAAGAGTACATAACCAACCCAATATAAATGATATTTTTGGTGACTTTTTCCAAACGACACACTGCAAAGCGTTATCACCAGGCGTCCAGGTCAAAACGCTCAAGGACAGCATCAGCATCCTCCACATCCTTTTGCGCCTTTTTCCTCATATAGAATATAGGGCAATCTTTACTTGAACATAGAACATCCTGCCAGGATAACCTTATTAGTTTCCTTTACATGCATATACGATATCACTAACCTGGTGAAGAGATCCTTGACAGCGCTGGCATTGTGTCCACAGCCGTGAAAACCGAACTTGCATTTCGGAAGCAGTGCCAACATGTCTTTGATAAAGTTCAGCCGTCTTTGGTCGACAGTTGTTGCATACTGCTCCATCTAAACGAACACGTAAGCCAGATGTCATAATTAGATGAAGTGTAGAAAGTTACTTTTGACACTGTTGTTAGCCCGTAAAGGTGTCTTACACCCTAAGCATGTGACAGTTTTTACGGCAAACTTCATTAAACCACCGACTGTGGGTGTCGCGATTTGTATGCTCCTTGTGTGACCGCCCGATACTGACACGTTGATTACTCTTGGAGCATCCAATATTAACTGCGAATACTACTCACAAAGCGACGATGCCTTCTCGCCCAAGATAGGCTCAAAAATTCTCATAAGAGGTTTTGACAGTTGGTTATCCAGATAGTACTTGGTATCAATAGGAATGTTATTTTCAAGGACGTAAAGTGGATCCTCTGACTTCTCATATGCCGCAGCACCTGGAAAGCAGTGCTGTATAAAATCATTTTCAGCAAGTAAAGAAGGAAACATATTCACCTTTCATGCCTTTGACAATAACATATGCCACACGATCACCCAGTGCGGGTGCCGAGCCTGTGGGGGTGGGGTTGGAGGTGGAGGATTGGTAAGTCGATAAAATGAGTATCCACCTGACAACGTACCAGCATCACGTTGCTTCATCCGTCCAGCCAATTCGACGTGGGCCTGTTTTCCACTATATTCTGAGGATACATGTCTGTGAATTGACGCGGTAAAAGTTTAACGATGGAACTGACCCGCTTTTGATAGGGCTTTGGTTATAACGAGTTGTGACATATCTACTTTGTTCTGAAGCAAGTCGGAAATGACTCGTTTTGTGTAGCTATAAGGAACCACTATAAGGTTATATAAGTTCGTCGACACGAAAGACTTACTCTTCAGCTCCCTTGACATCTCGGTCTATTAACATTTTATGGAGACACGTTTCAATGACTGTGGAAACCAGACGACAATTATCACGTCGAACAGTCTGCGATTTATGAACGATTAAGAGGAATGCTGAAGTATAGAGTAATCGACTTACTTCGATTCCCTTCGAGTCCATTTTATCATATTTTTCTGGTTTCGTCCAGTACAGACCAGCATACCTCTTTTTACTAATCAGAAGGTATGGAAAATAGACTTTCTCAAACTCCAACTTGATCGGTTTTACGAATCTCGCGGTGACGAGATCCGCTGCCTCGCTTCCTAAAAATATGACGGCTTTTAGATCAGTACGCTTCAATTAAGAGTACGTACATACCCAATGCCATAACCTTCGTGAGCTCTGCAGGGCCGAATTTGACCATGACAGAATCTGTGTCACCATAAATAACCTCCGCATTGTGATCATGGCCATTAGCTACACAGTACTCAGCCTCGACCTCCTGAATACAAAAATACCAATCAGAGAACGCGACTTGTTATAAGCGCATAATACGAAAACCCACTTGTTTCGTCTTCTCGATCATCTGTCGACCATAAGAAGTCACACTCGACGAAATAGCAAGACAAGGCAGTTTCCCGATGGTAGCTCCAGTGAAACCGTAAACAGAGTTAGCACTGATCTAAATTAAGGAGAGATAAACATCCGTGATGTCTTTTAGGCATTATCGAAGAACTCACTTTGAGAGCAAGCTGACGACCGTCAAGGACTGCACATTTAAAAGGATCGGTCTCTTTCTTCAGGTCTGCTTTAGCACGCTTCCTAGCAGAAATGAGATCCTCAAGAACAGTGGGTAGAAGACCCTTTCGCCTCGAGGTAGTGGCGAAGAAATCTAGAGAACAAGAATGTGAGATGTTTATTTCAATATCGTTTCAATTGCCATACCATTGTTGGGGGTTTGAATGTAATCAACGTCTTTCACGAGTTGTAGTCGATCAATAGTTGTCTTGTCCAGGAGGGTAGTATAACATAGGTTATGAGCCATCATGATTGACGGATACAGAGAGCTGAAATCCAAGGTAGCGATTGGAGAATCATAATATCCCTTCTTCGGCTCGATTACAGTGGCACCTTCGTACTGTTCATCGGTTCCTAGGGCATACATTTAAATTCACGAACATGATTATCGGACAGCAAAATATGCACCTTCTCCTTTAAGCAGCGCAGGGACAACGTAGCCCTCTTCATTTGCCTTGCGGAATAACTGAGAAAGAACTTTGATGGACTGGCCTCGAGATAAAAGGAAGTTGAATGGAACTCCTGTGACACGCGACATTTCGATATAATTCACAAAACACATGAGTTTGTCCAAGAGCCTTTGCGGAAGATAAGCATCCTTTACTACATCATCAATATGACCCTGCATGTCGAAGTGATCCAAATATTACCTTAAGGCAGTATACGGCTAACCGACGGCGAGATTCCGGTGTTCCATTTTGAAGTTCAGTAATCACAGAGTGGTGTACGTCCTCCTTCTGCTCGCCAAGGAATTGAGCGCAAACAGAATTCAACGTGTAGCTACGCAGTTTGTGCTCCCGTTGCATGAACTGCAAAATATCAAGTTGTAACCGCCCATCGAGCACTGTCTCCTTGGAATCACGCTGTCCATAGGCTTTGGAAGAGAAGTGGGTATCCTTTACCTGGGTTTTGGAGTCTGGGATAGAATGTTAAAGGACGAAAAGAGCCAAAAGTTGTGAAAACATGCTTTTTATTCTTCCTAGGTAAGGAAATTTAGCTGCTTTGAGATGTTTCGCTCGGTCTAAAAGGTACGGAAAATCGAAATTTGAAATGTTGTAACCAATCACTACGTCTGGGTCAGCCTCTTCGATGAAATCCCGCCAGGCCTGTAGCATCGCGCCCTCGTCCTTGAATGAAAGTACTTGAGATCCAACGATATGAGAACACGAATTCAAAGTGAAAATATTCCGAATGAACGGCTGACTATCGCCTGTGTGAGGTATTTTAATGAATATAATTTGTACATGAAGGCATCATTCGGTCTGACCTTGGCGAGTAACCATGTTTGCAATTTGTATGACCGGATCCATCTGAGGTTCAGGGAAGATGCCTTTACGGCCAGCGCACTCGATATCAAAGCTTAGGATCCGTAGGGGGGCTACTTTGGACCACTTGCCTTCAGGGGCGTGTGAGATGAAGTGATCGTATCTACAACAAGTTGTTTGATAAGCAGTTCAAGAATAAGCAAAGCCAAATGTCTTACCTGACTCTCAGCTCGACTTGACACTGAGAATGCTTTTCTTTATCAGGCATGATTTTATACTTGCCAGCAGGAATTTCAATCCAATTCATGCCAACCACCTATGAAAAGGAGCAGTATAATGATAAACATCATTGAAAAGATAATCGTTAACATACCTTGGTATCGATCATGAAACGTAAGGCATATGGGATATTGCTTTCAAACGTACTGACTGCTTGTCCAATGGGAAATAAGCTTTGAAAATGACACTCTCCTCTCTCGAAGATGCGTAATCAAGACGGATAAGAGTCAGGCGGTGTCTAAAACTGTACTGAGAGATATACTTATCTCGAACTTTTGGCAGTGTCTTAGGGTCACAGATGGTGAGCTTGAGAAATGCTACCCAATCGTCACCCCTGTATCCCCATAGGTTGCGTCGCTGAACACTTTCAATATTTACCACAAAAGAACCACCAAGCGAAGTCTATGAAGACCATTTAACACTAGGTGGTAGGACTTTTAAGCAAACATGCAAACGTACGTTGATGTGGTTTCGGAAATCCTCTTTATCATCATTCTGGAAGCCACGTGGAACAGCAATATAGAAATAGGGCAAGAAATCAGTGACATATGCAAGAACGCTATGTCCCGCCTAAAGTACGGGTTCAAAAGGTCAGGAGTCTTGTTGACGAAGAAAGAATTTACCTCGGTCACGCCAAACATCCTCAACATTACTGCACCTGTGCCGAAATCGGTAGACGGTTCCACGTCGATTTGTTGAAAGACTAGGAACACAAAGTTGAGTTTGAAAACGCGCTGCTTTGGAGTTCAAGCTCACCGAGCGCGTCTCTCGATTCATCGACTGGGGGAAGGGCTGGACGTGCCCAACAATCGGCACCACCTTCAGCACCTGAAACCTTATTGATAAGCAGTAAACCTTCCCATAAGAAACTGTTCATACCAGCTCCTTCATTTACTTTTAAACGTTCTAGAACATCAGCAAAGGACTGTGACTGAGATTGAGATTGGGGTTGAGACTGGGACTGGGACTGGGACTGGGATGGCTGAGAGCTAGATGACCCGGCAGTCGTTACTTTGCGTCTCTTGACAGCACGGTCAACTTCCATATCGCGCTCTTCCCTTCAGATAGAAACATGGTCAGTTATACGCGTCAACGCCTTGGAATGAGAAGATATACCGCCCGCGCGTTGGTGGCTGGCTCTCCTGGCTGGGCATTGTTGAGATAGATGTGGTTTAAAATCTAATAATGGTAAGAAAGAGTAGTCAAGACGCGTCGGAGCAGCAGAGAAAGCAGTGGTATATGCAGAAAGGGTTTCGCCCAACGCAACGACTTAGAAAAGGCTCAACGTTCCAAGATGTGCTATGTAACGCGTGTGGCCTTGTTTGTTCCATTGTCATCGCCACCCCCTGAGTGTCGATTGGACATTGACTGGGATAGTTATACACTGTACTTATATAAATTTCAAGTACATGTATACAGAAAAAATGAAAATGCTCAGATTGTTTCCCATACATTTTCGATGCTGATTTAATGACTAATACAAATCGTCTACTTCAGTCACGACGCAAAGAAAAGCTCTTTTAGAATGCGAGCTGTCTCTGCAGGATTCTGCACAGTGTGACCAATGGTACGAGGATCTGAGAAAATCTCGTAGTCATTTCCTCCCTGTGTCATAGATATAAATTAGTTCAAGCGCGGAGCAAACCGTGAATCGTCTTAGATACCTTGTATGTTTTATCACCAAAAAAGTGGATCTCTTCAAAGCCTTCACCCTCGACGTGCCGCAAAGCATATGTCTTGTCCCAACCTTTCGGGAAAACATCGAACGAAATTTGACCTCCGATTGCGAAAGTTAATCCGTAGTCTGCAAATTTTTCTTGGAGAACCTCTACAAAAGCAGCTCGTACACGGTGCTCCTGAACACAAATATATGAGTAGTCGTTTTTCGGTTGTTCAGGTTGTGTGCACTTACTTTATCGTAATCTACGAAGTCGAGGCGTTCTTGCACGCTAGGAATACGAGTCAAAAAGACTACATCATTGTAATTATACATGAACATACGTTGCATTACGGCCAATGGGGCTCACGTTTATCATGCCGTTGCGAAACTCGACAAATGTACCCCTTTTTTGAGTCAGTAAAAGATAGAGTAGTAATATTCCAAACTTACCGCTTGATAGGAATGTCCATGTCAGCAACGTAGTGCAAGATGAAGTTCACCAATTTCTTGTAGCGATCTTCCCCGACGTACTTTATGAACGATTGCGATGGGAGAGGCTTCCCCAGGCGATATGCGGTCAGTCCATTTTCTGCGAATCCGAAATCAAAGGCATCGATAGCTGACGCGGGGACTAGATGAGCGTGCAGACCAGTAAAACAATCTCTTTGAGTCCATACCGTCACTTCCGTTCACCGATAACTGCTCTGATATCTTGACAAGGTCTGATCCACCTACAAAGCCTATAACATACTTCTTCCGCAACGCACGAAGTAACTCGATCATTTCAAATGATGCAGCCTATCTGAATGTCTCTGCATCAAGTTAGGAAGAAATAGGTATTCTCAATTACCTGCCGTGCTAGCGACAAAGTACCATCGACATCAAAGAGAATCAGCTTTTTAAAGGGGCGATCAGAGAATTCAGCAGAGACCATGGTGAGTTGTGGTTACAGATATGCGTTACGGTAAATTGAGAGTGCCAGTCGTTCGCTTGAGGTGTATCATGGTCTCCTTATAGGGTTGGTCCGGTCATCTCCGTGTCTCGCGTAGATTGCTGGATCACAACCACGTATTTACCACAAGAGCTGACTCAGCCATTGACCTTGACTCCGACTGCAGTCACAATCAACGGATCCGCTGCTTGCAAACCGTGCTGAATAAAATATCATAACCATCCATTGGGTTCTGTACAATCGCATTGATATTCCCCTGCAGACATGGAGCGTTTTCACGTCTTTTCTCTCCCCCCCGCTCTGCTGCAAACACTGACACCCCGAAATCTCATCAGTCAAACACCACCTAGATCTGAATCACCCGTTCGGCCATCTGCACCACAAGCCACCAGCAATTCAAGAGCATGCAATATCTGCACTGGTGCCGCTTTTGTCGATGTGAACGAGCAGAGGTCCCATTTTCGTTCCGATTGGCATCGATACAATGTCAAGATACGCTTGTCTGGAGGTAGCCCTGTCTCGGAATCGGAATTTACCCAGTTAGTTGACGGTATGCACAATCAAAAACCCTTTTCACGATCAATAGCATCTCACCGAGCTTATCCAAGTTAGGTCTCGAGGATTCAATATCGGGCTCTGCTTCATCCGATGATGAAAGCTCCTCCGGAGACTCTGATGCCGTAGAAGCTCTTGTAAGCAAGAATAAGAAAACGACCAGGTCTACTTCCCCTTCGTATAACCTGCGGCGTACCCAACAAACTGCACTCGCTTGGTTCCACTCCCCTCCAGCGACCCAGATCGGCATATACAAAACCATGTTTCCGACGAATATCCCTGCCGCAGCTTATCTTACCCAGGTGAAAGATATGCAGACGAGGCTGGAAGGAGGAAGGAAGTGGGCTATGTTCATGGTTGCAGGTGGACATTTCGCAGGTGCTGTTGTCCAGGTGAGCAGACCTGCCGAGGAAGATGTTCTGGAACAAAGCAAATCGAAGAGAAAACCGCCCAAGCCGAAGCCCGAGACTGAAGTGTTGAGGCATAAAACGTTCCATCGGTACACTAGTACGTGATGGTTCAAAATCGTTTGACTGCAGGTGATAATTGTGCCATTAGCTCGTAGGAAACAGGGAGGATCTCAATCTGTAAACGACAACTCTAAAGGCAACGCGAAGAGTGCCGGTGCTCAACTTCGTCGATATGGCGAGCAAGCATTGCGTGACGTATGTGTTTCATTTTAACTGATTTCTCTTATATTTACGTATCACAGGATATACGAAACCTTTTGGAAGAATGGGCCGATGAAATCAATGATTGCGAACTAATTTGGATACGTGCAAGCGGCTCGAATAGACGTATTTTTCTGGACTACGAGAGGTGTATCATTCAAAAAGGTACTTACACTCACGATCTTGGTTTGGTGTGCTAAGAAACTGATGATATGACAGGCGATGAGCGGCTGCGAACTTTCCCATTCCCTACTCGTCGTCCCGTGAGTAGTTGTTTACACCTCGCCTCAGCGCCATACTCATCGATTTTATTCTGATAGACCCAGTCAGAACTTTCGCGCTGCCTTTTAGAACTCACTCAGGTCAAAGTATCACATCTTACCGAAGATGCCCTTCGAGCCCAAGACGAAGCATATCTTGCGTCACTACCAAAACCAAAAGTACAACCTACAGTCGAACCGACGCCCGAACCCGATAAACCCAAAGTAGCACGCCTCACGAAGGAAGAAGAGGTATTCCGAGAGAAGTGGCAAAGGTTACTGGAGATGGTTAGCAAAGGCCGCCTAGAGCCCTTGAAGACATTTTGGGATCGAGAATCCTCCCATTTCCAAAGCGTTAATGTGACGATACCGTCGTGGACAGGAGATCGACGAGCAACCCTTCTTCAAGTTGCCGCACAGTCTGGCCAGGAAGAACTCACAAGGTGGCTGCTGGAAGATATGCATGCAGATCCTACAATAGCGGTACCCGTTGGAGGACAAGATGACGAGGAGGCCGCACAAGCCTCTGATGCGTCAGATACCCCGTCGCCGCTTTTGGCTGGCTCACGGAGAACTGCATATGATCTGGCTCGCTCGAAAGGCACACGAAACGTTTTTCGACGTTGTGCAGCGACGCATCCTGACTGGTGGGATTGGCTCGGTGCTGCACGCGTCCCAAGCGCCTTGAGCCAGAAGATGGAAGAAGAAAGGGAGGAGAAGAAAGCGCAAAGGAGGAAAGGCCTCAAGGAAAAGATAAGAGAAAGGGAGGCAAAGGCAAAGGAAAGGGAGGCTGCAAAGCCCGAAGTCAAGGTGGAGCAGATTGCGCCTCCCAAGGTGCAGCGGAAGCCGCAAGACCCTAACGGCCCGCAGAAACTCGGAGGTTCGTCTGGCGGCTCAGATGGGGTAATGGGTCTTACACCCGAAATGAGAGCTAGAGTTGAACGAGAGCGGAGAGCCAGAGCTGCAGAGGCTAGACTGAAAGCTCTTGGTGGTCGATAGCATATGGCACTACAGCGGTGTCGTACTTAGTAGAGTTTAGATTCTCGTAAGAGAAGTAATCGTAGGACATTCTGTTGTAGATTACAAGAGTATATACTCCAGTGCTCGAGTACGTGGAGCTGGAGCGTTATATCGTTCCTTCTAACCAGGTTGCCGATCCTCTTGTTAATTCACCTCCGCGCAGCTGTGGGAGTAAGATGCCATTTATGGAAGTTTGGCCAAGCCTGAACCTAAATGGCAGTCTACTGTACAGCTGCAAACAAGCCGATGTGCGGCTGAAACGATACTATCGAGTATCAGCAAGTAACCAATCTCCCCGACCTCAAGCCACCCCGACATTCACCAATGGCCCCCACCAAAAAATCCAAGGCAACCAAGTCCACCGAGTCCATCGCGGCTCGTCTTGCCCTTGTTGTAAAATCGGGAAAATACTCCCTTGGGTACAAATCAGCGCTCAAGCAGATGCGCAGCGGCAAGGGTAAGCTAATCTTTCGCACAACTCTCTCTCCGGGGACTGGAGCGTGAGGCTGAGAAGGTCCCTTGTGCTGATTTAGCCTCTTTGTTTTTTCTCCTCGTTTTCTCGCCGATTTCTTTTGAAATCATGGGTGGAAAATTTAATAGCCAAACTTGTTTTGATCGCTGGAAATTGCCCACCTCTGCGCAAGTCTGAACTCGAGTACTACGCCATGTTGTCCAAGACGACTGTGCACCACTTTGCTGGTACTAATGTTGCTCTTGGAACCGCTGCTGGAAAGCTCTTCCGTGTCGGGTGAGTTTTGTGATCATCCATTCTGATTATGAACGATGAATCTGAGTACATGTTCCCCCTGCAGTGTCATGACCGTTTCCGACCAGGGTGACAGTGACCTCCTCAACTTTGCTGAGGGTAACGCTGCATAAAATCATCAATTACTACGGGAGGGGAGAGTTAGTTGGTCTTATGTCCATCCCATGAACTTAGGCAATACCATGCAAAGATTGGCCTCATCGTCGATGTACCTCCATATATACTATGATCACACTACACACTCGCACATGTTTGAGCTACTTGCTTATCTTGACGTTTGAGGTTGACAATAAGAAAGCCACGACTTAAACAATACACGAATGTGAAGAGAGTTGGAATATGGAATATACTATCTACCGGTGATTGTTACAACAATGTGGGCGACATCTCTATGATTGCCTTTGGACCTTTCTCCGTATAGTCAGACTTGGTTACAAAATTTTTACCCTGTGAGTCATTGAAAGCAACCTAGGAGATATGTAGGTCGGCCTGACGGGATGGGATGGGAAAGGATTTTAGTAGTGCTCACCTTTGCTACGATACTAGTACCTAGGAAGGCAGCTAGCCCATCGCCCTTCTCCCGATATTCGGCAAAGTATTCTGGTACATTCAACACTCGAATCACACGGGCCTGTACTTCGTTTAGTTGATCAGGGTTGGTGAGAATGAACGGAGCCAGTCGTGACTGTAACGCAGTACCAATTCCTTGGTGGAAGCGTGAAGACTAACCAACACGATAGATAGACGATGGTGACTTACCTTTGACGTGGTTCGTCAGATCACCCGTGACAAAAAGTCCCTGCCATATATCCTGGCGTTGATCCACTTCGGTTTGCCCGACAGCGTGTCCGACAGCGTCTTGCAGGGGCATAATAGTGTCAAAGTCACATTCAAGATCAAACCCTGGAAGCGTCCTGAGTAAAGTCGGGTCGAACAAGGGCTCGCAAAACCGATGTCGTTCTTTCCCAAGTGTGAGCGTTTGATCACGGAACGAAGTGGTCACCAAGTCCATAGCTTCAATTTCTTTCGCGCGAGCTTGCTCTGCAGCTGAAGCCTTTGCCGTCGCTTTTTTCTTCAGCCCAGTCTCTATCACGGCCTTTTCTTTCCCAGCGACAAGAACTGCAGCGATATCTGTTACACCTTCATCGTCAGGGATATCCACCGTTTGGCCATGAGAAGGGACCTTGACGAGTCCTTCTTCCCAAACATGTTTCACCAAGTCGGCGAGGTACTTTTCAACAACTTCTGGACTGCTGGGGTTGTCGGGTGGCGAAATTACTGACAGGATGGACTGATTGGAGCGAAGGAGATGGGCTAGGTATTTCTGGCAATCCCGAATGCCGAGGGATGTCGTTGTCTGAGCTGCACGGATGGGGAAACCGTTGTGGATTGGCGTAATATCTGTTGTCTCATAGCCAATATCTACAACAACCCCACTCAATGAATTTGCAGCATAGATTTGGGCCATAGGGCGCTCAACAAGGCTAAAGCCGGCGACATTGAAGCGCTCAAAGAAAGTCTGACATATCCTTTCATAGCCATGTCTTGAAAAAGCAGGAGTTATGGATAATAAGACGGGTGACTCGTTCTGGGCACGTCGAAGTTGTAGAATGTTGAAGATGACGTATTTCCTGCGGTGTGTCAGATGGATGTTCTGCGAAAATGAGTTTGGTGGACGGTCCACTCACCAGATAGCCTCTGCCTGTATCCAGTCACGAACATCGCCATCTGCGAAAGGCCACGATATGGCGATGTCCTGGCCTGCTTCGAGAGCCTCGTCGAGCTGCGCTCCTACGAGATAGTCGGTTACTTTGGCAGAAGGATTGGTTTGGTAAGGAAGAGAAGATGCGCGACTTGTCGAGGCCGACGAGCGACCAATTCCGTTAATGTCTAGCGGCGTAGAGGACGACCTCCCATTCGAATCTGCATTCGTGTTATCCCCTGAGCCTTGAGACGTGCTTTTTCGGAAACCAACCCGAGCTGGGATTGTCTGGGTGTGGATGTCAGCGAGGGCATCGATGCAGACAAGATGTTGCGCACCACAGACGGTGTTTTCAGTAAATCATGCAGACCTATGCCAGCTCTGATAAGAGTCCTGCCATTTTCGATGATTATAACGGACGAGTCGCGAAATGCGACAGGCATACTTAGTAGTCGCGGTTACAAGTAATAAAAATCAGGTTAGGGTTCCTTTGTGGACGCGTTGTTTATCTTTAATTTACTATACTGTTAACCGTCAGCTCGGATGGGGGGGGCTATGGACGTCACAGAGGCCACACAAGCCGAGTTAGAGCTCCGCTCGGCACTATCAGTGTTTGAACATGATTTTTGAGTGTAGCGCACCTGAACTTTTTGAAACTGAGATTGCAGTACCTTAGTAGAGTGTTACTTTCTCGAAAATCACGCACATGGAAGGAACTCGCTCAATAATTCAGGATTTTGTGCTAGGAAAGTTGGAGGAAGTAGTAAGAATATATAGAACTGCTATGGGTTGAGTTGTTGAGGAAAAATGACAGTGGAACATATGTTTTCAGATATGTCCGAATAGCCCCCCCCCCATCCGAACTGACAGTTAACGACAGTACCCATGATGCCACTTCAAAATCTATAACAAAGGGGACGGTGGTCCCAAATGCCACGTGCAAGCCACATTGCGTCGGTTATTTTGCTTAGTTTCGCTCATGTGGTTTTTGTGGCAACACAGGAGCAGCAGTGCAGTAGTACTATCGTTGAACAATAGGTGCAATTGGTCTGGGGAGAAGTTGAATAACTCACCAGTCGTTGAGCTTTAGACTGTCGGAACTTGACCAGTAGATATAATTTTTAGTTTTCTAGCTGCCTATGTAGAAAAATAAGCAAGAACTCGAAGCATTGGAGCAGCGGAACAAAACCGAAAGACGACACATGTTTTGGAATGGTTCTGCAATTTCTGGTCACACTGGGTCACAGCGGCACTCACAGACCAAATCAGGCAGAGCTTACAAGTCAAATTCCACCAGGTCACACCAAGTCCTGACACTGGTGGTATGTGCGGTACGTACCAAAGCGGAGCTAGCGGTCCTTGATTGATTATCTTGGTGTGTGATTGCCTGTTTCGGTCGCCTAGTCACGACTCCATCATTGTTTTTGTTTCTCCAGACGCTTTGAGGCCCCAATCAGCTCAGTAAGTATCTGGCATTGTAGGGGCCTACCTATTGACGTTTTCTAAAAAGATATTGCAATATTCCCAGCACGAGATCTGGTCAAATCTGGCCATCTTTCCCTTAAAATTCACACTTCTGGAGTTCAAGAGCATAGTGTTAGGTCTGTCGTTGTTACTATAGATAAGCTATTCACTAAATTTTTTCACAATTATATTCTCTATACTATATTCTACAACTAACAATTTTCTAGCTACCTGTACAGTGATTGTTGAGCCTCTGGAGGCCCAAGTGCATATCTCTTACTGGTTGCATCCGGTGTCCAACGATAGTAGTAGTGAACGCAGTGAAAATTGTAGCCACACTGAAGAATTCTCACACTTATAAGAACATACAACAATTGTAGTGAAAATTGTAGCCACATTGAAAACTCTCATGCTTATAGGGACATTCAACAATTTGTAGTGAAAATCATAGCCATGTTGAAAATTCTCGCGCTTAATCGTTTTTACTACAAAACACAATATAGTGGACACCAAAACTCACGCCTGTGGCACGACGTGACACAACTCAACCAAACAAACCTCTTTTCTTACTATGTGGGGAAGTGGTCTGGCCCTACACACAAAACAAACTGTTGTCGAGAATTTGCACATTTTGCATTACAAAAATTAATAGCCATTATTGACCACACTGTGGTGTGCATAAAAATAAAATCAAAGACCCTTCCCCACACATAAAAACACAGCTTACACAATGTGAGTTTATAACAGTTTATGGTGTTGATTCAATTAAAACTGACACATTGATTACAGAAGCCCAAATTATCAACAAACCAGTGCATATAGCAAATACATAAATATGAATATGAGCAATTCAAATATGCAGTATGTGTAGCATTGTTAATGTGTCATTAACCACTAACTGATATATTGATGTCATTTGTAGACATATTCCACAGACACCTGAACAAGAATGTAGTGAACATCGCGATAGAGATTGTATACAACGTCATCAACAGATGACATCACCAAGTGTGCGACGAGAGCACCTCTTGGACCGTAGAGATTTGAGAAATATCAATATTGTGCAACCAAATTTTGGAGGACCTTTGCATGATAATCACATGCCTCAGCCATTAGCTGGACCTGCATACCCTCAATTGCAGCCCCCTTTTCAAATGAGGCAGGGTAACCAGTTGCTTGCTACCCATGGTGTTGACTACAATGAAAGGCTATTAGATGGGTTTCAAAACCGACATGCAGAACGGGTTAATCAATGGCGTAATAGACTACAGAGGCAGAAGTAGGCTGAGGATCAGATGATTCAACTCCAGGAAGCAATACAGCTCCAAAGGCAGGAACAGCAGTTGGCTGAGGATCACCAGGAAAGAGAAATTGAACGTCAGGAGGCAATTAGACAACAGGTACAGCAGCATTCTCAGTATGCTGATCTGTGTTATGAAGAGCTACAAGCTCAGCAACTCATTAGAATCCAAAGAGCTGCTCAAGAAGAGCTTGAAAGGAGGAAAGATGAGCTAGCAGATCAGGCTCACAGGGCTGCCAGGGATGCTGTAGACCAAGGCGGGGACTTAAATGAACTGGTAGCTGCCAGAAATGCACCAAGGATGCCAAGGCCTCAACGACTTGCAAACGAATGAAATATTGCTAACTGCCGCCAAGCACAGGTGATACGCCAGGAGGCCCGACAACCATATGTAGAGCCTCTATACCATCATACTTTACGCAACATGGAAGTAGAGTGCCGTAATTGTGGAGCATTACACTGGGATACCGAGAGACTCACAAGTTCCTCCAGGATCCATCCAAAATTTGGTGTGTGCTGCCTTCAAGGTCAAGTTAGGCTGGATCCTTTCCAGGAAGCACCTGCTGCGCTACACTGTCTGTTCCGTGGGGTTGACATTACTGCACATGAATTCCGCGACAAAGTTCGCTCATACAATAATGCTTTTGCGTTTACATCTTTGGGTGTCAAGATAGACTATGCTGTCACAAGTGCTGCCGGACCTTATAGTTTCCGTATCCATGGAGTGTAAGGACCATTTTACTATTTTCTTATATTCTCTATGTCTTGGTTCTCAAACACTTTTCCCATTACACCTCTGGCTCTAGGGCTAAAGGTATCATTTGCAATCTTACTTCTCATAGCCCTCACAGGCTTTCTTAACCACCGCTACCACTTTATATCACAGATCAGAGACTGGGTATCACTCCCAGCCAGCCAGCACAATGGGTAGGGACTGGTAGTAGGCATCTCGCCAACCAGCTCCAAGTCCCATTAAGGCCTGGATATACTAACAAACACTTTGATCAGAATTGTACCTCATCATGAGGATACGGTTCCTGAACACGCGTGACAAACACCTATTATTAGTATAATTCTCTCACCCGCTGATTAATCATTCAAAGTCGTATGATAGTTGTTCCCTTTTTTCTTATTGGACAATTTATTCCTCAGACCACTTTTCGTCTATTCTCCTTTCAGTCTGAGGAACGAATGGTTAGCTATATAAAGCCTTACCTATTCATGTATAGTTCCTTAGTTTTCTATTACTTGAATTATCCGCTTTACCTCTTATCAGAAACCTCTGAGTCCTAACTCCTACATCCTCTACTTGCTATATTCTCTAGCATCTGTTGATAATCAGGCTCATAGAACCCCTTACTCCCTGCAAGTGCAGTCAGAGACAGGTTTTGTTTTTGTTATAGTTTATCGTTGCCTCACATAGAGGCCTTCATCATAGCATCAATGCATTCCATCCACCTGAAGGTGAAACTCCCTCTTTTGGCCAGCTTTACATTCATGACCCACAGACCGCCCTTTTTTTACGTAATGAGAATAACCGGGGGCATAGCACTACACCAGCAACCATGCTGGAGATCCAGGATACCCTGGAGCAATTCAATCCATTCATCCCTTTGTACAAGCAAGCTTATCAGATCATCATGGAAAAGCCTGAAGCAGAATGTGCCAACATAACAGCCCATATAGCTCTTGATCAAACTCTGGACCAATGTCGTTATAATCTTCCTACTGCAGATGAAGTTGCTGCTGTTATCCCTGGAGATGGAGAACAAGATGTTGATGAGCACCGTGGTATTGTTTTGCGGCTGAAGCAATTTGATCATGGTGGTGGTCTCAAGCATATCAGCCATTTGCACCCCCTTTATTCACCTCTGTATTATGTTCTCCTATTTCCCTTTGGAGAACAAGGGTGGCATAGGACAATACGGTCCATTCAAAATGCTGATGGAAATATATGCAGTAAATATGTCTCCCAGCGGTGTTATTATGCATACTGTCTCCATCCCTGAAGAACCGATCAATCTAATCTCTTCTATGGTGGAAAACTACTCCAGGAGTATTGTGTGGATGCATAGGCTTCCACAGGAGAAAGTGAATTAAAGTGGGTTCGTCATCATCAAAAAGACATAAGGGCAGATCTTTACCAAGGTGTTAAAGATGCTATGGATCGAAATGATGGGGAAATAGATTTAGGTCAACAGGGCCAGAACATTGTCCTACCATCTTCTCATTCTGGTAGTACATGGCACATGTACCAGCTCTTCCAGGACTCCATGGCTATATGTCGCCACTGCCGTAAACCCAATATTTTTCTTACAATGACAGCAAACACCAACTGGCCTGAAATTCAAGAGGCTTTGCTGGAATACAACAATGCCGGTGAAGTAGATGATAACCCCAATATACCTACAAGAAAACAGACTGCTGCAGACTGTCCTGACATTGTTGCACGTGTCTTCTATCAGAAAAAGAAGGCACTGTTGAAGGAAGTCAAAGATGGGATCTTTGGAAAGACTTCGGGATCTGTTTACACTGTGGAATACCAAAAGCGGGGTTTGCCACACATGCATCTTCTCATATTCTTGGAAGATCAATATAAAATCTGTGATGCCACCCAGGTTGACTCTGTTGTCTCTGCTCAAATTCCTGATCCTGTCACACAATCAAAGTTATATTCAACGGTCACAAAGTGTATGATGCACGGTCCATGTGGACCTGAGCACCCTGGAGCCCGGTGCATGAAGAATGGAGCATGCTCAAAGCGCTATTGCAAAGAGTTTTGTGCTGAAACCAGATTTGGTGATGATGGTTATCCAGAATATGCAAGGCCTGACAATGGGAGGACTTATACAGCTCCAAGTGGTCATGTTTTTGATAACCGTGATGTCGTCCCTTATAATGCATATCTCTCTGCCAAATATGACTGTCACATCAATGTTGAAATCTGTGCATCCGTTAAAGCCGTCAAATATATTCATAAATATATTTACAAGGGCCATGATCGAGCTTCAGTTGTGGTGGGAGGACAAGGTGCAGATGTAGGAATTGTGCATGGAGATGCAAGGCAGCCGAGGGATGAGATTCAGGAATATATTGATGGTCGCTATATTGGTCCTGTGGAAGCATGCTGGCATCTCTTGGAGTTCCCTATGCATGAAAAAAAACCAACGGTATTGCACCTTCCCGTTCACTTAAAGGATCAGCAAACTGTATTCTTCAATGCCCATAATGATGCAGAGAATATTATCAATAACAACCGTACATCAAAGACTCAACTCACAGAATGGTTCACTGCCAATAAAGATCACCCTGAAGGCCGTCACATACCTTATCAGGAATATCCTCAATACTTTGTCTGGAACAAAGGTGCCAAAAAATGGACTCCAAGAAAACAACAATTTGCTATAGGGAGAATGATGTTTGTCCATCCAAGCCAAGGGGAGCGCTTCTACCTCCGTACACTGCTCACAGTGGTCCCTGGAGCAGAGAGTTGGGAAGATTTGCGCACATTTGATGGGGTTTTACATCCAACTTACAAAGCTGCATGTGCTGCACGTGGCCTGTTAGAAGATGATGGTGAATGGGATCAGTGTTTAGCAGAAGCAGGAGATATGCAGACAGGCCCTGAACTCCGTGCTCTCTTTGCAGTTATCTTACTGCAATGTCTTCCAAATGAGCCTGCAAACCTTTGGAACCGGCACAAACACAAGATTTGTGATGATTTACACCATCGCCTTCTTCAAAGAGGGATTGCCCAACCTTGAGAAGACCAGATTTATGATTATGGACTATTCTTGCTGGAATCCATACTTACTCAAGCCAACAAGCATCTTTCAAACTTCCCACCAATGCCTTTTCCTCAGCAACAATGGGAGCCTATCATTGCAAACAATCTTCTCCATGAGCAGCAAAATTATGACAAATTTGATCTTACTTTGGAGGTTGAAGATAATGTAGAGAGGCTGAATCAAGAGCAGCGGAATGCTTTTGATACCATTATGCAGTCAATCCACCATAATGAGGGAACAACTTTCTTTATTCACAGTGCTGGAGGTGGGGGCAAAACATATCTCTGTAATACAATTGCAGCCACCGTTCGAGCAAGGGATAATCATAATGTTACTCTATGTGTAGCATCCTCTGGGATTGCATCCCTGCTCTTGGAGGGTGGCTGCACAGCTCATTCATGCTTTGGAATCCCTATTCCTGTACATGAAACATCCACATGCAGGATTCCAAAAAACTCTGACCTCCATGAGGTATTGAGACATACTGGAGTTATAGTCTGGGATGAAGCGCCAATGCAACACCATCATGGGATTGAAGCATTAGATCGTACATTGCGGGACATTTTGGATAATCAACTTTCATTTGGAGGCATTACAATGGTCTTTGGAGGGGACTTCCGCCACTTCCGCCAAACAACACCTGTTGTTCCAAGAGGGTCAAGACAACACATGATTTCTGCCTCTCTTAGAAGGTCACAACTGTGGACAAAATCCATGTCTGCTATCTCACACAGAACATGCGCCTGGACCGTACTCCAGAAAGTGAAGCCTTTGCTAGCTAGCTCCTGGATGTTGGTGGTGGTCGTGGAATTGCAGGAGATGGAACTATTGAGCTTCCCGCTGTCATGCACCAAAGTTGATTGGTAGCATGGACAGGTGTCAATAACGAAGCGAATATTCAAAAAGACTCGCCTTTGCACCACACAGGCACAGTGCCACGTGGAATAGTAATTAATATTGCCCTTTTTGAACTTGTGGCTGATCAGCACCACCTCTATTAGGCAATACAGTCACGCTCACCTTTGCTTTTCCATTCGGTACTTTCCGCATTTCGGCATTTCGGCAAATTTTTGCGTCGCAACTGGCTACACATTGCATTGCGCCCTCGCTTTTGTTGTTTCCCTTACTCCATTTCCTTTGCCTAGCCCCACCATGGGCCCCTTCCTCTCCTTTTTATTCTCACCTGACGGTCGTTTCTGGATCCCCATTCTAATCCACTTTTTCGTCACCTCCACCCTCCTCCTCCTCATCTTATTTGCACCCCCACCATTTCTGATGTCACCACTTCCTATCCGCTTCCGTTGTCGATGATGAGAACTGTAGTTAGAAAACCACACACAAAACAAACTAACACACAATCCTCCCAGATTCCACCGAACTTGTTTATGGACTTTGCCTCCTAGAACAGTGGAGTGGTCTGGTTGTTCGTGGGGTGGTACGTATAAAGATCCTTCAAAGTAAAACCCAGAGGTGTATGAGTGTGGGTTTTGAGGAGGAGGGATAGTTGAATTTATAGAAGGATAGGGGCTTTGTGACGAGTATAGATGAGCACTACCTTGCTAATCGTAGCACAAGGTAGGTTTGAGAACGACAATATGATGAGGTTCCCAGTGATAGCAGGCTCCTGACGCACAAACTGTAGTGCTCAGAAGGACTCTAATCGAAAGGGATGACAATGACTTCAAAAGTGGGAAGTGACGATGACAGCAGTTAACAGTGGTAGCAGTGGGAAGTGTTGTGACCACACTGGATCACAAGTAGCAGTAAGAAGTGGACTTAAGATTGGAGAAGAAGTTTGGAATCAAGTTCTTGTTTTTTTTTTTTACAAGGTAAAATACAGGGGTTTATATAGTAAAAGAAAAGTAGGCTATGCACAGTATAGCTGTGCAAAAAGAATGAGAAAGAACATGAAGGAAGGAATGTATGCTGACGAATCCTGCGTAGGTAGTACAGGATAAGATTGTCAAAAAAAGGAAAAGAAAGAGATAGAACAATGAATGCTGTGAGTAATGTCACAGGTTTGTACAGCCATAAAGTAAAGTCCAATAGCAAAAAGAGAGCAGGAAAATCATGATGTCATGGGAAGATGCAGTAAAAAAAGGGCAAGGCAAAACACTATCAGTATCAACACAGTTCCTTTATTGTCAGTCAGGCATTCTAAAAAAATATGTGTCCATAAAAATGATTCAAAAATCAAAAATAATCACACTGTAAATGAATGTTCTGCTGAAGAAAAAGAAACTGGAGCCACCGGTCCACCACCTAGTCCAAATCCGACAGTTCCATGGCCTTACCAATGGACTGGTTGTGTTGGACCACCTGATCAAACGAGGGAGGGAGAGGAGTAGTTCCAATTTGGAACAAGTGAGTCCCAGGCAGCGTGTGGTAGGTGTAGCTGTAGCGAAGACGATGGACAAAAGATAAGTGTACCCAAGTGAATGGGACAGCGATGAACATGGGCGACGCAAGGGGATGAACCTTCTCCAGCTCAAAAACTACCCACCCACGCTCCAACCAGGCAAGACGAGCAACCAATGTTTTGATAGTATATGATGGTAGATCGACGTCATGAAGATGGACCTGTTGCCCTATTTGGACCGGCCGCCGGGGCTTTGCTGATATCAGCAGTGGCACGTGGTAGTCAACGGATCGGCGACGGAAGTGGATAGGAAGTGGTGACATCAGAAATGGTGGGGGTGCAAATAAGATGAGGAGGAGGAGGGTGGAGGTGACGAAAAAGTGGATTAGAATGGGGATCCAGAAACGACCGTCAGGTGAGAATAAAAAGGAGAGGAAGGGGCCCATGGTGGGGCTAGGCAAAGGAAAGGGAGTAAGGGAAACAACAAAAGCGAGGGCGCAATGCAATGTGTAGCCAGTGGCGACGCAAAAATTTGCCGAAATGCCGAAACACGGAAAGTACCGGATGGAAAAGCAAAGGTGAGCGTGACTGGATTGCCTAATAGAGGTGATGCTGATCAGCCACAAGTTCAAAAAAGGCAATATTAATTACTATTCCACGTGGCACTGTGCCTGTGTGGTGCAAAGGCGAGTCTTTTTGAATATTCGCTTCGTTATTGACACCTGTCCATGCTACCAATCAACTTTGGTGCATGACAACGCTCCTGGTTCAAACGTGGATGAGGGCAAGGTGGAAGTGGAGGCAACGGGTCCAATAGTCAACTGTTCGAAGAGGTCAGAAATGATGGAAGAAGGGACAGGGGAGGTGGAGTTGTCCATGAGAAGCGTTGAAATAACGCGATTGTCCAAACCAGGGATGTCCTTGATGTAACAACCAAGAGTTAGTTACTCTGGCGCACACAAGAACACACTTTAAAGGTAGTGATGAGGGAGTGGTTACCCCTTCATCAGGAAAAATGGGGGTAGCTATATAGAGCTCTATAGCACTATAAGTACTCATAAAGCTGTTATAGTGGTCAAACCTGTTATAGAACCTCTGCCATCTATAGAGCCTCATATAGCTCTATAAATGCTCTTATAGATGTTGGAAATTGTTGTGTGGCTGATTAAAAAAAATTAACACAGACAGGATTTGAACTCTCAACCTGCTAGTCAGCTTTTGGGTGACTAAGCAACCTATAGCCACACATCACATTTATCCACTACACCATGAGAGCTTATAATATGTATGATACAGGTGTTATATATTAACCTTTCATGGACTCATATTATTTTTTTACTCATAGTCACCACTTATATTTGGTAAAATTATTATTCTTATTTTATAAATATCAAAGATACAAACTACTATTTCACCAATATAGGCTACATAATCAATTAATACTGTATGATTTATTAGCCCTTTTCAGCACCTTGAACTATATTATAACTATGACCTTCACAGCTATAGAAGCTATGTAGGCTGCTATACGCTATAAGAGCACTTATAGTACCTTGCCTATAATAATATACTTGACTTCAAACACTTTTGGCCTCTTTCTATTATTGAACAAGTTTATTAGATTAATCCAGAGTTTAAGGGAATTATAGATACTTCTCTCCTTGGTTAAAATTTTGCCTACTACTATGCTATAAAAGCTATAAGAGCTATGATTGCACTGATAGTACTATAGTTTCTATGAATGCATTTATATATATAGATGGTGGCTATATAGCGCTATATAGCAAAAGGGTTTTTCCTGATGTTAAGCTGCGGAGAGTTTGTTGGTATGCAACAGGAGGACTCGCTGAGGAGTCTCCTGGATCTATTGGGGTATATATACTAATACAGAGTGTTTGTACTTATGTACTGTACAGTTGATAAAGTCAGTGGCTGATGATGTCATGGGACCTAGCCCACATGACCAGCTCCACTGTGTGAGAGAGTTGTATCTAAAAATAAGAAGAAGGCAACACAGCACGAGAAAGAGGAGTTTGAACAAAAGGGGAAGTGCCGCGTGGCACCATGTGTGAAAGCTAAAGTATACAAGGTTAAAGCGGAGAATGAAAATGAAGGAAAGGTCCGAAAATTGTGTTATCCTAACACTTGACAGCCTGGATAAGTTCGAACTTCATCCTCAACATGTCCTTTTCATGTTGTCTTTGTTCACGTTCTCTTTTAATTTGGCCTTTGGTAATCAACGTCACCTTCTCCTTGAACCATTTGTGTTGCAAGACAACGGTCTCCTTCTCCCTCTTCCGATTTTCAAAGTGTGTGCGCTCTGCAATTGCAGTGTACTTTGCATTCTTTGTGGCCATTTTACCTCCCTGCACGGCGAGTTTCTCCTCCTCAAGGTTAGTCTTTCCCTGCATGGCCTGTGCGACAGGCTCCATGACCCGCTGCATCATAGACATGTTGTCTCCCTTTTCTGGACGCAACAATTTGTCCTTGCTTGGCTGATCCTTCGTAGTGGATCGCCTATCCGTAGTGACACGCTACTCCTGGACAGCTTCTTTGTCTGATGCAGCCAGCTGATTACGAAGGGCGTTTCTGATGTTTACAGACGTAGCAGGACACTTGCCTTTTTTCGAAGCAGGAATAGATGGAGAAACAGGAGGCGAAGTAGAAGTCGGCGGTAAGTTTGAGAAAAAGTTGGATTGTCCGGATGCAGGGGAGGCAGGTGATTGATCGGAAAAGAAACTAGATGTAGGAGAGGGCGGATACTGGTTTGCGGAGAAACCAGAGTTGTTGTTGTCCGAGGTGGGAGACATGGGAAGTGGCATCCCCAAAGCACCAGAGATCGAAGATGTCTGGTATTGGGGTTGGGGTAAAGGAGACATTGGGAGTACGGGCTGACCTTGACCCTGACCCAGCGTATCGTGCTGCAGTTTAGCAAAAAGAGACTCAAATGAAGAGATGGAGTGGTTATCCCAAAACAGAGAAGATAATGATTGATGATAAGCCCCAGGAAAAAGGCTGGAAGCATTCGAGTGAAAGAGATTTGGGTCAGTTGTCATAGACAGTAACGACGTTAATGAAGAACCATAAGGCATGGACAACACAGAGGACAAAGTCATGCTCGGGTCCACATGGGAGCTGTTGTGATGGTTAACATACTGAGGCATGGAGTGAAGCCGATGGAGTTGCTGATTTGGCGGGTGGTAGTTCAGATTTAATTGGCTCGTTGTCTGCGTGTCGACTGGGTAGTGCTGCTGCTGTGCAGGGATATCCAGCGCCATGGCTGAGGCCACATCGCTTGCATCATGGTGGCTAGTATGACCCCGACCACGCGTGTTTGAGAACAGAAGATTGTAAGCCTGCACCTCATGATCTTGACCTGCATCTGATGATGTTGTGAAAGGGTTGTAGCTGGGGATCTTCCTCCAGGAGCCATGCAAACAATGGAACATTTTGAACTTGGCCGTGATTGCACCTGGTAGTATGGTCAAAACATGCAGGAAGTCAGAAATCGAACGAACTAATGTATAAATGCACCAATTGGTCCCATATACTTGGGGTTCCTCTCTAGTTGCTCAAACGTAAGACCAGCTCCAGTACGGCCCAGCTCCTGACAAGACTGACAGTATTTTTTCTTCAGCCTGGATAAATAATTGTTATCTAAATATCAGGTTCAGCTGATCAATGAATAACACTTACGAAGAGAGGTGGTTATCGACCGCCTTTGTATACCTCGCCGGATCGGACTTGAGAGTTGCACAAATAGTCGGATCACTCTCCACACCAAATACATACTGTGCAAGCTCCCCGTGTAACACCATATTGCTAGACTTAGCCTGTCCCTTCTTTCTACTCTCCTTGGTGGCATCTTCCTGAGAATCAGAGAAAAGTAAATGTCGCTTTTCGACATTCTGTTCCAGCCAGTCTAGGAGACGATCAGTACGGTCAGCAGTCCACTTGATACCTGGTCGCCTAGACTTGCGGGAACCTGGGGTGTTCCTATTGTCGACATCACTGTCAGACAATTCGTTGTTATTGTCTACATCGTCGTCAACAGGGGGTCTTGAATGCCGCGAAGGTTGTCAATGCATGGAGTGGTGAGGCACAAGCGTGGGGACGAAAAGGACTTGAGTCATTTGCTGTCCATTCCATAATACGGTCCAAGTTGAAGCGGACAGATTGGCATTATCAAAGGAATTTATTTTGTAAGCGCCGTATTTTCTTTCCAACTACGGCATGTTTACAAATCATCACTTTTATTTTTTCAGGCGCCTGAAATATTTTCAGCGCTTACTTCGAACGCTGCTATTACAGACAGCATAAGTTCACTTAACATTTTGATCACTTAACAGTGGTATTATTATTATTATTATTTATTATATAACAAAAGCATCGCACCAGTGGCAGAGCCACAGGCTGGACCTCGTCGTACGTTAATGTTACACTCTGTTCGCTTCTGTTATATAATCTCGTGTTGCGGTCTGAGTTGCCCACCTCCTTTCCAGAGCTCACCATGTATTCTGTGCTCGATATCCCGCATTCTGGCAGCCAGCCATTTACTGACTATTCACGTTGGCGTCTTCTGTGTAATGACGGAGGTCGTCACACTTGGCATTACCTTGAAACTGACGAGGAGTGTGAAGCCTGGCCTCAAAATTCAGTCGATAAATATTGGATAGGCATACCCCTGGTGCGTAACCCTAAGTCTAAACGTTCCATACAATAACCATAATCTTCTTCACAGAACCTACCAGCTCTTCCCAAACCTCAAAATCCCTTGGAGGCAGCTCGGAACGGATACACGTTCTACAAACACCTGCAATCTGACGATGGCCACTGGGCTGGCGAATATGGGGGACCTATGTTCCTCCTCCCAGGTCTTGTTATTGGTTCTTACGTCACTGGAATGAGCTTCAAGAAGGAAGAACGGTTGGAGATGATACGGTACCTCCTTAACCGTGTCAACCCAGAAGATGGCGGATGGGGAATGTGAGTACATCATCGTTCAGCGACCGGGATGTTCTGACGACCCGCGTTGCGCAGACATATCGAAGGTCATTCCACCGTCTTTGGTACCGCGCTTAATTATGTAGCCATGCGTATCCTGGGGGTTCAAGCCGACCACCCAGCTCTTGTCAAAGCTCGAGGGACTCTTCATAAACTCGGTACTGTAGTCATGATTTATCATTTATTTTTGACATTCGGTCTCATTGTTGATTTCAAGGTGGGGCTGCGGCCAGTCCTGCATGGGGCAAGTTTTGGCTTGCAGTGTTGAACGTATATGATTGGGAAGGACTAAACCCTGTTCCCGCCGAGTTGTGGTAAGCATTTCCGGTATACCTCTCGTCTTTCTGGGCAGGATTAACAACCTTCATAGGCTTCTCCCCGATTGGCTGCCATTCCACCCTCATCGATGGTGGATACATACGCGGACTGTGTACATTCCAATGAGTTATCTATATGGTATCCGTTACAAAATGGAAGAGAACGACTTCATTCGATCTCTACGAGAGGTAATACACGTGAAAGTATAAGCATGCAAAATTTTCTTAGTGCATTTTATTTTGGCAGGAACTATACCTTAAGGACTATTACTCCATAAATTGGCCAGCTCAGCGAAACAACGTCTCAGAAGCGGACCTGTATTCCCCTCATACCACCATCTTTGACCTTATCAACAAAGTCCTGGGCGCGTATGAATCGTGCTCTATCCCATCTCTTCGCAACGCAGCCCTGAAGCGTGCTTACGAGCTGATAGTCCTTGAAGACGAAAACACGCAATACCAAACTCTAGGACCCGTCTCAAAGATGATGAACCTCATTTGCAGGGCACACGTCGAAGGCCCGGAAAGCGAGGCGTACAAGCAGCATGCGATCAAGCGCCAGGATTTCATGTGGCTTGGTCAAGAGGGTATGATGATGTGTGGGACCAACGGGAGTCAACTGTGGGATATTGGTTTTATCACACAGGCCTTGGTGGAGACTGGTTTGGCGAAAGAGGAAGAAAACAAGGAGAGCCTGAGGAAAGCGTTGGAGTGGTTGGATGTTTGCCAGATTCAGGATAACCCTAAATATTACGAGAGATCGTATAGACATACGACGAAGGGAGCTTGGCCTTTCAGCACGAAAGAACAAGGATATACGGTCAGTGACTGCACTGGTGAAGGCTTGAAATCGGTTATGTATCTGCAAAATCAAGTGGAGTGAGTGATTGTATTTGTCGTGACTTAGAGTTGTGCTTAGGGTTGCGAACTAGGGGCACAGAGAAGATCATATCGGAAAGACGACTGTGTGATGCTGTCGATGTCCTGTTTACGATGCAAAATCCCAACGGAGGTTTTGCCAGCTACGAACTTGTGAGAGGCCCACAATGGCTCGAGTGGCTCAATCCTGCTGAGGTGTTTGGTGAGTAATGGCCTTTGCTGTTGAACGATGACATTCGTGTTCAACGTATTTAGGTGACATTATGATTGAATTTTGCTATCCCGAGTGCACTACGTCGGTCATCACCTCCCTATCCATTTTCAAGAAACATTATCCACACTACCGTTCTGCTGAGATTGAGTACGTGGTCTGATTTCATTCGTTGCACTAAGCTCACGGCACTCTGTAGTGTCACTATTCATCGTGCCATTGGATATCTTCACGAGGCACAGAGGCCAGAAGGCGGCTGGGTTGGCTCGTGGGGGATATGCTTCACATATGCAACCCAGTTCGCTCTTGAAAGTTTAGCACTGGCGGGAGAGAATTACGGGAACAGCAAATCAGTACAAAGGGCCTGTAAATTTTTGCTCGACAAGCAAAGAGCTGATGGAGGCTGGGGAGAGAGCTACAAGGTATGCGCCCTGATATTACCAGCTATTCTTTCTTGGTACTAAGAAGACTACAGTCCTGTGAAAAGGTGATGTGGATTGAGCATGCAAATTCACAAGTCGTGCAGACTTGTTGGGCGGCAATGGCTCTGATGTACGCGAGCTATCCCGACCCTGAGCCAATAGAGAAAGCAGTCAAGCTCGTGATGTCGCGACAATTGCCGGTGAGTGGAGTAGATATGTGTCGATCACCTGAATCAGACATTGATGAAACGTGTTTGATCAGGACGGGTCGTGGCCCCAGGAAGCTATCGAGGGTGTGTTTAATAAGACTTGCGCGATATCATATCCGAACTTCAAGTTCTCGTTTCCGATTTGGATGCTTGGACGGGCCCATAAATATCTTGGCCAGTTAGAAAGAGGGAGTTAGGGAGAAGGTCCGGGAGGAATAGGGACTGGGAGAGAGAGATATGGATTTGGGGGAGTGCTGAGAAGATGGACTGACATCCGTTCCGTCTCGACGAATCGCCACAAACCGGTGCAGGAACAAGCCCGAAGGAGCCGTAGCTTTATGTCAGAAAATAGACGCCGTAGGCAGCGATCGCAGTGCTACGCCTGTTATATATTTCATTCCTTACGGGCAATATAATCTGATAAACACACTTGATGACCACTGAGCTCGCTGTGAGGTGTGTGGGGGTGTGTGGGGTGAGCGTGTGGTGGTCTGGTGGAGGACAGGGTGGTCAGATGGGCTGATGATAAATGCAGCAAGCGAATTCGGAATTCGAGTCGGCCAAACAAATGGCAAATGGATGATGTGCTTTCTAGCAATGCGTATAAGGCTTTTTCAATCCGGCTCAAAAATGCCTCATCTTTTCTCTGCTCCAAACGCTCTCACAGCAGGTCTGTATCCATTTCTCTTCCGTCCCACTCACCAGCGAGCTCATCGTTCTCTCCCAGAATCACACAATGTCGACGGCCACCTCTGCAGTGGCCCGTATAGCCTTTCTGTCTTCCGACACGCTTGTATATTCACAGCCCACGCTCTCAGCACCCTCCCCATTCCCATCTCAATTCACTTCTCTATCTACAAAGTCTGAGCGACGACCTACTGTTATTGCTGTCCCGTCTGGAGCCGATCCCGGCTCTACGCTTTTGCGAAATAACTCGGGCAGCCTTCTTTCTTTTGCAGCACCGTCGGTGTCCCAGACTGTCATAAGACTCGTTCTCCATGCCGCAGAACTAGCTTCCCTACCACTCGTCCTTCATCTCTCCGTTAAAAACGACCTCTCCGACGTGCTCTTGCTCCGCTCAGCCGTTCCCTTCTTCATCATCTCCTATAATGCCCAACAAGCTCACGACAATGCACTCCTGGCTTCACGTCTGGCACGGACTGAGAAACAGGCTGTGGTTCATGTCTTTTACGAGGGTGGTGCGGACGATGTTGTGGATGAAATCGCTGAGGACCATGTTCAGCCATTCCTTCTCGCTGGCAAACCGTCGACCACGAACGGCCATTCGAACGGGAATGGTGTAGCTGCGAACGGGAATGGTCATGCTAATGGTTCAAATGGCTACCACTCTCCAGACCCATCTGCTTCCAGTGAAGCGACAGCGCTGAACCTACTCAAGACATACGAGTCGGCAGCTCTCACCACTGTCAACACTGTCCGACGCACTGTGCAGCCCATTACAAAGCTCGGGTCCAGTGAACCACACACTGTCATATTCACTCTCGGAAACGTTCCTGATTCTCTCCATCTCGATGGGGTATCTTTCGTTTCGGTTGGCTTGCTCACTCCCCTATCCCCATCTCGCATACTTGAAGCCATCCCGACGTCCGTAACCCAAATAATCGTCCTGGAACAGCTCCATCGCTGGAATACGAAATGGACACCTCTCTATCTCGATATCGTGGGTGCCATACATCAGCGCGAATCTGGGCAATGTCCGCAGATCCAGGAAGCATACTTCAATGAGCCCAGCCAGTTCACTCCCGTCAACGTGTTGAAATTAATACAAACAGCATCATCGCAGCCATCGTCTACTCCTCTGCACTTGGGTGAAGCTGCTGTCGCCGCCCCACAACCTTCGCTTGAAACCCCTCACGTCCCGAAACACGAAGCTTCTTACACAAAGATATTGGCACATCTATTTGGAGAGAGGTTGGAAGTCTCTAACTCACCTTCCCTAGTCCCTCAACAAGGTGCGATAGCGACCAGTCCGGAATATGCATTGGGTCGGGTTCGTGGGCAGGTGGATCAGCGTTCCGAGCTCGTTCGCGCTGTCCAAAAGCTAATGGAATCGAAGGACATTGACGAGGAGCTTCACAAACTTCTCAGTGGGTGGCTGCTCGCTAAGGATCATGGTACGAAAAGTCGGGAGCTGGGCAAGCAGATCATCTCAGCACTGGAATCGTCCAAATCATTCATCCCAGCCGCCGACCGCATTCTCGCGCTGCGCAACCAGTTCCCTGCGCCCTCTAGATGGATCATTGGCTCAGATGCTTGGTCTTATGACCTTGGTTCGTCAGGGCTGCACCACGCCATTGCCTCTGGCCTCGACATCAATATCCTGATACTCGACACTCTTCCATACTCGTTACGCAACTCTGGTGACCCGCATCGCCGCAAGCAGGACGTTGGGCTGTATGCTATGAACCACGGAGACGTTTACGTTGCGAGTATCGCTGTCTACTCGTCGTACTCTCAGGTGTTGCAGTCCCTCGTGGAGGCTGACAGACACAAGGGCCCTAGTGTTGTCCTGGCGTATCTTCCATATCAGACTGAAGATTCGTCAGCTTTGGATGTACTGAAGGAGACCAAACTCGCCGTTGATGCTGGCTATTGGCCGCTGTACCGATGGGATCCCGTGAAGGAGCAGCAAGGCAAAGAGCCATTTACCCTAGACTCGGACGCGGTTAAGAATGATCTGCAGCAATTCCTTGACCGCCAAAACCACCTGTCGCAGCTCGTCCGATCCAAACCTCAGCTCGCAACTGACATTGTCAGCAGTCTAGGCGAAAACGTGAAAGAGGCCAGAAGACGTCGCGCACAACAGACATACGACGATCTCCTGACAGCGTTGGATGCACCCCCGTTGTTGGTTTTGTATGCCTCGGATGGCGGTACGGCAGAGAAGTTCGCAAAGAGGCTCGCAAATCGGGGCAAGGCGAGGGGGTTGACGACGACTGTGGCTACGATAGATTCGATGTCTCTGGACAGTCTTGCTCAGGAAGAGTTCGTCGCCTTTGTCACATCTGTTGCTGGACAAGGAGAGCCTCCGCAGAATGGTAGAACGTTCTTCAAGGCGATCAACGCAGCCGCCGGTCGAGGCGAACGGCCTTTCTCCAAGCTTCGTTACTCCGTTTTCGGCATGGGCGACAGTCACTACTGGCCTCGACCGGAGGACGCTCACTATTACAACAAGCCTGGAAAGGATCTTAGTGCTCGTCTGGAGCAGCTGGGAGGCGAACGCTTCGGTGACCTCGGTCTCGGTGACGATCAAGATGCAGATGGCCCCGAGACTGGGTATAAGGTCTGGGAGCCCCTAGTCTGGAAAGCCTTAGGTGTCGACTCGATCGAGGTCCAGGAAGCCGAACCTGAGCCTATCACCAACGAGCATATCAAAGCTGCATCTGGGTTCTTGCGAGGTACGATTGTCGAAGGCCTCGAGGACACTACCACCGGCGCACTAGCAGCCAGCGACACCCAGCTGACAAAGTTCCATGGTATCTACCAGCAGGACGATCGTGATATCCGTGACGAGCGACAGGCGCAGGGGGTCGAGCCAGCTTATAGTTTCATGATTCGTGTGCGTATGCCGGGAGGAGTTTGTAAGCCTGACCAGTGGTTGGAGATGGATCAGATTGCGGACGAACATGGATGTGGGACGTTTAAGATTACGACTCGCCAGACCTTCCAGTTCCACGGTGTCATTAAGAAACACCTAAAGCCTTCCATCCAGGCTATCAACAGAGCGCTGCTGGACACCCTGGCCGCGTGTGGTGACGTTAACCGGTATGATTTGTTTCTGTCGTTGTGGATCCTATAATACTTACATGGTGTTTGTAGAAACGTGATTTGCTCGGCGATTCCTTCGTTATCGAAACTTCATGCCCAAGTCTACCAATTCTCGCAGGATGTGAGCACCCATCTGCTTCCACGCACTACGGCCTACCACGAAATCTGGCTTGATAAGAAGATGGTTGCTGGCGAGGCTGTCAAGGATTTCGAGCCTCTCTATGGAGAATTCTATCTTCCTCGTAAAGTGTGTCGACCTTGTTTATCATCTTATATGACTCTTTCGTTGACTTAATGATTCTCTAGTTCAAAATCGCAGTCGCCGTTCCTCCTACCAACGACGTCGATGTATTTGCCAATGACCTGGGTTTCATTGCCATCGTAGACAAGTTTGGTGAACTTGCTGGCTTCAATGTCACGATCGGAGGAGGTATGGGTGTCACACATGGCAACAAAAAGACCTATCCTCGTGTAGGCGATGTCATCGGTTTCTGTACTGTTGAACAGGGCCCTCTTGTTGCAGAGAAAGTCATGCTTGTCCAGAGAGACAATGGTAACAGAACTGAGTAAGTCTATCATGTTTGTCAAACGGTGCTCTAGTAACTCATTGCAACCCCTGCGTTTCTAGGCGTAAGGTGACTAAATTAAGAATTGCTATATACCTTTCATGTGCTGACTGTTCTGTAGAACGCCCGTTTGAAATACACGATTGACAGAATGGGCTTGGACGTGTTCAAATCCGAGGTAGAGCGTCTTCTAGGCTACTCCCTACCCCCTGCACGCCCATACACCTTTGACCGAAACATCGACGACTTCGGTTGGAGCACGGGTCAGAATGGAAAGCACCACTTCATGCTCTTCATCGAAAATGGCCGCATTCAAGATGAGCCAGGTCGTGACTTCAAAACTGGTCTTCGCGCCGTTGCGAAGATACACAAGGGGACATTCCGATTGACTGCAAACCAGCATCTCGTCATCGCTGATATAGCGTCGGCAGACCTTCCTCAGATCAAAAGTTTGCTATCGGAGTACAAGCTAGATAATCTGAATTATACGGGTCTTCGTTTATCGTCGTCTGCGTGTGTGTCGTTCCCGACATGTGGTAAGCTCCCTTGCGCTATGACTCCCCTTCTTGATTTCATAATTGATGGGCATTGCGAATGTAGGTCTTGCCATGGCTGAATCCGAGCGGGTTCGTGGAAATGGTTATGCACTCGTGTTATTAGGCTGATTCGATCTGTTTTCTAGTACTTGCCCATCTTGATAGACAAGGTCGAAAAGATGTGTGAAGAAAATGGACTGCGTAATGATTCAATAGTGATGCGTATGACTGGCTGTCCTAATGGATGTGCACGACCATATGTTGCTGGTACGATTTTCACGTCTAAGTCCAATTTCTTACATGCATTTGCTCATCGACGTATGACAGAGGTTGCTTTTGTTGGTAAATCGCCTGGAACCTACTCCATGCTGCTCGGCGGTGGCTACTACGGCCAACGTCTCAACAAAATCTATCGGGGTAATTTCTTCCACCTTGCGTTTACTTTGGTTGCCAGCATCAACTGAAACTGGCTATTTTTAACAGAAAATGTGTCTGAGCCTGAAATGCTTGCTATCCTTGGGCCGATGATTAAACGATATGCTCTTGAGCGTCAGGACGGTGAGCACTTTGGAGATTTCGTGATCAGGGCTGGATACATCGCGCCAACGACGTCTGGCAAAGAATGGTATGAGGGTATGGGAGGCGAGGGCGAGTACCGCGAGAATACTGTATCATAACGAAACCACACCGACTTGATTTTTTCTTCTTATGTGGCGTTCATTGTATGCGAGACACTTTGGGGTACCTTACATGTTTCTTTTTTCTTCTTTTTTACAAACAATAGACACTGGCACCATTATCCATTATTTCAAACAGACACGAAAAAAAAAATTGATATGACTTCTCTTCTCTTCCCTTTCAGCTGTATTGTCGTCCGTATTAAGAAAGTTACAAAAAAAAAGTATGTGAATGTGACTACGGTATCGATGATAGATGACTTTGTCTTCCTTTCATGCCTTCTTGCTCGCCTTGGCTTCTGCGAGCGTCTCCTTCAAGGCACTGATAATCTTGTCAATGTCTCCACGCTGAGCATCGATCGCGCTGACTCCCATGTGCCTGTGATACGGTTGTCAGTACCTGATAGAACCAATCAAATGCATCAAGATAAGAAGAAGAGTCGAAACGTACCCGATACGGAAGTACTTCGCTGCAAAGGAGTTCCGTCAGTTCCATGAAACACCCCAAGGGGGGGCACGCGAGCGCGTGTGATGGATGGACTTACTCTTGACAGCAGCATGCAAACCTCCAGCTACGACGATGTCCTTCTTGAGCAGACGAGGCACCACGTCACTAGCTTCGAGTCCATCTGGGAAATAAAGCTTGAGGACACGCGCGAGGGCGAGTTAGTACATGTTGCAAGCACCAAAAAAAATGTAAGGATGTGTAGGGCTCACAGCTGTCATGCCGTTGGCTGCGACCTCAGTGCTGAGAGGAAGTCCTTTGAATCCCATGGCTTCGGCGGCTTTCTTTAGTCGGGAGCTAGCATCCTTCTGGAGCTTGAACCGCTCTTCGAGCGTCACAGAGCCCTTTGTGATTTGGGACAACGAGGCGTGGAACGCGTAGATGAGGTTGACGGGAGGAGTGGCGAAGTAGCCTGCAGTGCCGGCTTCGTATGCTTTCATAATGGGCAACCACCTAGAAGAAAACGTGAGGATCGATCGGGAAGAGCGCGGTGGGACGAGTGAAATACGTACTTCTTCCAGCTGCCATAGTATGATGTTATACGCGTCTTACGAGTCTCGTACACCTGGACATCGTTAGGAATTCATTTTATATTGTTCGATGGATGGCATTGTCTCACCTTCATGGCTCTCTCGCTTGCGACGACGATGCTGAGACCGGGAGGAGCGCCGAGGCCTTTCTGGCTAGCTGTCAAAACGACGTCGATGCCCCAGTCGTCGAATCGAATTTCTTCGCTGGCAACAGAGCAGACGGCATCCACGACGATCTTGTGCAAATCATGGTCAGCTTGAAAATCACCCAATCAAGCACAGATTAGATTACCAGAGTTTCTGGTGAGACTTTTCGGACCACCTCGGCCACTGCTTTGATATCAGACAGGACACCTATAAAAGTGAGAATTGATGTGAGCTTTTTGAGCGGCTGTGAAGGGCTGTTAGAGAAGTGCCTCACCTGTGGATGTATCTACGTGTGTGACGGTGAGGACTTTGTATTTTTTGGACTTGAGCGCGCGTTCTACTTCGGCTGGACTGACCACGGAGCCTAGATCAGCCTTGACTTGGTCGACTTTTGCTCCGTAGGTTTCCAAGCTAGATTATTGCAAAAGGGGTTAGAACGGGCAAAAACGAGGAAATTGAGTGATGTGACGGACCAGTCTGCGAAACTGTCTGCGAAGTAACCGCTGTGTAGGACAAGTACATTTTCACCCGGTTCCACGAGGTTTGCAGAGACCTGTCATCAAAGAGCCATCAGCTTAGGCTCCTTAAAGCAGCATTCGAAAACAAAAGATCACCTGATCCCAACCCAGAGTACCTGACCCTGAGATAAGGAATGGCTGAGCGGACTTGGTGTAAAGAACGTCTCTGGATAGGTGATGTGAGTATCACACGACGTCAAGTGGTAATTTAAGAACCTTACCTGGTCATGCGAATGCAATCTCCGAATACGGCTGCGAAATCGAGAGACATGTGGGAGACGAGAGGGTGCGCATTGGCGTAGAGGACCTATGGAGTGTGTCAGATTAGCTGAGGAGGTGTATCTCGTCGACGAACCTCATCAGTGACTTCAATAGGACCGGGGATGCTATAGATGGCCGATTAGCAGGATACGGCAGTGACAAGATCGGACCTACGTACACCAAGAGCCTTGCAAGGACGGAAGCAGCTACACGTTAGTGCGATTGTCACGATGGCAGGTAGAACGACATACTTGTGCGATTGCTAGCATGTCCGGGAAATAACCATCAGTAAGTCATCGGGTGGGAGGCAAGTTATGCGATGCGCACCTGTCTGAACTGGTTCTGGGAGGACATTTTTGTTGCTGAGGATGATCTGAAGAAAGTACGAGGGAGAGATTTGACGGTGGAGGGGAGGATATTGAGATTGCGAAGAGCACTGAGGGAAGTCATAACAGGTGACAACATTCCATGTGAAAGCCGGTTCCGTCTTGATATTTGCGGAGGGGCGGGAACGGGACTTGCTGGTGCTGTATTTCTGTCCGTGTCCACTCTAATTCCATCCATATCCAGCAACAGCGAACATGGACGTCCGTTCGGGATGCTCTTCTGATGCTCCCATCACACCTTATAGTGTCTTCACTGTCATTTACGACAACCCTTCCTTGTAAAGTAGATGTATTCATAGAATTATGCAATGTATCTCCTACTCTCCTCTCAGCGCCCTGCAACTATCCGCGTCGCCTCTCCGTCAACCACCCCATTCGTCTGGCCCCCACCAACAATCCCTGCAACCGCCTTCTGCATGTCCGTCCATTCCGACTCCCTTGGTATCCCCATGTCTCCAATATCGTAAACGTACAGCTTCCCGTCACTCCCTCCTAGTGCCGCACGCCGGCCATCTTTCCGATCCCATTCTAGCTTGTTGATTGCACGACCAGAACCAACGTTCGTCGACACCGTAGGCACCTAGAAGAAAACAACGGTCACAAGGGCTCACCAAAACAATGACCACGACCAGGCTAAAAAAACTCACCTCTGTGTCCGTATTCAGATTCCACAGATCAAATTTGCCAGATCCATCCACAGTTCCGAACATGGCGGGATGTGCTGGATGCCATTTCACATCGTACACATAGTCATCTGCTTCGTCGAATGAATATATAGGTGCTATCGTGTGCGCCGTCGTAGATGGTTTAGCAAGTGATTTGGCCCGCCAAAGCTTCACAGTCCAGTCAACAGACGATGTCAAAAATAAGTCAGAGAAGTCCACTGGTCCCACAAGTGGATGGAAGTTGAGGCCCATCACAGGGCCTGAGTGGCCTTTGTATATATCATACTGATTCAGCCCTGCCTTGGCTCCTGCACGGTCGTATCTATTCGCTTGATACACGTTCCCTTCTTCAGTTCCCACCCAAAACGTAGTCGTTTCGTTGTCTGGGAAGTCTAACGTGGTGATTGCCACTTCTCCCGTCTTGTTATGGCCGGCATGGACTAATTCAAGCGTTTCCTAAATATAATTCAGCTTTTGAAATTCCCAGCGCAACCGAAGACAAAAATCTCACCTGAGGCTGAGCAAGCATATCCACAAGCCAACTACACACAGTTCCGTCTGTGCTACTGGTTATCAAATTATGTGCATTCTGTGTTCCAACCATTTGCATTGCATATACAGGATGTGTATGGCCAGCAGCGGAGAGGGGAGTTTTCAACACAGGTAAGTGCTTTGAACGGGTATCCCAAAGCAGAATTTGACCCGAGTATGTGCCGCCAAACACGAGGTTTGAGTGGAAGGGAGAAAAAGTCACCGAAAGTACATCAGACTGTATATTTTTCGAACCAAGTGAGCACGACAGCTTGGGAAGACGATTCACGACAGACCTGAGAGTGAAACACAAACTCTGGTCTCTCCAGAAGATGAAGATTCCAGACGAGAACAATCCCATCGGGCTCATTAAGTGCTGCAGGATTCTTGTTATAAGATGCAATGCTAAGCTCCGGGTACTACAATTGATTAGTGGTTTTAATGGATGTGCAGTCGGGTCCGAAGATATTCTTACTTTAGGTGACCAATCCACATCTGTAACTGAACGATTCTTTCCATAACGCTCATCGTAGAAAGCACACACACGTTTTACGCGTTTCCCCTCTGAATCGTCTCTGAAGATAGTAATCAGCGGTAGACTCAGAAAATAGGCCACGAGCTTACCCCCCAGAGTCAGCACCGATGGTGTAATCACGGATATAATCATATCCGTCATTTAGGGCTCGTTGTAAAATCTTTGACGACTGTTCTACAAAGTCCAAGAACTCGGGCGCGGCGAGAATACTCGCCCTTTCCTCTTCCGTTAGTTCTGAAAACGGTGTAAATTTTAGAAAATCCTGTCGCTGGTGATAAAAACGGCGCACGACTAACCGCGCATCTCCTGTTCGATCTCTTTCTCAAGTTGTATACTTTCTTCCTCGAGGTCGTCGTCGCGAGCATTCCGCTCTGCTTCGAGGTCTCGCTGGATTTGCTGTCGGATGTCTTCCTCGCGGAACGTCGGTGATTCCGTTTCTACAGCGGTGGTTTGTACTTCCTTGTTGTATATCACGCGCTCCTGAAGGACATAAAAGATATTATAGCAAACGGAGAGATAGGGTAACAAATCATTCATTGCTCACCCGCTGTGGCAGTTCATACAGCTCCTGTTCGACATCTATAAGGTCCGGAACGAATCGAGGAATCATCGTCCTAGCAAAGTCATGTATAAAATGAGATTAAAAGGTGGCTCTGCCTTCTCTCACCTCTCTATTACATGGTCGGTTGCAGAATTAACAGACTGAACGAGCGTTGTACCGATACTAGGACGGTCAGACCCAACATCACTTTGTCTGCTAAGCCTCCCCGATATTGACAGTGCAGAATATCCGGATAGAGTGTTTGGGGCAGGGCGAGGAGGTGTACCAGGCAGTGAGGATGAAGGTGTCACATCTGATGTGCTGCTGAGCCCTCCCACCAACGCATTGACCAGATCATCGACATCTCTGCGAGCTATGGAAGGACCTCCCGTCTGTTCTCAAGTGAGAACCACGCATTCAGAATCGTAAATGTGATACTGAGAGGAGATAGTTGGGATACTCACGTCTGATTGCCTCCTCTCTGTCTCCGCCCGCTGTCTGTCAGCTCTGGCTTTCCTTAGTTCTGCAAGTTTGGCCCTTTTCGCCTCGATTTCTGCCCTTCGTTTATCCGACATGATGTATTACAGAGAGTGTGTATTATGTAGAGCACAGACTTTAATGAGGAAACTGCAATAATGTGGTGCTGGTTCACGAACGCGTCCACTGAGTGACTGTTACGTGACCGTGGAAAATGACTGATCTCTAACAACTTGAAATCCGCCATATCGCTTCAACCCAAAATGTCTCTCATAACTCCTTCAAACCGTTCCAAAGGTCGAAGAAAAGGCGGACCACGTAACAACGAAAACAATCGCATCTATGGAAACCCTCTTCCAGTGATATTCAACACCCCTACGGAACGGCCACCTATCTACAAAGCATTGGGATTGTTTGGCATTCCCATACACGAAATACTCAATCCACATTGCGAGGGATTCGTTGATGTCGCCACTCGTTCCGTCTGGGTATCAGATTCGAAACAGTCGATGCTGCTCTGGCAGAGGGGTTTTTTCGGCAAGGGCGACTTATCGCGGAGTGAACCTAGTTGGCTAGCTCGACAGATCAATGCTAGAAAGCAAGCTGGAAAAGGTACTTTGGCTCGTGACATTTGGTTCCTGATCAATACTTATTATGCAAATAACGGATAGGATTAACGTCTGAAGAAATCACTGCAAAACGTAGGGCGGAGCGCAAGCAGTTCAAACTCGATCGTGCACAGGCCATAGCTGCCGCCGCTGCAGATGCGGAGGCTGCCTTTGCTGAAGGTCGCGTCGTACCTACCCCAGGAGTGGCACCAGACGGAACCCGCCTCATTCCTTCTGCTGCTACATGGAAACCATCAACATCCCTCGAAGAAGTACCTCAGTTGACTCAAGACGACGACGACGAAGGTGACGGAGATACAGAACTTGAAGAACCCTTAGAGAACATCGAACATTTACAACTCACCTTTCCTGAAGCTTTTTTCCTGTCTTGGACTTTAGATTGCCTCACGGTTTGCAATTCAGAGGTATGGCGCCGCGATTCTCTCGTGTCTTGTAATCTGTTGATTTTCGTATACAGGGCGAACCATTAACTCTGGCGCAAGTATGGACGCTCTTCCAGGACGCTCACTCTCCTACCCTGCTTTTATCTATACCACCACCACAACGAAGATTCGATAATCCGTTCCTGGTCAACTATGCCGTCTATCACCATTACCGCTCCTTGGGCTGGGTGGTGAAGAGCGGCATCAAATTTTGTGTAGATTACCTATTGTACAAACGTGGCCCTGTTTTTCATCATGCCGAGTATGTTGTTACAGCTCACTGTCAATACTCATCCAGCCATGAATTTATGCCCTTTGAAGGTTCGCTATCGTTGTATGCCCTGTATACGAAGATCCAGCTGATCAGACCAATTCACCATTTGATCTTCAAAACGCATCTCCGTTTTCTTGGTCCTGGTTGAGCACCATCAATCGTGTCAATTCGCAAGTTCAGAAGGTGCGCTTCCCGTTCAGCTTTCTTAAACCGCGCAATTCATTATTGTCAGACGCTTATCCTGACTTATGTCACCATACCCGCTCTGAGTCGTCTCCGGGAGGATGTACTATCATCCCCCGCTTGCCTTGCACATTACTCGGTAAGAGAAGTGGTTTTGCGCAGGTTCATTCCTGCTCGCATGCGCGATTAAAAAGCAACGCGAATGGGAAACAACGCGTATGGTTAATGACAAAATGAAAAAGTGAGTATATCTGCTTAAAATGGAGCTGTTTTATTAAATAAATACAGTGGATTCAGTGTGTACTGGCATCCTCGAAGCCTCCATTACACCCTCGCCCTTCTTATACGAGAGACCTCTGGGGAGCTGCACAGTGATTGTTTTGCAGTCTTATCTCGAACGAGTCTTCGTGTAGTGGTATCCCGGACCCTGCAAAAGCCAAAGTGGAAACGGGCGCTGATGCAATACCAATGCTCGTTTCCGGGAGCTTACTTGCATTCATCAGCGCGAGCAAGCAGTTCGAATACCTATTTTAAAAAAAGCAATGAGCCATACGCTCCACGAGATCATGGCCATCTATACAAACAATTTCCCCATGATGAACGCACTATCACGTTAAAAATCATCATCAGATCTAATGATATTAACCTGCGTTCGTATCGCGCCCACTCACGGCAAATCATACCAAAAAATCTCTATCCCTGCCATTTCCACTATGACCAATGCCAGTTCTATACCAGCCATCACGGTAGTAGCCGCACCTGTCTGGAAGCTATGCATCATCATTCGACTGATCAGCGTCTCTGTAGGCGTATTGGGTATTTTTGCACGAGCCCTAGCGAGCTATATCAGAGATAGTCATGATTAGAATATAGACTGATCTGTGATTAAGCATTATGGGCGGCTTACTATGAAAATCATACTTGCAGTGATCATGACATCGCAGACAAAACTCCCAACAATCCAAACCTTCACATAAACTAAAGCGCGTGGCGTTGAGCTAACATCATGAAACTCACTATGACCCGCGGCTCCAAACTCGGGACATCGTTGACATTATCATCGATGAAGAACTGAACAGCACAGTTAGCTCTAGTATTGAGGATGTCATGCAACAAAAGTGAATGACTTTGATCGAGATAGCAATAGCACTGGTCGATTGTGCAAATGCAATCTGTTGCATTTCGACAGTCACGGTCAGAAAAGGTATCTTCAAAGTTAAATCGAGAGAAACCCACTTACGAAAGCTATCACGATGGCAAGTGCATGGGCACACGCTACATCTCCGAGCACCCAAATTCTCCTATGATCGATAAATATAATCATTAGAAAGCGCGAGCGAGGTCGCTCACCATGCATAGAACGATTGGACAATAGCGCCAGCTATAATATATTTATTTTACTTGGCATACGACTCTCTTCAACTTTAATAGGCGCAAACTTATTATTTATACCTGCCATGATGGGCAACGAGCCAACTAACGGTGGTGGGATATCCAAAATCCTCGGATTATCCCAACCGCTCACCATGATACCCCACGCAGACTGCGTGGCGAGTGCCGTCTGGAGCAGGTCGAGAGCAAACACGCCATAAACTGCACAACACAAACTTTAGTCAAAAAATCTGATGTTTAAACACGGCTGTGTAGAGAGTAAAAATCTGAGATGCAAAAGTCAGACGGCAAAACTCCTACGAGTGTATTCTCCTACTTACAAATCTGCATGACAAGGCAGCCCGGGAGGCCCCAGTTTAGTATGGACCCTATAAACTAGCGGCACGGATAACGAGAAATCAGCAAACCTCGAGAACGGTAGAGTATCCCCATGGCTCACAAAAGGTGCCGTGCTAAGCCAGGGATTTCGCGGTCAATTACATCGGATATTAATATCCATTGAGACAAACGCGATGACGAAGCTGAGTCTTACTAGCTCGATGACACCGTATCATGTACGTGGTACGAAGACGAAGACATTGCCTTCTTCGAATTGAATTCGACACCGGGGATGCTGGAGCGTAATTCCACTTGCCGACTCTAGAAAACACCAGATAAGACGTTAACAGGGGTGTGGAGAAGCATACGAGGAGAACGACGGAAAACCGGTGGAACACGGCGTAAGCCTTTAAATAAATCAAACTTGACAGCAGTTACACACAAAGTAGTTTGTATAGCTAACCTTGCCTCATGTTTGACCTATCAACAAACAGTCAGGGCGGTTGTTACCTTGACTGGATTGGCTGAAATGAAGCTTCACATCTGATAAAACAGAGGATGAAGAAATGAAGCGTTGGAGAGTCATGCAATGCGACCATCAATCAGTGAATGTCTCTCGACAGAGGCATGTTGTGGCGGTGGGCTGTGTGCAGATGATGATAATGAATACACAGGACTCATACCTGTCCGGAAGCCCCTGTCAGAAGAGTTTTGAAATAAGCATACGGCCCTGATTTCCCATACCAAACGCAGCTCCAAGTGACCCTGCCGTATTCATCGGTCATCGGCCTACAACTGGCGTTAATCACGTCCCTGAACTTGAGAGATTTTTTCTGCTTAAATAAGTGCTGACAGACATTCAAAAAGTAAATAGTATTTCCGACTATCGAAAAAAAATCATTACAAGATACGCCTTACCAAATCCACCCCCCCCCCTCTCGAACCTGGCCTCCAGACTCACAGCCAGTTCTTCAATGCAGTTCAAAACAAGAATGGACATAATACCAGATTGTGTTGGACCGGCACAAGAACACCCGAATGTGAGCCGTGTACGCGGCAGGAGTAAAACCCACACACGATTCCTTTGTTCAGCATCTCTTGGGAAGCCAATACGAAGCGGATCAAGCGAAGAGATTACCAGTGGATGGGCAGACCAGAGATGGCAGAAGGAAAAGTAGATCGAAAAAACGACGCAGGAAAAATGGATCACTATACAGCACCCTTGATGGATATCTTTCGGTATTTCTCCTCGAGCACTTGTGGTAAGAGTGTAGAGGGAGGTTTGCAGTCTAGAATTTTATCACGATCGGGTCTGCTTGGGTCCGTGAAGAACGCAGCTTGGTGATCGGACAAGAATTTACGAGCTTCAGTTAACGTTTCGAATGCCAATTGGTTTTGAATGAATGAGAGAGGTATCGTTTTATATCTGAGGGAGAAAGGTGATAAGACTCGGGCCAGAGTAGCAAAACGGGGTAACGTACGCTTTGGTGATAACCATGAGAGCTTTTACTCTCTCTCTGTCTATGAAATGATCCATAATATACGCGCCCATATTTGGAGCATTCAAGTACTTTTCAAAAAAAGCATGGTAGTTGCCCATCGATAGTGCACGTTGCACTTGAAGGGCATGCTGCACTGCCGGATCCACTTTCTGCCTGGGGGTTAGTTGACCTACGAAAAGATTCAATTCTGTCGATGGAATGGAATACACAAGATTTTTTTTTCAGTGGACAACACCAGCTAGTAAAAAGTCTTGACCCACCACTTTTATTGCGGCCATGTAACAGCATCAATATGCGATAGGCCGTGAACTCTTCCACTTTGCCGGGAATGCCTAATTCATAAAGTATCTTCAAAGCTGCTTGACATTGACTGTACTCTCGCATATCGATCTGAAAGGAGCTCCTTTGAGCATCAATAGCGGGGTATTAGTGTGACTTACACTCTCCAAAGCCATGCGTGCATGTATTTCATATACTTGCACTGTGAATTCATTTTTTATTCGTTGTACCTGCGATGACAGAAATGCAGAGCCCAACGTTAACGTTCAATAAGTAAATGACGCACTGTGAGATCTTGTCGAAGACTCTTGAATTGATTACATATCCATTCGTAGGATGCTTTATCCTTCCAGCGTTGTTTCAGTTCAACGAGTGTTCGCACTAGAACGTGATATGGGCGAATAGTTTCCGGTCTGGGTTCCTGGAAGCGAATGTAAGTATCGAGACTAGGACGCTCTAATTAAACACTAACTGAAGTGAGCCGTAGATAATCCTTGAAGAGTTCTTGACTTGTTCCAACGATAGTAAACTTGTCCCAATTGGGGACATTCTACAAGACAAAAATCAACATCTAGATCATCAAACATCATACAAAAGTCCAGTGCGCACAGGATCAGCCTCCGGATCATCGGGGTTCCCTCCATAAGGAGAGGGTGACATCGAACGTGCATGTATCCGATTGAACAAGTGAGCATTCTGAGGATTCGCCGTGACTGATAGCTGACTGCCATTACCGCGGAAGGATTTCTGCCTCTCGATCTCATGTTCTCTCTGAAAACGTTGTGCCCTGCGATTAAGAGCTGCTTGATCATTCATATCCGTGACATGTGAAGCTGCATTTTTCATAGCGTTTTTCTTGCTCTTCTTGTTCATCACAGGACTATCATTTCTGAAAAGCACCTGTTTAGCAACTATTTCCATAGAGTTCACAGGGAAGTACAGCACATACATCTTGCGTTTCAAAGCGGGTTTGGGCGCTAGGCTGGGTTGGAATGACTGATATCAGCTCATCACATGCTCGTGGATTAAGAGACATACCTTTGCAGTTGAATGGCAGTCCAGTCTGTCGTCCAGAGGGTCTTTGCGGTGAAAGCGTCAGCAATTACCTGTCTTAGTTCCGCCTGCGCTTCTGGTCTATTGGAATCGGACATCTGGCCCAAACATTTTGCTACCCATTCCCTAAAAGCAATGAGCGATGCTATAAAAACACGAGGTCGCCGTGGGCTCACTTTAGCTGAGGAGGCCACGATTCAGTTGACATGGCGTATGTTGTACGAGAAAAGCGATGATATAAGAGGCTGGGGTAAGAAGAGTAGCTCTGGTTATGTTTTCGGTTGGTATAGTGGAGTAGAAGGGGCCAATGATAATAATAAGCAGTCTGAGTGTAGCAGTAGACAGTGGCCGCCGCTGCCACAGCTTCGTGACTTCCACTCAGCTGATGTTCCCACGCTATCGACTCGCAAGGGCAGGATAAACGATTTCTCAGGTAGCATTCTATTACTCAGAAACGTTATATAGACAACTTGAACCACTACCATCACCATGTTCGCTATCCACATGCACACACAGAGCAAGAGGAGTGATTCTTCTTCACAGTAAGTGGCTCTCATTATAAAAGATGTAATAAACATCCCAACATAACCGTAGCAAAGTTCTAGGGGAAGCGCTTATGCTCTATGCATGGCGATCTAGTGAGCTTTATCCGCCGGTGGGTTGTAGACTGAACAATATTATCAGCTTGCCGTGCAGATTTGGAAACAAACACTTGATCAACTCACCGATTTTCCTGCTCTTGACCAAAGCCCACTTGAATCGCTTCACGTAGATGCTGATCGCAAACAGCGACGAAAAGATAACAACAGCCTTGACACCCAATCTCTTGCGTTCATCGTGCTCGGGTTCAGAGGCCCAATTTAAGAAGGTCACGACATCCTTGGCCATCTGGGAGGTGGTGGCGGGGGTTCCTACGATAATGTCAATACGCAATCTTTTCAGCAGTTATCCAACTTTACCATCGTCGTACTCAACCAAACCGTCGAACAGCAAACGTGCCATGGAGATGGCACCACTAGGGAAGTACGGGTTGTAGTTCATCCCATCACGAACTTCGATACCTGCGGGAGGATCGATGTAGCCAGTAAGCAGGGAGAAAACGTAATCCTAGGATATGGTCAGACTTCAAGTGCCAGCACAGATAAAGCCTAGAGATACATACAGGACCGCCATGACGAGCTTTGATGATTAAACTCAAGTCCGGAGGCAGTGCACCTGCGTTTCCAGCACGAGCGGCCTCTTCGTTAGGGTAGGGTGGAGGCATGTAATCAGAGAGTTTTCCAGGTCGTTGGAACATCTCGCCGTTGTCGTCTGGGCCGTCCTGGTATTCGACCTCTTCCGCCATGGCTTTTACCTCATCGGCGGTATGGGAGACGCCAACAAGGTTGCGCCAAGCGATACGATCAAGAGAGTGGCAGGCGGCACAAACCTCACGGTAGACCTGATAACCTCGTCGAATGCTACGAGTAGAAAGATAAGATGATAGGATGGCTAGGGCACTTTTGCGAGGCAGTTAACGCGGACATACCTGGCATGATCAAAGGTGTCGAAGAGACCCTTATGAGGCCAGGGGTATACGCCGGGATGTAAACCATCTTCCGCTGGCGAGTTGGCATGTACCTCTCCGACGAAAGGCAGTGAGCCGTAGAGATAGGTGTACCAAGCTATCGACCCAGCGGAGAAAAGAGTAGCGGAGACCAGTGACGCGCGAGAGTTGATCAAAGACTGTATTTTCGAACAGAAAAAAATGAGGATGTATGTATAGCTAAGCAGTGAGATATGGTTCGCGCACTTGGAAGGCATTCGAAGCTCCAGAGCTGGACGAAGCAAAACGGACCCGCTGTCGGTTGATGAGGAAAGTGAATATGATGATTTGAGGTTTGAAAGACGAGCTGCTCACCGTGAACGAACGCGCTCCTGCAGCTTGAAGGGTCGAGCGGGATGCCCCGAACGCACCAGCATTCTTGAGGGCACTCAAGGGCAGCCTCGACAACATTTTAGTTTGAGGATTTTCGAGAGCAAGGTGAAGAAGAAGTAACACCGTCACGCGTAACTACCACCTCTTAGCGGAACGAACCGGAGTCGAACCCGAATCTGCGATGACAGCCGATACACTTCTCCATCGACCATGACATTTCCACTTATCAGATATATTTAACAGTCTCACTTTCAGTCATTTGCGAATAAACACAGTTTATATTGGTACTGTAGTGAACCTGCACTTCAGACGTGGCTGACACATCCTAACCAAGGTCTTAACCATGCCCTCAGGCACTCAACAGCGCTATAACATACTATCGGGAATATAGAAAGTATAAATGTTCGTGCAGACAGAGTACCGTCCAAAGTATACAAAATCAAAAAGGTGACAGATAGTGTAACTCAGCCCTCGCACAAGGAAAACCCATCCCGTATATTTGGGTTTGTTGCCATCTTACAGTAGACAGTCGCAAAGGGCCTCTGAAGCGGACGTGAGCAAGTGTCACTCGATCACAGAGAAAAAACAAACCCTCTGCACAGCAGCAAAGACAGGCTCCTGCTAAGCATGCCATACATCCCATGCCGCCTCCGCCCCCTCCTTGCTGCTGAGGTTGTTGTCTAGAGAACCACTCGTTTACTTATCGTTGTCGGTTCAAACACCACAGGTCACTTACACATAAACAGTTTGAGGTGGTGGTTGAGGTTGGTAACCGGGCTGGCCGCCGCCATAGCCAGGCTGGGGACCGTACCCTTGGTACGATTGCGGAGGTTGCTGAGGGTAATAGCCACCCTGCCCTGGTGGTGGGCCTGTATGCACTGTCAGGACGACCCGCCTACAAAAAAATCAGGTTACAGGCTACATACCCTGTGGGGGATAGTAAGGTTGTTGTTGCTGTTGGCCGTAATAATCTTTGTTCGACATGAGTGCGTAAAGAGGGCGTAGATGTGTTGTTGAGCAGGTGAACGGCTGACTTGTATTTGAGAAAATGAACCGACAATTTTCTTCGCACGGTCCTCGTGTCGTCACAGCCCCGCCGCGTCACGCAGAGCTGCGCGAGACTGCGCTTGGACCTGCGCCTCGATGTCATAGCAGCAGTGCTACCACACCGCAGCATGGCCATACGACCCCGCTTTGCACCCTAAATCTATGCACTTTTACTTTCCTTTTGATACCGAAATCCTATGCCTCACCGCACCAACGTGATGAAGGACAACTGTACTTGCCTGGAGTCCAAGTGTCTACTACTCCAACACGGGAAGACGTCGAGCTCACATGTAGCGACGCTCGCTCGAAGTAGCTGCGAGGAATCCTTCTTTTGAATTTGGTATTTCTCAACGTTGACCTTATCTCACCACTATCTCGGATATCTTCTCATCCCAGATCAGAAGCTGGCATTGTTAAGATCACTGCAAGACAGAATGAGTTCGATTTACTTTAACAGTTATGTCCGGCCAAACCTTGTGTGACAATAGCAAGTTCGATATCTCTCTCCTTATTACCTTAATGCTCTTCGTTGAACTTTGTTTCCCCGGATGTGCCAGCGTAACCGCAAGTGTAGCCGTACAAGCGCAACGATTGAATGGTTCAAGCTCAAGTCTCATGTGGAGCCTTCGTTAAGCCCATCTTCGAATTCGTTCTTATCATCATCAAAATGCTCGCACCACACTTCACTTCTCAAGTCGCACCACAATCGAAAAAGTTTCAAGAAAAATAATAATGAGAGATAACAAATGCCCATAGCAAGAATGAACGAAACGTGACACAATTATGTACATTAGTACATTTAATAAAAAAAGATGGCAAAGGCGTGGAAATGCGAGTGACCCGGAGCGACAAGTACGAATATCTAAGGTCTAAGACATATTGGGCGTAAAGGCATGAATTCGTGCACCTTGGCGGAGAAAGCATTGCGTTAGACGGGTTTGGGCTGTAATGATACGCGGTCAGCTCTAACTGATTTTTAAAAATGAGGGTCATTGGACTTGCAGGGTGCAACGTAGTTTTCATGTGCGAGAACGTCAAAAGGTCGTGTACGTGCTTGAGCGAGAACTGTCCCGTGCTCCGCGATGCTCATAGCGCCAGAAGGGTCCGTCCTGCAAACAAAGGCACAACTCAGAAAGGAATAGCGGCAGCTCCTCGTGTCTGCTTACTCTGATATTCGCAACAACGCAATCCCCAGTTGGAAGCGACCTCTCCAGCGAATGCTCACATCCGAGAACAGAAAATACAGTCCAAGTCGTCCTTGCAAGTCTCTTAGCTTTTGCGGCGAGGCGACTAGGTTCCCATAGAGTAGCCTTCGCGGAGGGACCTCACCAGTCGGAGAGGAACCGACGTCCAACGGCCTCCCATCATCCGTAAAAAGTGACAAATGTGCGATCAAGAATGGCAGTTCCATCTCACTGGCATATAGAGCTGTCAGCTTAGCGCATCATACCGTACTGTCGGTCTGGATGACAACTTACGGAATTATAGAATTTCCGAAGCGATCTCGCACTATGAGCTGTACGACGATAGGCGGCGCTAACGGCAATCGAGAGAGACTAGCGGATCCAAATTCTGCCGTGCGTTGTGGGTGTTGCACTACATCTAGGTAATAGGATCTTTAGGTTATGTTAGAGGTCATTGTGGTGATGCGTTGTGAATTGAATAAAAAATATACTTGCTTCGTCTGGTTGTCATTCAGGAAAGAGGAATGCTGAGGACGAGACTGTGTAGGAGGATATAGAATTGGTGAGGGAGTAGCGCGGCCATCGGAGCCAGCCTGATTCCATGGGGTACTGCGCCCATTGCTGGGCGACGTCTGGGAAGGCAAGCTCCAAGGCGTGGGTGGAGATTGAGTACTTGACTGGTCGCTGGTACTAGTAGCAGCAGGAGATGCACGTTGAGCACCGTCGCAAATACACGGTGTATCTGATAATACCCTGCATATGTTCAGCAAAATCAGGTGAGCGTCGTCTGGGGCAGATAGAAGCCACGTACCGTGATGTACAATTTTTATGGCTGACCTGTTTGATCGGATGTATTATTCGATGCAAGCACTGCGGAGGGTATCGTCAACAATAGAGTTGTGTCATGATGGAAAAACAAACAGAAGACAAAGGAAGGATACTGACGGTGTGGTGAGCGGTGGGGCTCGGGAGTGAAGGCTCATCGCGACTTATAGAGGGGTCGAAGGGAGAGACATTCCTAGAGAATACCTTTTCACGCGAGGGCTGCTTGGACCAATAGTTACTTTCGATTGAACGGCCAGGCATTGGTAATGCGGCGGATGATTGCCTGATGTGAAGGACAGGCGATATACCCCGACAGGGGAAACCAGAAATATCGAGCAGCAGAAGTGGGTCATTTATGCATTTTATGTGTACGATCGTGATTATACCCACTCATTTCCAGAAAGCGGAGCTCGGGGGCAAAGGAAGATAGATGAATCAATCTCAAAAGTCCAAAAAGTTTGACAGATCTCTATGTGACCGATTTGGCCATAGCCCGTTCGGCCAATATACGGGTCCTTCTCTGTACATGATCAACATGCTAGTAATAGCTCCCTGTGAATTCTATGGAAGACGCTTACATTGACGACATTCATGTCGAGAAGCCTGGTAAACGAGAAAAAATATTATAGTGATCTATATTACAAAGGGCAATCATACGCTCTTCTTCACGTAGCTCCATACTCCTGCCAGTCCCGATATAAACGTTGCTGCTGCGATAGCAGGCTTCACTCCGGCTAACACATGTTTCCATTAGTTTTAGACACGTAAAGCAGACGCGCAAATGGACAAATTTGTACCTGTCGACTTGAACAGTCCGCCTGTGAGCGCACCAGCGGCCATGCTGCCGATTGTGTCATGTTTTCCTCGCACAGAATCTATCGTCGAGTTGATCCCATTATAAGCCAAGGCTAAAACGATCGATGTCAATAACATAACCAGGCATGCGTTCCGACAAGAATGGGGGCCTACCTAGCACGCCAGCCGAGTTACCTATGAAGGTCCCCCTTCTCGTGACAGCGTTGAGGACGCTGTTGATCCGGAGTCGCGCGTTTGACACGGCTAGTGGTCTTCGAGCGCCTTCGCTCACACCCCAAACACCACCCAGGGCCAGACCTGGGATAGATGAGTGAGCATGTGACAAAACGAAAACAATAAGGATGGCCCAAGAAGGAGATTGGAACAGTAAGATAAGGTGAGAGAAGGGCGATACGTGGAGAAAAGAAACACGAGACAAGAGAGCAAGACTCATGGGCGTGAGCCGAATGAGAGGGCCACTTACCACTGAGGTACATGGTGCCGGTTCCATAGCACAGGTCATCACTCCAACCCCGAGAAGGAATAGCAGTTCCAGCCCCTGGTAACTCGCTCGTCTTATCATCATCTAGTAATAGATAGTCTAATTTATCACTAAGTTGTGCCATTGGATGTAATTTTGCTGGGTCGTAGGCGCCCAAAAGGAAGTCATTAGCAGTAACAGCACTGTCGACGGGGGCGTGGCCATCGCGAGAAAAAGTAGCAGAACGGATGAAGTCTGCAGGGTCCTGAGACGTCGAAGCGTTGTTCTGAGAGTCTGTGGAGGACATGGTTCAGGAGAGCCTGTGATGCTTGAGGACGGGGACAACAGCGATGGGCTTGCGAAAGCTGCTTGAAATTTTGGAACTTGGAAGGGCGCGAAGACCCGGAGAGGGAGCGTGGGAATCTGTGGGAGTAACGTGCCCAAAGCGGAAGAGAGCGAGCCGCGTCCGAGCCAATTTGCCTTTTCAGCTCTGAACAATTGGGATGCACTCTTTTGGCTTGCGAGCTGTAGCTAGGTTCGCTGGCGTGTCAACAAGGACTAGGGCACCAGCACCACCCAATGCGAGCTGGTTCTGCCGTGTAGCATCGTTACATACAGCGTCCACTGACAGGCTCACCTCCCATACGCGTGCACGCGCCAGCAAAACACACAGGAGTACGTCTGTCAGGTAGCACATAGCACACTCCAGCGTGACACTTCCAACAGGATGGGCAACCTCGACAACCCCCCAGTCATCTACCTCTGACCCCGCAGACGCAGAGGCAATGCAGTGTCTCGAACAGGGAACCCAAAAACTCGAAGAAGGCGACGTGCAAGCCGCCAAAGCTCTCTACAAACGAAGCGTTGACATCAAACGCAACGCAAGCTCGCTCTTTAATTTGGGCGTGACTCATTATCATCTCAGTATGTCCATTCTTTCTCAAAACGGCCAGGTGGCTTATCTATTGCCAGAGGAATTCGATGAAGCCATCACCGCATGGAAAGAATCAATAGCACTTCAACCAGCTAGCGCTGATGCTCATACAAGTCCGTATATGAATCATGCATGCTGTCTCAGCACCTACTAACGCTCACTCTAAAGATCTCGCGAGTGCATACATAATTTCTCCTGTCTCTCGGCCCGACCTTGCTCTTCACCATTTACAGCACGTACATCCCTTTCAGGCTTCTTGCTTGTCCCTCACTATTGTTTTCAGCATCGCGGCTTCACTCTCACCCGAAGACCCTGAGATTGCTTTCAATCTCGCCGCTGTTCTGGAAGCCAGTCAGTCGCGTTTTGCCTTGCTCTTATTGTTCCTATAATTAACTGTTCTGCTCAGCTGGACAGCTCGAGGAAGCCCTCAAGCAGTACACACGCAGCAAGGAATTCGGCGTCGAGCGTGCTGTTATGCATATCCGCAACGTAAGCTGTCGTGTTTTGTAAGCGCACTCCGACTCATCTTCGCAATAAAGGTCAGCGCAAAGATCCTGGGGCAAAAGATGAAAGCTGCGGAAGACGATACGAAGAAGTCGGGCTCGTGACGTCTAAATGTCGTGATGGCTCACCTGCAGGCTCATGTAAGAATATGACTTTCCGCCTTTAAATGTCAGGAACCTTCGTATGTCGATATTTTGATGTGCAGATTGCAAAATGGGTAGGCTGGGCGTGTTGTTCACGCTTCAATCAATGTGCCGTATGAGATAATAAGCCACCCATATAGTGGCATTTTTCAGCGCCTCTACATTTGGGCACTGCCCTACTTTTCCATGAATTATTGGCACATGTGCAATCGTCCGACGGAAATGCCCAGGAAATATGGCTACGGTATTTCATATACGATCGCTGACAGAACCGCTATCAGGTCTCTTAGATGACTCTCCTGATATTCTCGTGTCATCCTTTCTGGCTCGCCAATTCAAGCTTCCAGAAGGATCATCGGATCTCAGTCCGAACGTGTCTCCTTGACCTATACCGTTTTGGTGACCACGACCCATGTACCTTGGAGATGACTGATAGCGGGGGGCCAAGCCTCTCCTGGGCGCACTGCCGCGCGAGTAAGGGAAGCCATGCCCACGAGCTGTCGAAACTTGACGGTCAAAATGGGTATAAGATTGATTACTGTGTGCAGAGTATGCGCCACGAGGAGTGAACGAAGTTAAGGGTCGTAATTGACTTTGACTCATTCCTCGCGCAGCTGGCGAAGAGCGTACCCGCCTGATTATGGAAGATATATCGGCGCGTGTATACGTCGATGACGGATGGTCTGACGGACGCAAATATATGATACAGTCATGTCCTTCGTTCGGCGACGGGGACTTGAAGTCCGAGGCGAATCGTGAAAGAATAGAAAGGCCGTGTTCATAATCTTTGATAGTTGGATGTACAGTTCCTGCAAAAGTATTGTTCAATCACGGTGGGGAAAGCAAATAAACCGGTGCACGTCCTATACATACGTTCTCGAAGACGGGAAGCACATACCTGAAACAAGAACACAATTAGCAAAAGCGCGCTAGCCTCCCACATACAACCGCAATGAGTGCTTATGGAGCTAGTACTCACTGATTGGGGGCAGTCAAAGACAATAACCCAGACGGATATTCCGGGAAACTCGCGAGCGATATTGATCCAGTAGGACCTCTGCCTGTGATAGTTCGCATGCTGTCAATATCCTCCGTGTTACTGTATTTGTTCTCCTCTACTTACGATGCATCGAAGTTGGTGCGATCAATACAAACAGACAGACCCTGACGAAGACATCGGCGGGCTAAAGCCTCCACTTTCTGTCTGCTTCCCAGGTCATCTTGATTGCATCGGCGAACATTAGGGAAGTGCTGTTCAAGTGCCTCGGCAAATGTTGACTGAATGAGGAAAATATATATTTCAGCGATATAGACGTGAAATATTAAGGAAAAGCGTGCCTTTCCGGATGCGATCAGTCCCACCAAGACCAAAACCACTTGTTCATTGCTATTCAGGAGTTCATTGTTCTGAGAATCTGACATGACCTGTCAATGGAAAAGTATCAATAAAGGTCGTGACTGCTCAGGTTAAGTATCTAGAATGCTGTAGCTGGGCTGGTGACGGATTACGTTTTGTGACTTCAAACTCAGGAGACCATTGGACTTAGACTAAGATTTTTCTCCAGCGCTAACTCCCTAGTGGATATACCACTGCAGGTCATAGCTCCACTAAAGTACCGCCCCTTCCCACGTAGACCAGCAGCAAACTAAACAAGTTATATTACACGCCCTGTCCTACAACAGCGGGAGGCCCAAAAAGAAACCTTACAGTGCCCTCATTCCGGCCCAACAATGCAACATCGTCTCCACTATACAGTGCACTAGGGTCTGCATTACCCAGTGGTTGTCGCGGTAGAGCTGGATACTCAGTCTCTCGCATAAGAATTTTCAGCCGCATCAGTTGATCCGCTTTGTATGGTACAGGTGGGAGCTGAGTGTACGGGGCGTTTGCAGAAAAATGCTGATTTCGAGGCGACGGGTGAGGTGAAGGCGACTGTGGTGTACTGGGTGACGTGTTAGCAGATGGGTTTTGAGCCGCTTGTATCAGAAGGTCAATGAGAGTGTGTGCGATTTCTATCAGATAGGGGTTTAGAAGAGGCACTCTGGATATTTTGAAAGCGCGGTACCTTCCAAATCTTCAACTTGAGCCACAAATTTCTGCTCCCAGCCGCCCTTTTTACCGAGTATACCAGAGATTTTTGTGCCATCGTTCGCACTCGACTGGTCTGGGAGGAGAGAAGGGTCGATAGAGGAAAGTAGAGAAGCAGTATACAAACATCCCAAAGCTACAACATGTGGAGGATACTGTATAGGGACAAGAGTGCGATGACTGATCATAGCTACGGTTAGAAAATTACCTGAAGCAGAAAATATCAGTGTACCCACCTATCCACAGTCAAACGCCAGGCCAGCTTGATCATCTTTTTCGATGCTAAAACATGGTATGCATAAATTTTGAGCTGTAGCTATCCGCAAGACTGATACTTGCCTCCTAGTATTTTCCCGATCTTGATGACATAAGGGAATGGCATTCTAGAGGTGAAATTGAAGCATATCGTCTCTAAGATCAGCCTTTCGACGGCCAAAAGCCGTTGACGATCATGCTCGGCTGTCTGTGACAGCATCTGATCAGTACTACAGCAGGTTCACCACCACACGAGCTCCTACCGCTGGATCCATATCGATTTCACCTCCAATAGATTTCGATTTTGCTGCTAGTTCAGGAAACCGCACTGCGTAGGATACCATCAAGATTTCTCGTGGCTTTTTCAGAGTGTCATGCATCTTGGTCGATACATAAAGCGAAGCCAGAGACACATCCTTAAATACGGCTCAGTGGAACGGCTCAGCGCAATGACAAGTGGACATACATGATAGTTAAAGTCCTTGCGAGGAAAGAACAAGTGGAAACGGTGATATAAGTTCTGTGCAGTTGCAACCGTCTTTCTCGGACTTGGATTGTGATATTAACTAGTGAATCCAATATATCACTAAGGGCATAACTTACAAGCCGACCTTTGCACCGACTGCTTCTATAAATCCACAACCCTGTTGCCTGGCCTTTTCTTCCTGTGTGGCAGAGAGCTTTCCTCTTTGCTTTTCAGATAAATACTCGACTTCAGCTGGAGTAAAGTAGGGATGGTGATATTTGGAAGATGAAGGTGGCAATTGGGACGGCGATGGAGGGTCCATACTAGTCTGACTAGATTGTTTTACTTGCGACTTGAAAATGAAGAAACTTGATTTACTGCAATGACATATAAGTAACAAGATACTTGCAACCCTTCGTCGCCTTCAAAGTCGGTGGTAGGATCCAAGACAGACGCGTGAGCGGTCACGTGACTTAGCGTTGTCTGACGCATCGGCATTCCCCGAATGACTATGTCCCAAGGAAATTCCGAAAACATGTCATGAACGTTCTTCCTTCCAACAAAGTCCATTACACAGTCAGAAGTTCTAACAACAAAAGACGGTAATCTATCTAAAATTTCAGCGGCAATGTAAATGCCTTCTATCAGAAAAAGGGAAGACTAAGAATCATATGAGCATACAATAGCGTCGAATTGGGAGCACAAGATTCTCCACGGAGATTTCAAAAATTTCAAAAAACTCTACAAGTCCACGTATCTCTATATGCAAAGGTCCAGCATAACAATAAGAAACTAGGTAATCATGCGAGATCAACTGAATGAATTAATGCATCAGACTAGCTAGACCAATTAAGGTATAGGCCTGCACTCACCATGCAGGCACGGTCAACGGTATCTTAACAGTAGTCTGGCGCGATACAGGTGGTTTAGATCAGTAGTTGAAACTAGATAATGTCGATGACAGCTTACCGCCAACCCCTGAAGATAAGAAAATGCCAAAAGGGGTACGGAAATGACAAAAGGTCAGGAGTGCAGTGGTGCAATCATGTGTCAGGATAGATTAACGTACAGAAAGACTGGTTTCTTTGTATTTGACACTCATGTCTGCAGCAGTTAGTCGCATTGCTTCAATGGCTTCGTCCAGAGTGACTCGGTAAACGCCATGGCTTGCCATAGACAGCTGGGCAGCGGTAACAGCTTTAACGGCTACAGAACGGGCATCAGAATATCGCTTTAAGGGGTTTTCCGTCGGACCAACCTCCTAGACTATTCCGCTCCTGTGAAAAAAGTATGCATCAAGTGGGACGGATGAATATTAGTACAAAAATCGTACGATACAAGGGACCTGCACAAGGCCGTCAATTGGATCGCATGTCAGGCCAAGATTATGCTCTGTAGTAATCCTTATGTTATCTTTTTTTTCCTGGAGCTCGATAAAAGAGGACTCGCCTATGCCTATTTCTGCGGCCTGAGACAAGAGGAAATAAAGCTCCGATGCGATAAAAATGTAAAAAGCGAGCTAACCTGCAGCACTGTCTCTGGGGAAGCTCCCATACACGCTGCAAAGCCAGCACTAGCCATAGAACACGCAACTACATCGTTGAACAAGATTAAAATATGTTTAAGTCCATTATTATATCATCCATCCGAAAACTCACCACCGACTTCAGCCTGACAACCGCCTTCTGCAGCAGAAATGGTGCTCCCTCGCTTGAACAACATTCCAACAGCCTGACAAGGTGTCGGCCAAAATTTTTAAGAGATTCAGAGGACTGCAAGGCGGATAAAATAACTTACAGCAGCTGTAAGCAGGAACGTGGTCACCGATTTCTCTGGGTCATCGCTGACGAACTATCGAACTATCTGAGCGTCCAATATTTCATTGGATTGCGAAGACGACAGACCTCGACTATGTATTTCAATACAGCGGGAATGACGCCTGCAGCACCGTTAGTTGGGGATGTCACAATACGTCCACCACCTGCGTTGACTTCGTTGACTGCGATAGCGTAACAGGAGAGGAAATCCACAGCTGGTATCATTGTTCTACGCTATATTCCCCCGTCCATTGAGATATGACTTGTGCAGCATCAGCAGTTCGTAGAAACTCACAGGAGGCATAGGTAACACGGCATGATCAAAAGATCCAACTACCCAAGGTGAACGCTTGGAAACTTTCCGTTCTGAGACATTATCTTTCGTGGAGTGGGACGTTGACGACGGACTGTCCGTCGATTCAGGCTCTTCAATGGCGCCGACTGGGAGAGAATCTGCGCCTGCGCCAATCATGGGAAGGTTTGAACTAGATATACCAGGATAGAAACTAAGGGCGTGAAACAAATAAGCCTTTAAAGAAGTGTATGGGATATCAAGGTCAAGGAGTTGCGCACCCTCGCATAAGGCGTCTATACAGCATTGGAGCTCGACGGCGAAGGTTCAAGCGTCCAGGCAGTGTTTTCTCTGCAGTTGTCACTCCGGTACGAATGCAATCGTCCATGACGCCCCATATGCGCATGATCTAAGCCACAAAGAATCGGTATGAAGTGAAGGAACAAGACACAAAACAACTTTACCCTATCATTTATGTCTGCGTCTGTCAACCCAAAGTAACGTTCGTTATCATGAACAATTTGCGCGATTGTCAGCTGAGTTAGCAAGGTGCTTTTGATGTAACCTGCGCATCATAGAGCGTGAATTGACTAGGCACTTACATTATGCTTCTTAGTCAACGCCAGCAGACTGTCTCCGGATTCGAAGGGATAAGGAGGATGACCAGGGTCTTGGTATGCCTCTTCATTGTCTTTGTTTGAAAGTGCGCCTTCCGGCAACGACTCGGAGAGACTATGAGTCTGGTGCAACCTGGCGCCATGGACAGCACTCTTGTCGACGCCTTTGTAAAATAGATTCTCATCCACTAATCCAAACATCAAGAAATTATTAAGATCACAAAGAGGTAAAACCACCTTTCGTCTTGTCATTCACCACGAATCCTCCGCCGACGCTAATTACATTCATTATAAAAGTGGTATGAACTTCACGTTTGATTTATTACCTGAAGTACTCGTTCGTGGCCAACAGATCACCTTCCTCGTTGAAGCAAGAGAACCGCATTCCGTTGGGGTGGGTCTTGAGAACTTGATCCCAACGCCAGAGCATGTCACGATCCATATCGTAGGTAATGCGGTGTTTTCCGCCCAAGTGGAGTACTTTGTTCGTAACAATAGCCTCATACCTTGATGGTATAGTTCCGGTATCGATTGTTTCTGGGTCTGAACCTATTATAGGGGATATTCATTAAAATCTGAAGGTGAAAGTGGCCAAGAATACTTACCTTCTAGACCAAGCAAAATGGCTTGCGGCGTGTGGTGGCTGATATTGGGGTGATGAGAGTGTGAATGATGTAAAGGATAACATATGATGCTTACCCTTTTCCTACCAAACGGAAATAGAAGACATGGAGTGAGAACCTGAAACGACAACACGAGTGACGTACCTGTTGCAGCCAGTGAACCATATCTATAGTTCAGGTCAAATGTGTCAATAGTTACATAGAGGTATAATGCGGCCATGGTGAAACATACAGCACTATTTTGATCGTCTTGACCTGTGGAAATGAATGACTTGAGTGACTTCGCAACAGCAGCGCAAAATAAAAATTTACCTTGCCCAAGAGCCCCAGCTCCTGCAAGTCGGCGATAAAGATTTTCCCCGCACGCATGGGTCCGACGGTATGTGACGAGCTTGGTCCCACTGCTCGGCCTTTAATCTACCTGCACAAAAGCTGGAGATAGACACATACCTCCAATACTGAACAGATCAAAAGTCGAGATGACCGCATGTCCTGGCTGAAGATTAATATGCTCCTCTCCCACCTCAATTGGTTCACTATCTTTCGACATGTTGATAGCCAAATGATTGGTCGGATAAGCCAGCGCAGACGAGCACGAAACGTTCCTAGAGCGATGAAGAGTGGTCCTGTTGGTCAAATAGTGTGGTCCTTTGCATTTTAGTCGGATGTTAGCACGAAAACACGATAGCATGATTAAGAACAAAGTTCTGTTTTTCTTAAGTTACTGTGGAGAGCAGAGCTGTTAGAAAGCGAGAATGCGGTACTGCGATTGTAATTCTGAACCTTGCCTTCACTGAAACGGACGGTTCAAGTGACGGCACGTATCGCCAAAAGAGGCAAGTGCTATCTTCCCTTTGAATCCGTTCCGCTGCCAGCTGGCTTTTCTTGTTCCACCACCGTTAGACTCGGACCTCACCTTCCTCTGCCTCTGTGACCTCCAAAACGCACTGAAACATTTGAATTCTCTTATCAGAAGTGTATATGTGGTATATATAATTACCCAATGGTGTAGTCATCTTCACTCGTACGTTCCATACAGTCAAACCGAGAAAGGCGAGACCAGACCAGTGGATGTGATAATATCAAGGATAAAGTCGCAAAATGATTCTTCACAAGTTGAGAGAGTCTGGGCTCTCGACATACGTGACGAGTTCTTCCATGGAATGTCTTTGACTGGCTTTCGTAAGTGTTGAGCGATAGTGTTGCAGCCATCAAGCTTATCTTGTCCCCTGCAGGTCAAGAATAACACGTCGTCCGGTGATCATGTAGAATAGCCATGTCTCGTATCGACTTCTGCATGCGCTCTGCAACAACGCCATGGTTTCCCTTTCCTCCACGCTGGATGACTGTCATGACAGTAGCTATCAGTGGGCGTACGACACGAAATCACCCGCCGCCAACCTCTTTTCATTGAAATGTCGTAAATTTCTGACTCATCTGTGTTGGAACGTCCCAATGCTGCTGCCATCTGGAATTTTATGGCGTGACCAGAAACAATGTTTATGGTGTTCCTGTCTTGACCCTTGGTCACCGTATTAATATCGCTGTGCGTAGCGAGGTTCTCTGGTCGGGGATGTTGGTCCTTCCTGATTGGACTTGTGGAAAATCAGTTACTGCTATCCTCAGCACTTGACCATACTGGTATATGCTTTTCCAGACCGAAACACGAGGCAGACTCGGCAAAGTATTCTCATGTTTACTGTCACGAAAGTTGTAATATGGCCAAAGGAGAAATCGATGTACGTTATGAACGCGCCACTATCCAGGGTTCGAACGAGGCTGATTTTATATAATATAGCCGTTCGCCGTGCGGTGTTTCCTTCAATTCACTCTGCTAAATTCTAAGTGTGTCAGGGCTGATACAGTAGTGTATTAGTGACGAAGATTGTAAGCCTCGTGATTAGTATGAATCAAGATTTCAATCAAGTTGCTTGCGATGTGACTCGGTCATGTCAACAGCGGTGGTGATGTGAAGGAGACGGATGTTGTAGTATTGGTTTGGTGACAATGAGCTCTGTTGTTAGAGGCGGATCAGGGCATGAGTAATAGGACCAAGAATAGCGGGAGATTCGCTGTCGAAGCTTGTTTTGTGAATTGGAGGACCAAAGTGGGCTGCTTGGCGGTGTCAGGAAATGTGATACTGGATCTGATCTGTAGAGAGGATGTATTAGACATGATGTTTTCTGAGGTGGATTGGCTGAATTATGTGACAATGAGCCACTATCAGATATGTTCGGTATTTCTCGGCGCTGATCTCTGTCATCTCGCGAGCCCCAATTTTCTCCATCGTTTCGCGCGCGCCGTTGCTATTCGACGCGCTGGTCTTCTGTAACGACCACCCTCTCTTTCTTTCTTACCCTCACCTCCGCTCACTCCATCATCGCTGCAAATCCTCCTTTCTCAAGCCTGCAGCCCTATTTATCGGAGCGCATAGGAACACACCTGGCGGTATGTTCATGTTTTATCTAACGTAAACCCATTCTACGCATTGACTTTTGGGGTTCCAATTCATACTCTCATCAAGGCTACTTTCACCCGTCCAATACCTCTTTATTTCCAGCACAATCCACGCCGTCGTGTCATAACACACTAATTTTCACTCAGCTTCACTGCCAACGATGACCTCAAAGGCCTCCGTCGCCGGTACTCCTTCCCGGGAACGGCATCCGACGTCGTCTTCGCAGTTGACAGCTTCTCCAATTCCCATGCGTACCACCGCCTCTTCATCGACATCCTCTTTAGTCACGTCGTCAACAGCACCCACAACCAGTCCAATCACCCTTGAGGCTATACTTGCTGCCCATGCCAACGCACCCAATCCCTTTGCGGCTGCTCTCGAACAGGCTCTGTCCGAACGCAACGTATTCTCCACACAAAACACCCAGCTTTGGAAGCTCATCGAGAAACAGCGTTCCGGTTACAGTCAAGTGCTAAAAGAGCTCGAGCGCGTCAGGAACGAGAGGGATACGTTCAAGGCTAGACTCCAAGCTGCAGGGCTTAGTGACGAACTGCCCAAGAGAGAGGAGAGGGAACGCGACAAGTCATTGAGATCATCTGCTTCCAATTCTACCATGGCAAGTACTTCTATTAGTTTGAATGGGAGTGCAAACCCGAAAGCAACTATGGCGCGACAGCAGTCAGACGACGTAGGTGGGTATCACTCGCCGTTGCACACCTTCACAACCTTCCCACTAATTTTGATTCGACCGTTTTTATTTTTTATTTTACTCCACCATCCGTTTAGCAACGCCTCGAAATAACAATCACCAATTCCCCACTGCACCCTCCCAGGAGCCACTACCCACACGTGACTCAGCAGTTTCTCCACCCACCCACACTCAGAAATCATCACGTCCACATTTTGTCCCACCCCTGGTTGTCCCACCACGGAAAACCTCGTTAGCTTCAACCACAACCTCTTCGCCAGACGTCCCGTCCTCAGCAGATGTTGTTTCAAGTATGTCGACATCAGCTCTATCAGAAACACCGCCTTGGTCTCAACAAGGTTCCTCGGAATCTCCACCGACGATGTCAAATGGTGCTATGAAAACCACACCACCTGTGTTGGTGGCTGGACAGACAGCACTGGTGGAGTACGCAACTCCGTCGTTATCGATTGAGCGAGACGTATCCCTGGAAACGAGTTCGACTTCTACTTCAAGCCGTACTCCGTCTTTACAGTCATCCACTGTCCCACCTAATAGCACCCTGTATCCTCCGCCAAGCTCCGGGTCATCGTTATCCCTTCCTTCACAAAACCCCGTTATGTTGAGTCCCATAGTAGAGCATCGTGGTCCATCCCGCGATTCTCGAGTATCTTTACCTGACGAGGCAAAACGATACATTGCCAATATGGGTGAATCGCCTGTGCCTAGCCCGAAGTTAAGCGGATTTGGCTCTCCAAGAGCCTCGCCCGATCCTCAAGGACGCCAGGCGTTAGCGAGTAATGCATCTGATAATGCCTCATCTGCCTCTTTAGCCCTCGACAAGTCATCAAGTAGGAGAGACCACGCCGACAAGGATCCAGTACCTGAAGATACAGGTGCGGCTCAGTTTTTGGATTTAGGCGATGAAGGCGAGGATGAGGAGGTTGATGAAAAGAAGTTGATATCGCCAGATCGGCGAGGCATACCAAGATCTCCAGTCGAAGACTTCCCTCTGCCCCCTTCACATGGCCCAATGCTTTTACCAAATTCAACTCAGCTACAGGCCCATTTGATGACGCCCACGCAGGCCCATCCACATCTATACCCTACCGCCACACCTCCGGCTCATCTGCAGTCACACATGCAAGCCATGGCTCCCGACTCACCTGTTCCCTCTTCATACTTAAATTCTCAACAACCTGCGACAACCCAGAATGCTCCTACACTTTCTTTCCGTGCGCTACCTCTTGTCTTTGAGGATCTCAAGACGACACGTGTATCCGTGTCTCATTCATCCATTCGGGCCAATGACAGAGGAAAGGAAGTACTCTCCTTTATCATCGAGTTGGATCCAGGTAATAGGAAGGAGCCCTGGAGGGTGGAGAAGTTGTATTCAGATGTGCTGGGATTGGATCAACGGATGAGGATGTGTGTTGCAAAGGGAGTCGTAAAGAAAATTGGGAACTTGCCTGAAGGGAAGTTGTGGAGGGACCACGCACCTGCTAAAGTTGATCAGCGAAAAGTAAGTATATTGGTCGTTGGCACATCAGGTTTCTGATCATAGGTATTACAGGTCGCACTGGAAGTGTATCTCCAAACTCTGATTGATCTTCCAGTTAAGAACAAGGACGAGGTTATTGCTTTCTTCACGTCAGACATTGTACGAGATACGAGGAAACCAGTCTCGCAAGCTGGGTACAAAGAAGGCTACCTGACAAAACGAGGGAAGAATTTCGGAGGTTGGAAAACCCGGTACTTTGTGTTGCAGGGTCCAGTCTTGGAATATTATGAGAGCGTAAGTGTTAGTGCCATAGGACCCAGCAACGTTTGCTCATCGATCTGTGATAGCGTGGTGGTGCGCACCTGGGATCAATCACAATCACTGGGGCCCAAATAGGGCGGCAGCAGAGGTCAGGCGAGGCTGATGAAGAGAAAGACTACCGTCATGCATTTCTCATCATCGAAGCGAAGCGAGGGCCTGGTGGTAGTCACCCTAGACACGTCCTCTGCGCCGAGAGTGATGCTGATAGAGATAGCTGGGTTGAGGTCCTTGTGCGGTATGTCTTGGGCTCATACAACGAAGAACCCAATGTCTCGTCGGGCCCCAGTCCGATCTCCGTCAATGTTGGTCAAACGACAAGCTTTGGCTCTGCCCAACCTCGATCAAGTACGAGTTCCACCAATGAAAGCGTCACCACTCCAAACGGGAAGCGACCGATTCGCGCGATGTCCAAAGACGATATATCTCGGGGGCCTGCTATACCTATCTCCCAGTTGGCACCAGACGCTCATAATGCCAAGTTGTTCCAAAGTCCGCCTGTAGACGATCTGGGATCATCCAGTCCCGTGAAATCAATCAATCAACCATCCATACATCATTCGCAAAGCGGTCATTTTACTGCTGAGGACACCGCACGGCGGATACTGGAGAGAGGCCAGCCATCAAACACCCTGGATGCTCCCTTGTCGAGCTCGCTGCCTACATCATCTCCACTAGAAAGTGCCACTACACAGTTGGCACCTATCGGCCAAAGAGCAAACTCCGAACTTGGTCATTATCCTGATTTACAGGATCGTCGAGCAGGCCCCGGTCAACAGGAATCGTTCTCACCTGAGCAACATCGGACGAGAGACCCACGTCGGGACAGGAAATCGTTCCATCCAACGCTGGGTGCTGTTGGTTCATCCCCGCCACGTGATCGAGCCCCTTCACCAGATGTAATGGCGACTCCAGTCCGAGGAGATCCTAATGGGCAGGTTAAAATATCTGGACCACTTGGTGGCGCGCCCATACCGATGGGTTACAAGTTCGGAGGGAAGGATGCTCCTTCTGAGAGTGCGGCGGCACAAGAGAGACGAGAGAAGGCCAAGTCGCGGTCATTCTGGGGCTTTGGCCGACCTAATGGTGTGTCTGATTTTTTTCGTCCATGATGATATTTTTGGTGCTGAGTGATTCGCAAGCCGATAAAATGCATGTTGCGCATGTTTCTCGAGCGGTGTTTGGTATACCACTTGAGGAATCTTTAGAAGTCGCGGAGATTGCACGTCTCCCTGCTGTCGTATTCCGCTCTATCCAATATCTGGAAGCCAAGAAGGCGGAACAGGAGGAGGGTATATATCGGCTTAGTGGTAGTTCTGCTGTCATCAAAAGTCTCAAAGACCGATTCAATACTGGTATGTGACTTCTTATCATTATCGATGTCAAAATATTGAACCAAGTTGCAGAGGGAGACGTTGACCTTCTGAGCTCAGACGAGTACTGGGATCCTCATGCCATTGCTGGTCTTCTGAAAAGCTTCTTGCGAGAACTCCCCGCCAGTATACTCACGCGCGAACTTCATCTCAAGTTCCTCGATGTTATTAGTACGCGTTCCTCCTTAATGTATCCACATATCTAACGCTCCGCCTCTGCCAGACTTTCTCAATCCGCAAGAGCGCATTAAAGAGCTGTCACAGCTCATCGCGGCGCTGCCTATTGCGAATTACAGCCTCTTGCGAGCGCTGACGGCACATCTCATCCTGATCGTGCAGAATTCAAACACGAACAAGATGACGATGCGTAATGTTGGGATAGTGTTTAGCCCAACGCTCGGGATTCCTGCTGGCGTGTTCAGTTTGATGCTGGGCGAATTTAATAGGGTATTCAATGTTGATGCGGTCCAGGGCACCGAGGATGATGAGTCGAGCCCAGACCATGCATTTGATGTGAGCCGGAGGAATAGCCGGCAGTATTTGGACGCAGCTGCTGATCAGTTGTTGGGGCTCTCCGGTAGATCTCTGAAAGGTTCGTGCTGTCTCTTGATTGTTTCAGTGACGTATTCGCCTTTGCGAAGCTGGTCTATTACTGGCTTCCGTGGTCTTTGGCTCCTGAGTGCATTCTGTATCTGACCTACGTATCTTTCTCTCAGCGCCCCCTGAAGAGACTCCATCAGATGATGGCGACAGCGTATTGCTACCGTCCGAAAGTGGCAACGACACCACTGAGAACGATGCCACCGTCGATTCAAGCCACACACGCTCGAGTGCTGGCGTCAGTGCGTCTCAGCATGTGCACCACCAACAGTCAAACGACTTACTCTTCCCACCAAGTAACGATGGCCTGTCGCCCAACGGTCATAGATCACATGCGTCGAATGTAGCGGCGAGCCGTGGGCTAAATATTGCGATTAGCAAGAAGGGAAACAGACATAGTCGAGTGATGGGTTTGCCTGTGTCGCCTCGGCCTGCGGGATCTCCAATGTCACCTGCGCCGTCGTTGCAGACTGCTAAGCAGGGATGAAGAGGATATCCCTTCTGCATTCCCCTAGCGTCTCCTTCACATGCCTTACTATCGACTTATCTCTCCCTATGTGGTCGAGGACTTTTAATCACGACAACCCCGGCCATATATACGGTGCATGCGACGTTTTACAATGCTTCCAAAACAACAGATTTCTAATGTAGGATAGTACTATACTTCACCTTGATATATTTTTTTTCCATCTTCATTTAGTTTCTTTTGTGTTAGAGCTCTCTTTTCTTTTTCCTGTGGTTGCGTTCGAGTTCATATTCCCTGGTTTTTGTTACCATATATATGATGATACCCATGATACTTAGGCGTACTAGCATGGACCCCCTACAAAAATCTATGTACATGTCAGTGCTCATGCACATGAATCTAACATGTCTTTAACGGTTTGGGATGAAGATGTGGATATGAAAATGTGATACAACGGGAGTGAGCCTCGGGTCTGTCGGTGCGCGCGTCAAAGAGTGCCGGCGATATGAGTATCGTACCACGCGTACGTATGCGATAGCGCAGACGACTCGATATCAACCAAGGCACTTGCCGTCAACCACTTGGAAACGATACATTCACGCAGTAAAAAATGGGATTCAGACAAGGAGCAGTATTGGCCTCTTGCTCTTTTCTTTTGGGTGCGTGAATGACCTTTTTGTCGTGTTGATGTGGACTAATGAGACTCGAATTTGATTTGTAGGGGTGTTATTCATATGTTATTTCGTCGACCATAGAGTCTTACACCAGGATTTGACGAATGAGATTATAGAGGACGGGTTTCATTTTTATACGACGTTTTTCAATGCCCCACCTGCCATTAAGGTGTGTACACCTCATTATCCTACTGATGAGCGTAATTTGACACGACTATGCACGGCCTTAGGCGTTGCTACATGGCTTCATTGGAGTGGGAGTACTAGGGCTGGTTGCAAAACTACACAAATGGGATGAAAGTGCGATGTTCTTTGACGGATCGAGTCTCGGTGAGTGTCCTTGCTCTTATTCAACTTGGGGCCAGTCCTTATGTAGGATATCTCGACAGCGGCCTATATTTTCGGTGTTGCGGTGTACACTGCAGTGACTATCCCGTCTTTGCGTACGATTGTGACGCCTGTCGAGAGCATAGACACGCGTGCGGACCGTGTCGAAGCAATGCGAGTACTCTCTGCTGGGAACACTATCATGATAGTCATCCTTGGTGCAATATTAGTACTTCAGGTGAGACTCGCACTCCACTCTTCTAGTAATACGCACTACACTCTCTTTGGTTGTTGTGTTCTCATACACCTCGAAGGGCGATTTGTCGTCATTAAGCCCAAATTAGCTGCGCAGTGATGCGGAACTGCGTCTTCCGCTTCCTTGCTCGCTTTCCCCTTTTTTCTTTGCTTTTCGTTTTGTATTGTTCCTTATTCTGACTGCCTGTGCGATGACAGGGTGGACAAGAGTACGCACGCCGGGCAGAGCTGAGAGAATTGGCTAGAATGGAGGCACAAGAGCGGAAAGCGAAGACGGAAGTGAACGGATCCTCCTCGAGCAGTGCTCGTGGCGAGAAGGACAAGACAGAATGATTAGGAGAGAGGACACGAATGGCAAGCTAAAGGATATACCCGTATACGTATACACGACGCTTCGGTCTTGTTCTCGCGAGTGCTATCTGGACTGGATGGCTGCTCAGTTACTCGATCTCTGGTGAGCAGCTGCGACTAATATAATACGAGACCACCATTGTTACTATTTTTTACGTGTGCTGTAATTGAAATGGTAGGAGCACATGCTGTTGCCGCGGTTGATTGAGCAGCTGCGTTCCGTACCCGCGTTACTCATGCTAAGTCCCAGAGAACAAGGTTAAGCTGGAGTTATGCCCCGTTTTGTAGTTAACAGTGAAGGGATGACAGCTTTTGTTCCCACATACGAGTCTTTTCTGGAGCACGTACCCGCGAACCTGGCGAGACGAGATTCTTGTACTGAGGTTCTTGACATGGTTGCTGTAGGACGCCACAATGGCCGTTGGCCGGTCTGGCTGTCCCACGCCTGCCGGCGGGACGTGCTGTACTGTGAAGCGATACTGGGAAACAAGTCCTGCATCTGTCTCTTCCTGTTCCATACTACATTCAAATCTCAAGTAAAAGATACCCGTATAGTACCGTGTCAAAAGATGCATATGCCATCTGACAGAATCATGACTCTGCTCGGTTGGTGCAGCAATAACGGCATTCGAATCGATTCACGGATACGCATCATCGAGAACGGTAACCATGATGGAGACATATCGTCGGACAATGCAGGTATCAGCGAATTTGTTGGTGGCGATGGTGCAATAAGCGTGTGGTCTCGTGAATGCATCGAATCTCCCGCTACTCGTGAGTGCAGATACGGTGATTTCCCTATTCCTAGCCCCATAGTTCCCAGACTCGCATTCCTGTGTCTTCTTCTTGATTTGACGTATGATTATCTTTTGGGCCTTTTCTCGATCTCCTGATTTTTAATGCGTTGCTGCTATCAACGTCTTCTATAGGCGACGGCCACCGTACAATACCTGTCTGCAGTGTGTGTGACCTGCTGATAGTGGATCTGAATGAACACACTGGATTTACATTCCGTTGGGTTGACAGCGAGAATCTGCATCACTTCCTGCTGTTCTTGTTGTCACGTTTAATGTTGATTCACCCTCATTTTAATTTTAGTCGTGCACATCCCAAAAAGTGCTGTTCTCTCAGTAAGATCTTGTTCTTTGTCCCAGCTGATCGCTCCCATCCCGTACGGCAACGGTGCACACCTCGCTCTTGCACTCGCCCTATACGGAGAGTTGTACGTCTTCCCCCTGACTTAATGAAGTTCTGCCGCTCATTGTTCTCATATTTTCTGATTGGCATCACTCCAAACTCACACGCGCCCGTTCGCTTTCGCCTGTTCCTTCGATGCACAACTTTCTTCACTGTCTCATCATTCACACGTTCCTTTCCGGTGACTTCTTCACATATCTGGCGTCCTAACTCCACCCTCCAATCTGTCTCTACACACGCCTTCCAAAAATATCGTACCCGCTCCTTTATTCATCGTCCTATTAACATTCTTATGCCACTCGTACTTCCTGGACTTACCCGTTCCTCACAATTTTTGTGGCGGCATCCCCCCGCGGCAGGTTGCGAGACGTGGAATCACGATGGTTCGGGTACCTCCAGAGCTTGCCGCGGGAAATTGTAGACATTGCTCTCTTTTGGGGTGTCGAGGACGGCATTCTGCACACACAGGATTGTACCAACCGCGGAAGTGATACTGCACTCTCCACAGCACGCAAGTTCGCGGAAAATCTTACAGGCGCCAGGGGCAGACACTTTCGTGAGGACTGCGCATTTGAAGCACTCGAAAGTTCAGGATGCTCAGGATGTGATCGCTTACGAGATGGTCTTGTTGCACGAGAATGGCTTAGAAACACCGAGATCGAGAGAGAAGTGCAAGGGTTGTTGGTATGTCTTTACTCCATTATCGTATCTTTCTATTTTATTCTGGTGTTCTATCTTGGCTCTATATTTGGCTTCTGGGCCTTTGGTGGGGACTCTGATATCATTTTTCGTTATCGGGTCACTCATTTCGGTGTATTCCAATCCTTTCCATTTGCGCTACTTGACTCGGTATGTTTTGCAACGTCACTGCGGTATTGAGACGAGTCTCCTGTGGGTTCTTCCGGAGGTTCGCTTTTTCCCGCACAATTGTCGTTCTAGTGCGGTAGCCATGCGCAAAGGGCTTGCATTTTTTCCTATGCGCGTCTCTGCCACGCGTACCGCTGCCCTCATCCTTGCATCCTGCGCACTTTGCCGGCTGGATTGCTGTACAGAGTTAGCTCTTAGGACGCTCCAGGATGCTTCTATGGCCTCGCGCATCTCCGAAATCACTTATCGTCATCTTTCTTCATCAGACTCTAAACAACGATCCTGACCATTTTCCATCCTGGATAGCAGTTTTTGCTCAACTTAACTATGCCATCTGATCTTGACCCTTTTGACTTAACCGTTCACATTTGGCTTATCCTCATGCACGTGATCTCCTCTGTTCACTATTCTTTGACTTGTCGTTCTGCTTCGTTTCTCACAAATATCAATCAAAGATCAAACCTTTCCAATTTACTGACTAACCTTGTAATGCAACCTTCTTTATCGTAGGATGAGGTTCGTCAGTATTATTTCGACATCGTGGAGCCCACACTGCGATCAGTCTTCGTGCGCGGGAGCGAGGATGGAAGGGAGGCATTGACAAGTTATGAAGGTACTGACAGTTCATCTGGTGCGAACGATAAAAATGGAGCTGATCGCGCTGAAGTTCGTGCTGAAAACAACGTTCCTGGCGCTCCTTTCCAGATGGTAGACACGAGGGAGATAACCCTGGCCGGGTTCTACCACGCATACTCCCTGGTCTCCTCGCGCGCGTTCTTGGTCGATGCATATCACGGTCTTGCCATGGTCCCAATCGCAGATGCGTAAGTCCCCTCTTTCAGCGTCCACTCCCTAGATTCCACATACCCTGCTATCTCTTGCACCACGCTTTTTGACTGTGCTTTGATGATCTGATGCCGATGGCCCATTTCGGCTTTGCTGTCTATTCTCCTTATCAAACGGCGTCTTGCAGTATGGTTCCTTTGTCGTGTGTCGGGCGCCTTATCTGTCGTTCCCTCACGGCGCCGGCGGCTCCTCTGTTCTTCTAGCTCTTTGATTTTCTTCTTTGCTCCTCGAACTCCACTCCGCTTTCTGTTCCTGCTACTGGATCCCTCGAACCCAGCATCCGCATCAACACGCACCCTTACTCTAGCGCCTCCCTTGTGTCATATCACACATTGCAGTGCCTAATTACCTACAAGCGAAGTCGATCAGCTCCTAGCATGCTGAGCCATGTCCTTGGCCTTGGGTCGTAGGGGCATGATTAAGCATGTAAGGTGTATGACCAAGCCAACAGTCAGCCCAAGGAGGCAGGCTTAATGAACTCGTGCATATCGGGGTCGGGTGCGCCGCTATTCGGTTCCGGTGCGGGTAAAGCGATGATTATCGAAATTATGGTGAAAGGACGAACGATAATAATACGAGTGGGTGCGCGCCAGAAGGCGGTTAGACTCGATCAGGCTGGACTAGTGGTCCTTGCCGTTGGGTTAACCGCGGCTTGCAGGCTTACCGCGGCTCACCGATGGCGGTCATCCGTTCCTTTCCTTTCCCGCCCGCCCCCCTTCAGAATTGTTGCGGTTTACGCGGATGCATTCTTCTTTAATTAAGAATCGGGATGACTTTGCACGACGCGACGTGTTGGCGAGCTCGGCCGCATCGTGACTACCAAGACGTTATGTCTCTGATCAGGATGCAACCAATCAGCCTGGCGTCTCAAAGCTAGCTTGCTATCATGGTCCATGGAGCTAGCGTGCTCTGATTTTAGAAGAAAACACGCTATCGTTCGTGACCGTGATGGTACTCTGGCGTTTGAGCTGCAGTCTTTGATCAACGCACATGGTGATCGAGTCATAGTGTGCTTCTTGTTTTGTTTTACTTTTTTATTTGCATTATTTTCTGCATTTTGTTTTACCTATCCTTTCATTCTTGCCTTTCGACTCGGACTTCGGGAGAATCGCGCGCGACGACCCTCGCAGTCAGTAGCCGTCTGACTCGGAAGCTTCTGGCGCCTCTTTGTGGCGTCAGGCTTCCTACAGCATATCCTCGCTTAGACTTTTCTAATCCCCCCCCCCCTCGAGGCCTGAGCCAAGGTTCAAGTTGTCTTATCGTCTTACAGTCACAGTACGGCGGTGGGGGTGGGTGGGTGGTATTATTTCCCGCGCCAGTTCGGAGAAGAAGAAGAAGCTTAAGGATATGAAGGATCTCGCTCGAGTCACAGGCGCTTCGAATTGCGTGGTGGGTGGCTCTCAGCTTGAAGAGAGTTACTTTTGGCAAGGGGTTGGTGATGTTGCGTTGGGAATGGGGTGGGGGTGTGTGTTATAACAAGACATCTTTTTTATTTTATTTTATTTTAAAATGAAGACGTGCTTTCTAAATTCTGGTGCGGTATGATTTTACAATTTAGTTAGCGGCGCACAGTCACTGGCACTGGTAGGGTCCTCTTCGCCCAGTTTGCCCGCCCAGTCGCCCAGTCGTGGTAGTTGTGTCGTTTGACGTCTGACGAAACGCCGCTGAGACACGTGTAGTAGTCGACATTGACACTGACACTGACATTGCCGATGGCGGTAAAAATTAAAACCTTTATCGTTATCTTTATCCTTCACTTTGATAGGCTTGGGTGTGTCTTGGCCTCGAGGCTTGAGGGTTATTTTTTGACGGCGGCGCGGCCAGGGAGAGGGGGGGCTGTTGCGGTAAGAATATGACTCGAAGTGGAACTGGGATTGTATTGAAGAGCGGCAGACGGAGGGTGGATAAGGGAGAACGGATAGACGGAGAGGGGGGTTTGACGCGCTGACGTGTTGTGTTGACAGTTCTCTGTAGGTTCAGGGTGCTGTGGGTGCTGACTGACTGGATGTGACGATGGGGTATCCGAGTTTGGGGGAATTTGGGGGGCATTGGGAGGGTTTGGGAGGGTTTAGAGTCACGGTTGTTCGGTTGCGGCTGGCGGTCGATGGTGGAGTGTGTTGAGTGTTGGTTGTTGGTTGTTGAACGTTGGCGAATGATCGACTAGAACGAACGGTACTTCGACGACGACGAAGGTTTTCTTGACATCTTCTCCAAGTGGTGGTTTTAGTCAAGTTTTGTGGTATTTTCTGATGCGGTCGTAGGCAATCCTCGTGCCATCATGACTCCATGATTTCCGTCTCTTTCAAGCGTCTTCTTCTGTCTTCTTCATCTTCTTTTATTATTATTATTATTATTTATCGGTGGTTCGGTGGTGACGTTGGTGACCGTACAGGGCATGTGTGCGTGTGCATGTGCGGTGCGTGACTGGACTGACTGGGCGAAAAACTGGTGGAATGTTGAGTTGACGACGCATGATGGCATGATGTGCGTTGAGGCGAGTGTGGTCCCATGATCCACAAGTTATCTTAGAACCCCCCTTCTTACATATAGTTCTTAGACTACAGATGGACATGATACGCCGGGGAGTTTCGGGATAGAAGTGTGGAGGAGCGGAAGACATATGGGGTTTGATAGTACGGTGATACATGATGATACTCAAAAGTATGATGGCGGTGGTGTGTGGAAATGATTTCAGAAATTCAAATTTTTTTCAAAAATGCTGACTGACGGTGGAAGCTCGACTTGGCGCTTGGAAAGGTCATGGGCGTCTGTGGACATGTGTGAGTTTCAAGTTTATTTTTTTTCGGCCGTTGGAAAGTAGCAGCGTAAAGTGTTGGGGATTTTGGGGATTTCGAAGTGACGAACGGGTGAGTCAGCGAGGTCTATGGGGATAGAAAGGCCTTCAGATATCAAGGAAAAATACCACACTGTCGAGTTCTTCCATGGCAGAATGGCCATGGCGAAACCCACGCTGTACGTACGACGTGAGTCTATTATTATTGCGGAGCAGATCAACCATCTAATTTTTTCTTCACGAAAACAACATCATGATGAGTGACTCGTCGTCGGTGTCAGTGTGAATATATTTTGGAGTAGACTAATGGCGAATATGGCGATATATGGCGTCGAGATGAGATGCCACGGGTGGTAGTGATGATCGGAGGGCTTCTTTTATTTTCTGCTTTATTTTTTTCGTCAGTATGACTCGAGAGGCAACAGAGTCGAACGTTGGTTGTGCCAAAATAAAATGACGTCGGCACCCAAACCACGTTGAACGTGTCCAGCCGCGGAAGCTGTAAAAATATGTTGACGTCCCCCACTCAACTCGCTTAGAAAACATATTCCACAGTCCGTCACGTCGGAGGTCGCTGACCCCAAAAACAACCAAAGCCAGCCACACAGCGAGCCCCCCAAAGGCCTTGTCACGGCGTCTGTCTTTTACCTTGACAGTCCATGACACTGTCAGTGTAACCGGCCTGAGTGAGGTTTGACAGCTTCATAGCCCTCTCCATTTCTCGTGTCCGAATCTTCCGGGATGCTTGCCAATCCCATGGTATCAGTACCTTTTTTGCAATCAAGTCGCACCGCTTAAACTTGAGTTATACCTTGCACTTTTTGGCAGGCGTTTGCTTAGCACGAACGTTCAGGCTCGCGTTTGGGTTCAATCGACCAGGCTGTAAAAATGGGAACGTTCTGAACCGCAACTGAGGTCCAGACTCGCCTATCACTGCAAGCTACCCTGCAGAATTTAATATTCAAGGTTTACAATGGGGTGGGTGGCTCTATTGACTTCTGCATGACAGCTCATGATCACGGTTATCTGGGTTCTGGAAACCTTCCTTCTTTTGCTTTTGACAGGAGCCTCGACATGGCTCGGATTCTGAATGAATGAATGCATGGGTTTGCCGGTGGTTGAGGTTTGGCAGGCACGGCACGGTTTTGACTGCTCGGAGGCTGTTATGCGAAGTATAGGAAGGAACTTGAAAGAACAAGTTAGAGGGATGGTTATCAGTGACGAGGTCTGCCCCCGACGCCGCCATCCCAATCGACGATCTCTGATGGGTGGCGGCGGCACTATGGTATTTCCAGCGATCATACAAATGTGGACGCGCTGATGAGGCTGAGGTTCGCTAGGCTCGGTTTGGGTTTTTCGTGGTGTTGCTACTGCCAGTAATAGTAGTAGCAGCAGCACCACTCCACCATTGTTCCATAATGCCGCAATAACCGTTGAGAGTCCAGACTCGACTTTTTATTTATTTATCAAGCTGCCTGACACCGTGGCACGTTGGCATTGGCAGGAGGCAACAGGCGAGATGGGGGCTTACGCTAGGATCAAATTCCTATTATACCCAACAAGCACTCGAAAATAATTAATGAAGGAATGAAGGAACGGAATTCGCGCATTATCGACTTCTAAATGGTGTTCGCTGCCGAGTTGATCACAGTAAAGGATGCGACACCTTTTAGGACTTAGCTATCGTGAATCTCACACGTACGGGCAACGACTTTTACTAAATGAGGTGATGCGCTACAGTCCTACCATTGTTTCATAATGCTAACTGTGTGACGGACCCCTACTTATCCTTGCCATCTTATCTTGAAGTAATCACATCAGTCAGCATCAAAGTCGAACGATCTAGTCAAGTCAAGCACTAGATCCATCAAACCCGACGCAATTGAGGCACGAATTGCTAAAGAAACGGTCACCAGTGGCTGGTTGGCTGACACGGTGGCTTGTTAATGGACGATGGAATGATATCGAGACCACTGTTGCTGGCCGTTGCTGCCGCTATCAAACTAGCCCCAATATACGCACCGAAGATCTCTGATATGAAGAAGCATGATGCCAGCACTGCCAGCGCACTGCCAGTTCTATATGTAGTGAGCGCATCAACACCACTAGCATTGTGTATTAACTCTCATTTTTTTTCTGGGGGGGGGGGAATCGAGATGACGTGACCTCTGGATGAACAATGGTGCAAGTATTTTGGTCTCTCCATTGTTCTGTTAGTCATGACGCGAAAAAGGGAAAAAAAGATGCGCTGGCAATTCGGAATTCCTGATCCTTGAGCTGTTCAGGGTCAACCTAGCTTGCGTTCCCTTAAAGAGCTCTTCGATGATCTCTGATCAAGATGCGGTGCGTCCAACATTATCGTTACCGTTTCGTTACTTGACAATATATATGCTGTCACATGCATCCACGATGCTAAGGCTTGAGGCTTGAGATATAAATCAATGAATCCAAGAGAGGACTCGGGAGGTGACGTGATATCGAGTCCTGTCCATGCATCGTTCGATAAATTCCATGACGTGAACGGGCTGCTTCATAATACATTAATATGTCGGACCCTTGGACTAGGTTACTCTTGGCCTTCAGAGGTGGGCACAGTTGTACCGCTCAGTGATTAAGGCTGATGGCGGCGGCGTACCTCGATGCCGACGTTCGGTTTTGACTCGAATAGGATATACGAGGTGTATTGCTGGGCAGGTGGGAGCATGACTGATCACTTTTATTAATGAAATCCCTTGATTGTCGCCCTTGAGAGTCGCATTGGGACCCAGTCAGAGTATGTAAATATCATAATTGAATCGAAGCTGTAATTTTTGAATGGTGAATGGGAAAAGAAACATTATTATTATATAATTATAGTAGAGGTACCTCTCGGAATTTGGAATTTTTTGGTATAAGGGTGACAGCATGTGTGTACATATGGAAGGAAAGGAACTTGAATTTAAAGCTTGAAGGGCCTTAAGGGGGTCAGGTCTCATGATCAGTCATGTCATATTGCATGATTCACTCGGTGGGTGGAAAATGAAAACGAGGACAAAGTTGTTTCGAGGCACTAGCCCCTTCTGATCAGAATATCGTTTTTACTACGTCGCAGCCTTCGCTCGGACGCTCTTCGAATTCAACCACTTCAATTGCATCATGTCATCAAGGTCCCTAACAGAAATCTGATGCAAACTCCCACAGGCGAAAAGTTTTCGACGACTCAAGCTGCACAAGGTCAGCCGGTCAGCAACTGCGACGATCCCAAGCTTGTCAAACGTCAAATGTCAAAATAAAATGTGGGCAGTGGGGGGCCACACATGCGTTGGAAATCATTTGATATTTCCAGAACCTTGTGCTAGTATTCATATTACACGTTCTTCTCCCTTCTGCTCCTTCGAGGAGTTCTTCTTCGGATTCTTCTGACGGGACAGTCCCACTGGTAGTGTTTTTTTCGATGCCGGCCGGCAGTGACAGCGACGGCAAGCAATATCAAAAGTGTCAATTCCCGACGCAGCGTTTTTCTCATCCCATATGCCATCTGATACTCAGTACTGGGGCCTCAGACTCGGGCTCGGGCTATAACAAATCGCGATAATCGGTCTTTTGGGCAACACTCGAGAGATCGCGTGGTCGTTCCAAATCGAACTTGCTCTCGTGACTCCGAGTCGAGACTATTCCGAAGAGTGACAACTTGAACGCCTGGCAGTGGGTATTCGGTATTCAGACCTTTTCGTTGACCTTTTCCCACTGGCGTTCCGAGACTTTCTTCTAGATGCTGACATCCCTGGCCATGGAACTCGAGAAAGCCGGTCTACCGGTGGGCTGGCGTATTCAATTATTCAATGCGAGTGAGTGTCGCCAATGATTGCGATTGGTTATTGGGTATTGAGCGGTATCGAGTCGGAGCCGTTGAATTTCAAACCTAGGTCGCGATCGAGCAGATCTGGAAGGTTGGTGAGTGCGCTTCAAATTGAAATGAATTCGCTCAGTCTCATACTAGGGAATCTTCCTGCCAAGTCCCCTTGGGCTTGTACTGAACATATCATATGTCACCTTAATTTTTACTTTTTATTCCCCTCGCTGCTGTGGATGGCGGGGTCCTGACGTGCCTCGTATCGTGCCTCTCCCCTTGTCTCAAGAGCCCAAACCTGAACGACAAAAGCCAGCAAAGAAGGTCCGTGGTTTTATTACCATCATTGAAGAGATTCAGACTAAGATGACGCGGACATGTGCCTCGACGTGCCTCGCCTCAGTATCAGTATCAGTCAAGAAGTACTTATATCCTGACTTATCAGCTGTACCCCAGCGTGTGCCTTGGGGGTTTCAATATCATAAATACAACCTCTCTTGTAACAGTTGAGAGGGATAACAGAATTGACAATTGACGATTTGCAGAAATGTCAAATGGCGGATGTCATGATCATTGATCGTGATCACGAGTTGATCGAGAGAGTCGAGAATCCCAGTGCGTACCGTATTTCATCATCATGAGACTTGGTATCATTGGTATTGTCTCTCAGAGGAAATAAAAAGTTTTGGTGACGCTCAGGGCTCCAAGTGGTGGGGGCTGGGCAGTGGGAGTACACACACGGATTGACACGGACCTGCCGACTACGATCTATAATTTTTTTTTTTTCGCCAACACACCGTCATCTCTATCTCTTCCACTTTCCTCCTTTCCCCCCGCCCCAACCCCCAATCGCACGTCATCCCGATCGCAACGACGACGTCAACCCGTCTCGGGCCCGGGAGTGATCGAGTGGGTCCACTGGGGTGATCGTGGCAGGCGGGGCGGGGCGGGGCGGGGCGGGGGCCCTCGTCAATGCCTTTCCGTGGAACGGTTAACGTTGGGCGTTGGGTTGGGTTATGAAATGTACTGGAAGTCCAGGAAATGTAGCCATGTAGACATATGTGAGGGGATGATGACGATATGAGATACGATATATTTGAAAGTGTTGTATCAGACTGTGGACCTAAACACTGAGTACTGAGTACTGAGTGGATCGACGATGGCAAGAGTACAAGTCTGGCCCTTCAAAGTGTCCGGGCCCGAGAGGGGAGGATAGGAGCCTCGGAGAAGGGAATTCAAGATTGAGGCGATGACGAATGACCAAGGAGGGGGTGTTTAACGATAGTAGTGCAGTAAGCTCACAGGTGTCGATGGTAAGAGTCTCTCACCGTACGACTGTAAATGTTAAACTGGATTAGCCATGGCTAAACGGACGGACGGACGGACGGCGAAAACGAAATTTGTTGGGTGTGATGACGAAGGGGCGCGGGCGCGGGGTAGGCTGGGCCGTTCAGCTGGATCATCCATCATGCACCACACCATCCGACGGGGGATGGTGAGAGCCTGCAACTTGCAATTCACAACTTAGAGCTAAGAGCTTACGGGCTTGCAAAGTCTGGAAGTCTCCAAGAAACGAAGATTCGGACGCAGTGGGAATGGAATGCAAATGCACCATGGATACTATCATTCTATCCCAAGCTGCACAGAATACAGGAAGGGAAGACTATGAAGACGATCGTAAGCAGAATTTTGAAAGTCGAGTCGGAGAATTGTCACAGACGAGTCGTACTAAGCAGGGAACTTTGAATAACGAAAATCGAATAAATTTTAAAAAAAGGGGTGTTATCATTATTTGAATAAACTTGTCAATAGTTTAAGAGACTCGAGACTTTGGCAGTACCGATCTGGTTATGTGTCCTCAGTGAGATTTCGATTACTGAGATATCTCTAGATGTCGATGCTCTTAGAAGGTGTGATCGTGGTAGTGATTATGCGGGAGCGCATGTGATCGAGCTGAGAGTTGGCAAGACAGGTCGAGGCTTTGAACCCAAGTCATGGCGTGACATGGGCATGATCGGGATGGCATAATCGTGCATGACGTCGAGTGCGGCCCCGAGCGGGATTCGGACTCGGACTTGGAGGGCTTTTGTCGGACCAGTAGCAGAAAGGATGGGGGCTGAGCGGTGAGCAATAGATGATGTCACTCAACACTCGAACTCAACCAGCCAACTTGGGGGGATCCGCGCGAATCGGGGAACGAGCGTAGAGAAAGTGATTAGCCTCATCCGTCTTGGGCCCCAGGATGGATGTCAATGCTACGTTAAGCGAACGAAAATCGGTGCTAGAACGAGAGGAACGAGGAAAGGTCACTGTCATAGTATGGCATAGCACAGAATTTGCCTCCCCCGCCCAAAGGACCGGACGTGCCAACCATCGAGGACTCTTGACGTTCTCGTAAAGCGTATCAAGGTCTGATACAGTACGAGGGAGGGCTGACGTGAGTCACTGCCGTGCCAACCTAGAAGGGGCTGAATTGGAACTGCGCCATGGCGGGTGGATTGGCATGCGTAGACTAAGAAGAGGAGAAGTTGGACGAGGGTGATGGAGTTGTAAGCACTGGGTACCTACTAGTAGTGGTAAGAACTCCAAATAGCTCGATCACGTTCACAGCCTGGTGTTCCTTTGGCTAAGGAAGGAAAGACCGAAGGCGAGGAAGGAAAAAAAAAAATCGAGGGTACCGCGGGTGTTCGGAGGGACGGATTTGGAAAGAAGGAAGGAGCGGGGGGTGATTAGGTGACTTGTTTTCCAAAGGTGAGGGCTTTCACGTTGCAATTGCAATTGAGGGGGAGTGGACGAGTATAGAATGTGGGTGCCGAATGGGGAGGGACGTGGGTGTGGGGAAAGGGCGGATATGAGATGGCGTGTTGCGGGGGGTGGTAGGACAAATGGGTGAGAGACTACCGGTGACTTGAGAATGGGAGGTGATGTGAGGTTGGGATGTGGGGTAGTGAGGAAGATGGAAAGGTGGAGTTTGAGAGGGGATGTGAGGATGGGTGTGGCCGAGTAAGAGGTGACTTGAAGATATCTCTGAACTGTTATGTAGATACCTGGCACACGTCGGGGTCTGTTGTAACGGAGAATACGGAATGCAATACAAAGATGGATTTGACGTGTGGCCAGAGGGTTGGTGGTTGTATGGGAAGGAAGTGATGGATGTCGCAGGACGGGATGGTATAGGGAGAAATGTCTAGGTCCGGATAAGAGGGAAGAGTGGTGGTGACGGTATGACTTGATCGGTGGTGCTGGGACTCGAATGGGGTCGTTAGTCGTCCAAGAGCAGCCAACTCGAGTCTAGAAGGATGATGATGGCATTCAGATTGTTCTATGAATACGATGCTGGGGGTGGGAATGACCGGTAGGGTATGAGAATGAAGCTTAATGAAGAGCGTACCTTGCGCGTTGGGAGTCGTATCAGGTCAACGCAGACCGACGTCAAAACAATAAAGAAGACATGCCCCTTTCTTGGCTGGAACACCGCTCCCGCTCCCTTCGGGAAAGGAAAGAGAGAGTCTTGATTAAGCTTGATTGACGACTGCACGATCATCGGTGGCGTTTTGGGTTTGCGACAACGGCGCTCGGCCTTCCTAATATATTATTCTGATCATTCACTATTCTCCCCCAGATCGTATCAACCACTTTATCTGCCTTGTCAGACTCGGTGATCGGTGATTTGCATCCCATCTGCGCACACTCAGAAAGACAGAAAGAGGAAGAAGACGTCGACTGACCCTTATGACATATGTCATATTTTCTGATATTCAAGTCAGCGTTCCGCTTTTCACGCTTCCTTTCAATAAATCCTCATAAAATCGTTCCTCAGGCTCATCCCTTGTGATCGGCATAATGTGCACACACACACCAGCTCTAAGTTGCGACTCTACTTATCGGGAAAGAAGAATGAAAAAACAACAAGAACGAGGAACGTGCAGCTGACTCTCCTACTTGGTTAACAGCTGACTCCATCAATCACCGGGCAAGCTCTGAGACACGTTATAATATAATAGAGTGCTAGTAAGCTTTAGCCCATCACTTTGACCAGGCGCCTCCTTGTCATGGGACCTTGCTCTTGGGTCGCATGATCCGTTCTTCCTCCATCAGCGCTCACTGCTGGCAAGCAAGAAACAAACAGCCACCAAGTCACCACCCCTTAGTACCACCACCACCAAAAAAACACCAGACAATCCTTATCAAATACGGCCCTAGGAGTCTATACACAGCGACAACAGTCACAACTACATGCGTAGATATCAGACAAACGTGACGATCGTCCGACCACCATGGCCAAGACGAGACTCTTTGTCAAATCTCTATCTCTTTTATTAAATTTTTTTGTTTTTTGTTTTTTGTTTTTTTTGGTCTTCCATCTTTGTCAAACGCCGTATCTTCTGAATGACATTCTGTAATATTTGCTATTTGCTCATAATACTTTTGACACACAACTTCGTCATGGGCATTAAATAAGACTAGTACGTTGGCCCGATCATAACGCCATGCCATGCCATGATATCCTCAACTTGCACCCGGAGCCGAGACCACCCACCCCGAATCGCGCCAAAGCCACATTTTCAAAAAGGGCCTGCTCGTCATCACAGCTTGCTCAGACGCGGCAACCGTCGGCGATGAGTGACAACCGGGTCCGGGAGAGCCTTGAGGCCTTGAGAGGGGTGGCGCGCGAACGTCGGGGGGCGTTATCCCAACTAGCTATAGTTTAGCGCGCGACGAGACGAGACAAAGAGGCTCCATATCCCGAGAGAGTGTGTGTCCTGGAAAGGGCGTGCGCAGTACCCACCGAGCACCGAGCCACCGAGTCCCGTCAAGGTCCGTCTTCGCGGGCCCTGGTCTCTTCCTTACGCAGTGCCTTTTTTTCTCTTTTCTTCTTTCCATTTCTTTTCTTTTTTTGAACATCTTGTGGCGCACACACACACAAGTCCAAAATGGCGTGACTGTTTGGAATGTAAACCTTATCTCGCGCTGATGACAATCTCAGGCTAGAAAAAACGGTGGGATGGCGTTGCAAGGTTAAGATTGTCAACGAGGGGAAGGGGGGGTCCTGGCGTCTATCACATCCTATCATACTTATCATCTATCATCTATCACAGTGGTCACCGGTCCACCGCCCGTTTGGTGTGATAAGTGGCGAGAGACCAAGATTCGGGCCCGGTACCGCGACCGCGAGCGTCACTAGTAGCAGGGGTATTGCACTCGAGTTACCAGTATGGCGTCAATCCACCCGTGGATCCTGTGACACGGAGCTAAGTGAAGCCTACGTCCGCTGTCATAGAAACGGAAACGAGACGAAACGGAAAGAAGCTGGAGGCTTTAGTGTCAATTCGTTAGTTTTGGACGGGGGGAGAGGTGGGAAGGCACGGGGGCTATGACATGGACATGGACATGGGCTGTCGTTTCTGCGAATGTGCCAACACGACAATGGGTCATGTGTGATAAGATCCGCCCTCGTGCTCTCGTGCCCTCTCTGGGTCAAAAGTAGGTTGGGGTGCGCAGCCGTTTTTCTCTTTGCTTCTTCTTCCTTCAAGTTGCTTTTTGGTAAAGAACTCTGTAAGGAAGGAAGGAAGGACGCAGAGTTCACCCCAGAAGTGAGCAGACCGAGAGGAGGAATTAGCGATTTATTCCGTTTGCGTGTTGCGTGCCTACTAAGCTGCGAAAATCCTTATCTGCGTCTTCGTCCGTGGTTCTGATGAGTGTGTGTGTGATAAGCGGAGTCGGCGAGCACGCCGACGTCGCGCTCCATTCGCGATGCGCAGCCTGACATTGATATTGACAATGAGCCTTCAAGTTAGACCCGACGTATGCCGCGATGACGCACCAGATGCTCATATGCAGATCCCATACGAACCTACTAGTAGAACCCTCTGAGTCTCAGGCTCCTTCGTGAAGTAAACTCGCTGTAGGAAGGCTAGCGTGCGGACTCGGGCGTGGATATTAATGAATATTACAAGTCAATGCGCAGCCCAGCTCCCCCGACGGATAGACAAGAAAAGGAGACAAGTATGAAAAAAAAAATTATAAAAGTTGAAACACCAGCGCACCTTGGGCCTTATCGCCTTAATCAGAGAGCTCGAACACCGGCGACGCAGCTGACGCAGCCAGGGTCGACAAGAGCGTATTATTTCGACCAGTGCCAGCGACACGGAACAAATTGCCATTTTCTGCTCTCTCTGTGTGCGGCACGTCATTCACGGTTTGGAAGAATGGCACCACCTGCCATGCCAGGCCTGTATAAGGCTACCAGGGTAAAGAGTAGTAAGCTGCTAACTCTACTTTAACCACGATCTGATGGCAGCCTGGAGGGGGACTTAACCATGTCGTAATTTGGGCTTGCTAAGTGGGTTATCCAAGTGACCGCATTAGGCTATCTGGTGGTGCCGTAAAGGGATAGCGATCACGAGGCAGGGGGCTGAGATCTGCGATAGGTCAAAGAGGTGATTTACTTATGGACAGCCTTTGGAATCAAGATTAGAGACCTACCCAAACAGGGGCGAGATACCCTGCCGTGCCCAGTGATCCTAATGATGGCATGAAAATACAGCCAACTAATCCCCTTTGGTGAGGTTTACCTATAGACCGCCAGCCTATCTCATGAGCACTGGGCCTTTTCCCTCTTCAACGCCAAGTCACCCTGCCAGCGACAGGTCGGCATTGCTCAATGATAGCCTGGCCAGCCACTCGAAATCCCCACTGCAATTGCACAAGTCGAGTCTCCGGTGCTCATTCTGAACGCCAACATCACTCTAGCGGCCTTCTTTCCATGTTCACCGGAATATGACAATAACGACTGCAAGTGATACCGCGCGCAGTGCTTCCCACCAAAAACGCTCCCAAAGGACAGGCTGCAGATGAAGATGAGGCTCGAGACTGAGCCCGTGCTGGTCATACCAAGTCACGCTACACTGATCGCTCCGAGGTCCTAACACCCTTTTTCGCAGTCCGGCCATCTAGACATGTCCCGCAGTTATCATTTAGGCTGCAAGGGAAGCAAACGGTGCGTGGCCTGCCCCAGCGTTCTTTCATGTTCGATACACCCGCGGATCACTCACCACACTGGTGGTGAACTCTCTCCCTAAAACACGACTTTGGCGTGGTACCCCGTGACGGGGCAGATAAAACAAAACGTTTTCGGCCGCGCAGTTATGGTGCAACGGCACCGCATTTTGCAATTCTATTGTCTGATGAAATGACAGAAGGCATGTCACCCCAGCACCGCGACGTTTCATCAAGAGGACGAGAACTGCCCGTTCTGCTAGAGAGAATATGTTACAATGACATACTAGAAGACTCGGTTGACGTACCATCGCTGTTAAAAGATGAAAACCACTCCGCATACGGTCTTGTCAACCCACTTTCGAAACTTGAAGCATTGAAGTTTGAGCTGAAAGACCCTGAGTGACATCCTGTCTCAGCGCTCCATCGTTTTGACGACTTACATCGTGGATCAAAAAGGATTCGCGCCTTCTGATGCGGCGAAAGCACTTTGAATTTGTATGTCGCATGTTCAGGGATGGAAGCTTATTGAAGGATAAACTCAAGAGCCTCTTCCTTAGTGTCGCAGCAGTGTACGTCAAGTCAGCCGGGCCAATGATCTCACTGTCTCCCAACTTGACAGTACACCCACGATCCCATGAGCGTCAAAAACAAAAAAAAACAAAAAACGCTACGACCAGTACGGGAGCTCAGCTAGTTCAGCACTGGGCAATGCGAGAAGAATGAAATCACTAGCACATATTTACCGCAAAGCGATGCCAGATTCTGAATTACGAATCACTCAAAATGAGATCAACGTTGTTCTAGAGTCGAAAACCCCTATTTTATTAAGTCTTTCTGGACTTGCTACCGAGATGACATCAGTGAATAATTTTACAAACCTCGGGCTTCAACCTGCTTGCAAGGACCATGTAGTGCAAATCTTTTTCCGTGACGGATAAGTGAGATACACCCACAAGTACAGCACTCCACACCCTTGGCTTCTCCTTGCCTCTTTTTTACATTTTGCTAGCCGTGGAATGCAAATGTCAATTGTTAATACAAACAACAACATCGGCTCTCTATTGCGGTGGGGGCTGGAAGCTATGAATCATTATGGTTAGAAACTTTTAGGTAAGATAGAACTTAGGTGTACATACCCAGGTGGAGGCCCACCGAAACCTGGTGGTGGGGGGAATGGCATACCCTGTGGGAAACCCGGAGGCCTGAAGCCAGGAGGAGGTCCTGGCATACCCGGAGGCGCGAAAGGCATAGGCGGACGTGCAAGGGAAGGAGGGCCACCTGCAACCAATAGATTAAAAAATCATCCATTTAATAACATATCGCTTGAAGACTTACCGGGAGGCATCATTCCCATGCCTCGGCCTGCAGGCATTCCGCGACCAGGCCCAACAGGAAGCTAGACGAATAATGTGTCAGGAGACGTTTCTGCGATGCATTTTCCATACCGCCAGGGGCAGGAATTGGCGATTTTGAAATAGTACGAACCGCATTCTTTTTATCTTCGTCTACAACCGGTGGAGGACCCTCTACGCTCAAGCTAACTACTGTTTCGCCACGCAAGATGACAAGACCGAGTGCACGTTTCATCTCTTGCTCTGGAGGTGTCTCTGTCTCGCCAGCCTTCTTCTTGGGTCTTACACGTCTGAACTCCTCGCAATCTGCTAGGACTAGGTTCATATGTCTGTCGAAAGCGAGCATCTGTCCTGTTAACGCGCGACCGTCGTTGATGGTGACTTTCAGTCTCCAGTTGATGAGACTGAGCATTTTTCCGCCTTTTGATTTGGGAGGAGGCTATTTTAGATGAGTCTTGTGAGTAAAATAGCTTACATTGAGCCATGAATGAGTGTATACTTACCATGATGGACGATGTTGCGATGGGCGGGATAGATATCGAGCAAACGAGGCGTGATTAGAGTTCCCAGTGGCCACAAACAGGGGTAAACACATATGGTGGCAGCAATGTGGCTGGGCCAACGCTCATCGTCTCTCGTCTTCTAACAGCTTATCGAATAATCCCATTATTTTCCCAAATCTTTCCACTCAATGTCCGCCTCAAGAAAACATAGAGTTCGATAATGTGACCAGTTTTTCCGCATTGCTGCTGTCGACCGATACTCCCGACACGATGGGCTTATTATAAATATATTGGACTGATTTTGAATAGCACAAGATAAAAAGGCGCCAGTAAAGCTTTCCGGTAGTGTCGTAGTGCATTTTCCTCAGTTATTCCTTTGAGATGTCGCGCATCGATACCGCCCTTACTCGATTGTTGGGTAGGTCGTCTCCTCTCAGCGCGCTGTTTGACATAACATTAATATCGCTTTAGACATCAAAACCCCTGTGGTTTGCGCACCCATGGCCGGTGCTAGCGGAGGTGCTCTAGCTGCCCAAGTTACCGACGGAGGCGCCTTTGGCTTTTTGGGTGCAGGTGTGTCATAGTAACTTGGGGGCCCCCTCAAATTGGTTTATTGGGACTTTACTCATTTGGGCCTTGCAGGATACGACACTCCCGATAAGCTCCAGGAGGAGCTATCACTAGCTCGATCGGTGCTGCGGCTACAGTCTGTTGACCGCCTCCCAATAGGAGTAGGCTACCTAGCCTGGCAACTAGAACAGTCGCCCTCAAGGGCGTTCGAGTTGATCGATATCGCTTTGGAGAACCGCGTACAGGCTATCTGGCTCGCATTTGGCTCAGATTTGAGTCGATGGGTACGGTATATCCGAGAATACGATTCACGCCCAGAACGGAACCACAAGACTTTGATATGCGTACAGGTCTCCTCTGTCCAAGGCGCTCTCGTTGCCATCAGCGACTTGAAAACAGACATTCTTGTGGCACAAGGTTGATTATTTTCCCCCTACGAATGATGCAATAATCTCATGCCATGTCCTCACTGTCTAGGAAACGAATCTGGAGGACATGGTTATGGCTCCTCCCCTTCCCTTCTCACGCTGTTATCGTCCATCTTGGCAGACGCCCCAAAGGATGCTCCTCCTATTCTAGCTGCAGGAGGGCTGTCAGATGGATCCCAACTCGCTTCCCTGTTGGTACTAGGTGCAGCTGGCGTCGTACTCGGCACCCGCTTTCTCTTGACGCCAGAAAGTCTCTACACGGATGCGCAAAAGCGTGCTCTCGTGGCTGCAAAGTCTACTTCGACAGTGAGAACGATGGCGTTTGATCGCGTCAGAGGGACGCTAGGTTGGCCCAGTGGCGTTGATGGAAGGGCGCTCTATAATAATACTGTTCGGGATATGGATAGTGGTACTGATATCAGCGTTGTCAAAGAACAATTCGTCGAAGGTGTGCGGAGCGGTGATGCCGATCGAATGTTGGTTTGGGCAGGAACAGGCGTCGGTCTGATGTCTGAGATCAAAGGTGCAAAGGTAAGATGCTGGTTATGCTAATTCGCATTTGGCATTTTGGACTTATCTGTTTGCGATAGGATATTGTTCGGGAGCTGCATCACGCCACCATACAATATCTGAATGCCGCATCAAGGTTCGTTGTCAACAAGCAACACGAAGGATGAATCGATGTATACGAAATTATATATTTATTCTTATCGTAGTCAGCCAATGGTAGCCAGCTCTCAAACTCGTTTCCAGGGTCTTGGTAGTGAGAGTCAGTTCGAGTCGACGTTCCCTCGAGAGTATCTCAGGACTTTTGGGGTTGTTCTGTAAGCCTGTATACTACTAAATTTGCATACACCAGTAATGGGGTTTCCCAGTCGTCACCTCTTACCTTTTTCTGTCTAATGGGCTGGGAGTAGGAAAGCTCAAATCAGCAGTACCGCCAAATGAATCCTGCTCGGATGGCTGCCTCGTATTACTTTGCATTCTTGGTCGATGTACTCCCCGAGGCCAAAATAGAAGCTCGGGGATTGGAGCACAATAACATATTGTTACAGATTGCACCCGATCCTACCTATGCCATGGCTTCATTCAGACTTCGCTGTTGACACGGATAGTGTGAGATCTATCATGATATGATTTCTGGAAATAGTAGATAGCGGCACAGGTTCCATGTAAGATACAAATGTATAATCTTCTTCGTGGTCGGAAACAACTTTCTTGCAAGTACAATATGAATTTAGTGGACGATTTCCACAGTCAAGTCTCCCTGGTTGATGGAATCGCCTGTGAAAAGAGTAGCATATTAATAGAGATATAGGATATACAAGTAACGTATTTTATACCTTCGTTTACAACAACACGTTTGATGTGACCAGAAACTGGAGCAGTGACAGCAGACTCCATCTGTGACAAGACACATGATATGAGTAGGAGAAAAAGTCTTATCATATAGAATACTTGCCTTCATGGCACTCAGGACTATCGATGAGACAAGCCGGGGTCAATAGACTCATGATTAGATTATCGGCACATATAGACTCACCACACAGAGGATCGCCTTTCTTGATTTCTTGTCCCTCCTTTACCCTGACTTCGACGACAACACCTGACATAGGGGCACCAACTGATCCCGGGTCAGAGGTGGCCTTCTCCCGCGAAACTGTCTCCACGGCAGAATTACTGTCTTCCACAGACACTGCCCGAACCTATGTCAGCAGACAAGGGTTAGTAAAGCTCGGCAGTCATATGACTTCCGTTTATACCTCTCCATTAACTTCAAACCATACGTCACGTTGGGCACGACCTTCTACAACAGGACCGACTGCCATCAGACGGATGATGAGAGTCTTCCCCTTTTCAATAGAAATGTGCATCTCTTCTCCGATAGCCGGGCGACCCAGGAAATAGCGTGTGGGAAGGACACTGTCCGAGAAGGGATCAGTACGTTCTCCAAGTGCTTGGCTTGCAAAGGGCATATGTTACCTCAGGTCACCATACTTCTCAATGAAGCCTTGATACTCTTCAAAGACCTGGCGGACATAGCAAAGCGTAAGTTCAGTGCTGACGGCGCGGGAGAATAGGAGATAACAGACCTTGGGGTACATCACATACGAAGTAACATCTGCATCCGTAATGTGTTTGCCAAACTTACTCCGCAGCTCAGCTTTGATCTTCTTGAAATCAAGGGGCTGCATGGTTGCACCAGGACGGCCGTCAATTCTCGGCTTGTTCCTGATAATTTTGCTGCGAAGTGGTTCTGGGAAGCCTCCCACAGGTTGACCAAGATATCCTTGGAAAAACTCGACGACAGACGAGGGGAAGTCCAGCTGCTCGGCGCGTGCAAGAACATCCTCTTTCGTGAACGAGTTTGAGGTCATCCATTGCGCAAAGTCACCCACGACTTTGGAAGACGGTGTAACCTGTACCAACATCAATCTTTCCCTCTGTGGATACAACATTGCAGCCATACCTTGACTATGTTGCCACACTAAATTCGTAGATATGTCAGGTAAGACGCAGATAAAAAAAACGCGTTTACATACCAGTGCATTGGCTTCGATGTACTTTTGCTTTATCTCTAAAGAAACATAGTGTAAGTTGTTACACAAATCTATCAATGTACTGTCGTTTGGAAGCTTACGTGTCCATTGAGTGCCCAGGCCCAACTGAGAAGCTTGGAACTGTATTCATGCGTGTCAACGTTGTATAGATCAGGCGAAGAATGTCAACAAATACCATAAGGTTCGTGTATTGCCCTCCTGGCATTTCATGATCGAACACACTCGAATCAGACGCACGGACGTTGGCTTCGAAACAACCGTACAGAATGCGAACTTGACTCCAGTACAGGTTGAGTGCTTGTATGTCGGCATATCGAATACCTGTGCCCAGCTGAGTCTGTTCGAGGGCCATACAAACAGCACCCATGGATGGCTGCGAGGTCAAACCAGACATGCCTGGCATCAAGTAAGTTAACGTGTTGTATCTGGCAAGCGGGAAACCGAGTCTTACTGTCTATAGCGACATCCACGATGTCAGCACCTGCGGCGGCGGCGGCAAGCATGCTAGCAGCTGCAATGCCGGCAGTATCATGGGAGTGAACGTGGATGGGAATGTCAGGATATTTCTGTCGGATGGCGCCGATAAGCCTGTTTTTTTTGTAAAAAAAAAACCAAGTGCGATCAGGTTCACAGATGCACAAACAGCTAATACAAATACTTACACCTTCGCAGCCTCAGGTTTGAGCAGACCGGCCATATCCTTTACACCAAGAATATGGACGCCTTCTTGCACTAACTTGTCAATGAAGTCCAAGTAGTATTGCAACGTATACTTGGTTTCCTTAGGGTTCGCGACATCGCCGCTGTAGCAAACCACAGCTTCGACCACACCTCCAGCCTTCTTGGCGGCGTCGATACCCAATCTCATCTTTGGATTGCTTTAAGCACTTGGACTCTAGATACCCAGGTGAGTACTCACGTTTTCTGTAAAGGCAGGAAATTCAGTTAAATCTCGCCAGTATGTAAACAAGCTTTTGCTCACCAAAGTAGTTCAAGGAGTCGAACACTCGGAAAATATCAAGACCATTCTCTACGGCCTTCTTCGAGAAGTCATATATAGCGTTGTCCCTTACACACTCGATCAGCTTAAAAGACTAGGCGCAGAAGTTGAGATACGAACGGGTAGCTAGTATATCCTACGCCGTTGGCACCACGAACAAGAGCTTGGAATGGGATGTTCGGCACCAATTTACGGAGAGTGCGCTATATTCGACGCGAGATGCAAGATTTTTTAGTGAACAATGAAATCATAGGCAGTTAAACCTACCAGGCGCTCCCAAGGATCTTCGTACAAGAAACGCATGGCAACGTCAAACGTTGCTCCACCCCACATCTCCAGACTGAATGCGTTTGCAAGGGCATAACTCGTCTCTTTTGCAATGTTCTCCATATCGATTGTCCTCAGGCGAGTAGCGAGTAAGGATTGGTGAGCATCACGCCATGTTGTATCCATGATGAGTGTCCCGGGATATTCTCGCACAGCTTTTGCGAAAGCTTCGGGACCCTTCTCTACGATGATATTGCGCCAACCGACCTGACAGGGGAAAGTTGCATCGAGAGGGGCGCCATTTTCTGGATCCTCGCGATTCTGGAATTTAGGGATGACAACCTCATCCTTAAGCCCAGGTTCCCCGCTTTGACCTTTAATGGAGCTACCATTGACTGCAAGGTCACCAAGATAAGCGAGGAGTTTTTGTGCTCGGTTTTGGCTTTGAACCAGTTTGAACAATTCGGGCGTGTCGTCGATAAACTAATCGATTTAGAACCTCAACAACATGCTGGGGTCAATTAAAGGACCTCTACTTACTGTCGTCCACGTCTTGCCTCCGATGAAGACATCATGGGTCAGAAGTCGGAATAGGAAGGGTATGTTCGTCTAAACCAATGTTTAACAGCAAAAAACTAAGGGATCGTTCTTTTAAACGCACCTTAACACCACGAATACGGAATTCGACTAACGCACGCAGCATTTTTCTGCGAGCTACCTCATACGTTGTACCACTAACACTACATTTCACGAGAAGACTGTCGTAGTGAGGCTAGAATGATTGGATTGATCAGATCATCTACTCAGATATAAAGATATGAGATAGCAACCCACAGTGATTTGCGCACCAGCGAAACCAGAGCTTGCATCGAGACGCACTCCATTACCACCGGCACTGCGGTATACTTCGATCTTACCCGTGTCGGGTTGGAAGCCCTGTGCTGCATCTTCCGTTGTAATACGACACTGTATCGCGAACCCGCGACGAGTGATAGCCTCCTGGCTAAGACCGAGTTGGGGGAGGGTGGCGCCGGCTGCGATTTGAATTTGGGCAGCAACGATGTCGATACCAGTGATCTCCTCTGAAAAAAAATAATGGCAAAGTTGGCATTCGTTATCTATATTCACAAGTAAAAAAAAGCTTACCAGTGATCGTATGCTCGACTTGAATACGAGGATTGATCTCAATGAAATAGTGTCTGCCCATTTGGTCGACCAAGAACTCTGCAGTCCCAGCATTTCTGTATCCCACACTCTTCGCGAGCTTGATTGCGTCTGATAAAATAGCCTGCCTGATTTCTTCTGGAAGATGGGTCGCGGGAGCAACTTCGACAACCTTTTGATGCCTTCTTTGCACTGAGCAATCTCGCTCAAAGAGGTGAATCGTGTTTCCTTGTGCATCTGCAAGAATCTGGACTTCAATGTGTCGGGGGCGTTCAAGGAAACGCTCAATGAAAACCGTGCCATCTCCAAAGGCAGACCTGGCTTCGCTGACTGCGCGTTCAAAGGCATCTTTGAAATCGGATTGCTCGCGGACAACACGCATTCCACGTCCACCACCGCCCATGGCAGCTTTGATAATAACTATATAGAAATACTTTCAATGTCTATCTATCAAGGAGTTCATTCGAGCATGCTGACCTGGGAATCCGTATTCTTTGATGAATGCATCACCGTCCTGGTATGTATCAACTGGTCCAGGAGTTCCAGGCACGACAGGGACTCCAACTTTCATGGCTATATAATAGATAGTTAATTGGATTGCGTACGCATACACGAGCAAACCACAAATACCAAGCGTGCGGGCTTTTGTCTTATCACCAAGTCCATCAATGACTTCTGGAGATGGACCTACGAACGCGATTCCGGCTTGCTCGACTTTCCGTGCAAACTCTGCATTTTCGGACAAGAAACCATAACTGATGATGGTCGTTACGATCTGTGGACAAAGTACATTATCGCTAGTACTCACCCTGGATGAATCATGTCAACGCCATGTTCCAATGCGATCCTGATGATATCGTCTTGCGCAAGGTATGCTCCAACGGGAGTTAATCCTTTCCCGACTTGATAAGCTTCATCGGCCTGGAAAACTCGGTTAGATCAGTAAGAAAGAACCGATAATCGTCTTACCTTCTGACGATGGGCTGAAAGGCGATCTTCGAAAGAATAGATCGCAACTGTATGCATTGCAAGTTCATGGGCCGTACGAAAAACTCGGATCGCAATTTCCTAAGGAGGCATTCAGAGGACTGTAAGTACGATAAGAGATCTATGCATACACCACGATTTGCCACAAGAATCTTCGTAAGAGGACCACTGTGCCCTGCGGATTTCCTCCGCATTGTTTGGATTGAGTGCACCGGAGTGCCAGGTGCACTCGGAGTACCCACAAAGGTATGCGCCAGTCTGGGCGGATGCAGCGACGAAGCTTGAGCAGCCATTGTGGACTGTGATCTAATGCCGATTCAGTGAGGGGCGAAAGGAAAGAGGATGGATGGGTTAGGGATCAGGTTTAAGGGAGAAAGATGCGGAGATGGGCAGAATCGGAATCGGATTATCAGCACAAAGTAATAAACCCGATATAGACTAGCGCCTGATAACCACTTTAGATAAAACCGCTTTGTAGAGTATTGGCTGGCCAGTTATATGCTCTCAGCTACCACACAAGCATAAGTGTCACCGGGCTTAAGGCGGGCGCTCCCGCTCCATCTCCACCCCCCCAATGCTCTAACTCCATCACAGCACCTTCAGACAGTTCTTAGTCCATTGCTATAGTCAGTGTTCGAATCCATGCTCCATTTCAGGGTCATTCTATGCTTTGAAACTATGGTTTCCGATTTGCTAGAGGTATAATAGCGTCCGTTGTTGCCCGGTTCTCCACCTTCTTCTGGTTGTTCTTTGCTACTGCATAAACGAGTCCCGCAAAGAACCCGACCCCAATCGCCGATACTGAACCAAACGTGACAGGGTCTCCAAAAAACAACATTCCAGAAGCTGCCACAGGTAACTTATTTAGTGCCCCAACCATGCTGGCAAAGAAAAAAAACTATCATCAGCTGTTCCTATTCCATAGATCGAATCACAAAAAACGGACCTGTACGTCGTACTACTCGTCGTTCGAACACACCACGCTGTCGTGTACGAGATGCCTACGGCCGCTGCCCCAGAAAAGGCTATGGCGAATAATAGGAAGTTGCGCGTCTCCTCGGGGCTGCAAGAAAGATCCGTCGAATATCCGCATCAGACGTCAGACGTCAAAGGGACACATCAATCAACGTACAAGTTACGAGCCAAGTTCTCCGTTCCCCAATCTTCAACGATAACCGAGAATACCGAAAGAACGGGTATGCACAATAGATTGCTGTAGAACATGGAGTCCCAATCTGAGAAACCTGTTATCTTTATCCGCTTTCGCATAGTAAGGACCTGTAGGAGAATCAACGTTACCAGTGATGAACGAGCACTTAGTCTTGGTCTTACATAGGCTGCGCTTGTCAAACAATTCACAAGCATCCAGAAATATCCAATGTTGAGTTTTTGGGCTACATCAGATATCATGTCGAGGCCAATTCCCATGCCCGCACTCGCCGGCGGTAATGCATCGACAATGTTGGTGGTGCTGTGAATGTCTGCCCACGCGGCAATGATAGATGATAGTACCTTGAAATATAATTTCGTTGAAAAAATTACCTACTCGGGGAAATCAAAGAGGCCTCACCATAAATATGAAGGCCACTATAGTTAACCCTGTCACTCGCGCACCAAACCAAATGACTTCTCCATAGGCCTAAGAGACAACAACTCTTCCAAAAGCAACATGTGGGGGATAGGATAATGCTTACAATGAGAATGATCGTCAAATTTTTGAAAATTGTATATACTGGTATAGTGAGGTATTGCTAGTGTGCGATGATTGCACAACCGTATGGTTAGTATAGAACGAGTTCAACGTTTTGAGTAGTCTCACCAGACTTTTAGAACCAGTGTAGATTACACTGACCAACATAAAACTGATAGGAAACCATGCTTTGGCGTCTTGAATGTCAAAGTTCCGGAACGATATAATACCTGCCCGTTTCACTGCGGCAACGCAGGTAACGCAGACAATGGACTGAATGGACAGCAACAGAAACGTCATGTTGAACTGGCTGCCAGACACCACAAACTATATGCAAGATAAGCTCTAGAATACCAACATCCAACACGTCAGGAATTCACCTTATTGACAAGGGTCATTAGTATAGAAGCGACACAATAGCACACGATGGGTGGTACTGCAAGTGGAATGTCGTGAGTCGACATAGTGAGTGGGAATGCAAGCAGCGTGCTCTCACTAGCAGACGATGTTCCATTATTCTCGCTCAAACTACCTGTCGCCAAATTTCTCTTCATCTCTGCAAGGTCTTCTTCCTCAGGTCTACTATCCCTGGAGCCTCCCATAGCGACTTCAAGTTATCGAAACAAGATAAAAAATCTTTCAGACAACGAATGCCACCTATATGAGAGACCAACCTACAGAATGGAGTAGTGTGTGCTTAAAAGTACAGTCGTCGTAAGAGTTACCAGCACCACTTGACTGGCACTATAGAGACGTGGCTGAACAACGTGACAAAAATATTTGTATTTTTAGACCAGATGTAAGTAGCTCCAAAAGAAGCAACTCAATTATGGCATTCCCTAATCACACACTGTAGCCGAAGAAACAAAGATAAAATGGAGACAAGAAATGAAAACGCAATCCATTGTCCTTCAGTTGAGTAAACCATTTGTAGCTCACATCGAGCTTAGGTTATGGTCACTAAGTATAAGAAGCTGCAGTTACCGACCATTCACGGTCGCCGTCGAATCTCTCCTAGTAGATGGTCCAGGGCCAACTCCATTAGATGTGTCTTTCGAACTTGGCAGCCTGTTGGGATGGTCTGGTATCTTTTCGATTTCTTTCTTCGCTTCTTTCCATGCTTCAAGGTTCTGACCGGAATCGTTAGAAAAAAGCTCCCATCCCTAAGGACAATCTGAACAAACCTTCTGGCACCAGTCTCTGTGACTTCTTGCCATATTAATCGCCATTTCTCTCATATCGGCTACTTTCTGCCGTTGGAATCTATCCAAATCGGCCTGAATGGTTGAGCTGGAATACTTCAAATCCTGTGCGGATAGATGAAGCGCGTCTTCCAACTTGACAAAAAATCAGACATTACAACCAAGAACAAACACACTTGAAAACATACCTGAGAAATCGTCTCCCGTGTTTTGCTGATACCGTTGCGGCGAGCAGTTTCGGGATCCACATCCATCATTCCATGCAAAGTATAGCTCAATGCGCTGAGAAATGCCATCCCAGGCGCTCTCCTCCTTGGAGGAGTGGGGCCAGGGTGCGGCGGCAAGTACGCTGACGAAGGTTCCTCCGGTTCGTCTGCATCAGGCGACCGGCTTCTAGCATTTCTAGGTCCTGGCTCGGATTGCACACCACTAACCCGCCCACGATTGAGGGCTTCTTCCAACCTCTTCGCCTCTCTCTCACTCTTCTCATAGTCCTCTAGCAACTCCCGCTTAGACTCCAAGTTATCCTGGGTCATTTCGTACTGTACATGCTTTTGGTGACGGTAGGCAAGTAATTTCCTTATTATGGAGGCAAACTGGGCATATTCGTGTAATGGTTCACACCAATTCTGCTCAAGCTCTTGAACCTGTGTGTCAGGAGATAAGAAAATATAGCATCGACTTGACAAGAAAATGCCTTACAAGCCTCGTCGTGGACACGTAAGTGGTGTCTACAGCTTGCCCTGTCTTTTCAATGGCAGCGGCTAGGGCACCACTTTCGTTCAAGCTGAATCCATTCAAAGCAGCACCAAGCTCAGAGTGATCCTGTGCGTTGTCTACGAGCAATGAACAAATTGACTCATGTAAACCTTCATAAGCCTCTTACCGGACCATCGCTTCAAGCTACGGCGAGTGACTCTCTCCATAGGACCGCCGAGATGGTTAGAGAATTTGTTGGTAAACACTTCCGAGTCTACAAACCGTTGATCAGGGTTGCGAAGAGGGTGAGCAGCCGAAGGATTGGGTAACACTGCATAAGCAGGAGAAGCATTCTGGTCCGTAGGGTTGTGCGATGGAGCTTTCAAAATATTCTTCGGCAGTAACGACAAAGGGGGAGAATGTAATACTTCAGTCTTGAAACATACGAAAAGGTTAGAATGGAAGTCTGCATGGATGGCTGCTGTCGATGCTTACCCAAGATACCTCTCCGTCCAGGAAGCGGTGGAAAACATGATCATTGGACAAGATGGGATGACGGCCAATGCGATTGAGGAACGTCTGAAGCATGCGCTTTCGCCTTGCAATCATCGCAGCATCCTCTTTGGCCTTGGCCTGTTTCACAGCGTAATCACCAATCGTTTGCTTCGAGGGAATGGGTGGAATTATGAGGGTTGGGTACAATTTCACAAGGCTTCCCCGCAGTGACTCAAACTCGGAATAGCGGTGCCGAGCTTCAGTATTCTAGATTTACAATGGCTTTCAGGATACAATACCACTACACAAGTACATTGATAGTTACTCACCCCAGACTGGATAACATATGTGATATAAGGCGTTGATGAATTGAGAGATGTCTTCTGTGCATCTGTAATCTTGTATTTGACCTGTGGTTAGATGATGACAGAACACAGATATAAAGAGACATACCAGGATTTCGAAATCCTCACCCGAGTGCAACCACTGATCTCTAGTGCAGCAGAAGTCAGTTTTGAATGTTGCCTGAGCATGTCTACGGGATCCTGGTGGTGAGAACGGTTGGTTCATGTTCGTTCCTGGAGAGGTTGGCGAGACCAGACGAGAAGGGTGCGAAGGCGGAGAAGATGGTGCAGATATGTTTACTTTGGAAGTAGAAGATGTTTCTGAAGACAGACGGTCAGCATCTGTCTCGAAAGGATTGTCGTCTTCAAAAGCCTCCATATTGACTCGAGGGCTTGATGTTTCTGTTCCCTACGTAATGGCTCCACAACAAAGCAAGCCAGTAAGATATACAAGAATGATAGGGATAATGGTAATGACACGAGATGCTGAAGGGTCAGACGCACACTGGCAGTGTCGGTCAAAGCAAATGGTGAACTTGAATGGACATCACTAGTCTCTCCAGCGTAAGCGTGAGCCTGCGGCATCCGCGTCACCAAAGCTATACACCTATTTGTCTTTATGTACGACAGAAACAGGCTTGGGCATGTCTCACACATCAAATTCACAATATTTTGACTCGCGACCTCCAAAAACAAAGTATTAGAATCATAATGAGGACTGGAATTGGCTGGAGATACACAAGCAACACATTTTATTCAAAAGAACTCATCCAAACACTCTAAAACCTTCTTTCAGGGCCTCATCTACTCGTGTTTCTGTGCTTTCAACCATATCAACATCATCAACTAGCCGAATAGATTCTTGAAATCCTTTGCCCAATAGCGAAGAAAACAGCTCGTCGACTTGTTCGTCGTGCCAGCTTCCTTGGACTGGAACAGGGACCATGAAGTTCTGCATTTTTTCGTGAATCTCATAGCTAAGAGGACTGTCAGTGGGCCGATTGTTGATCAGGTGTTAGGTAATGGCTTACCGGAGCTTTCTACCTTTGCTTGCTTTAGTATCTACTTTCTTTCTCGCCTTCTTCTGTTTTTGGACCGCCATCCAATCGTCAGCTCCACTCTCTCCACTTCTCCGTGCATCAATAACATCCCTCAGTAGCTGTTGGTAAAAGTCCGTATCGTCAAACACCTCTGGGTCTTCCTTCTCTGCGCTGTCATCTTTTTCGCAAACGATACCCAATCGCGTGCCTTTGCCTCTGTAGATCCGACTGCGGGCAAGAACTTTCCCATGTTCTGAGAGGGTTTCATCAATTAGCTGGGTAGCGGATTTGATATGAGAAGATCCCTTGTTGAATGCATTCCGGTTCGATGGGAGCAGGACGGATGGCGCGACGGCTTGCACTTTAGATGACCACTTATTGAGGGTCTTCACGAGATGTGGATGATAACTGTGTTTGATTTAGTACCATAGGAAAAAAATGAAAGACAAAGGAACTTACGCCTGTTCTATGGCTGAAGCAGCTTCGGTTGCGTCCCTAAATTGGCTTGCGAGACTCTCATCATCGGTTCCGTCGATCTTCCGCTTTTTTCGAGGCGGAGCATGTACCGAGTCGTTCATAAGAAGCAAATCCTAAGTATTGGATAGCGCCACATTCAGTAACCTGAGTTGTCAAAGACGTCTTTCTTAGCATACCTCTTGAAGGCCAAAGAGTTCATCGGAGAGTAACATAGATTCTTCTAACATTTTATTCAATGAATCATGGACACATTCTAAGGTCGTGTACCGGGAAAGCTGATTGGGCTGAGAAATCGTCAGCGACTGTACGGCAAAGCATGCAAAGGATATCATACCTGAGGAAAACAGCTTGCAGCACCAACACTTTTTTGAAGACGGATGCGAGCATCGAGCAAATTGTCCCAGAGTGCCTAAGTATAGCTGCAATCAGGAAAGTAGCTTGTACGCAAAATGAAAATCGTACAAGTTGACGGGAAACAGCTTTCCCTTTTTTACGGTCTTCGTCTCTAGTTTTGCGTAGAGTCACGGACAGCTCCTCCGGAGGTTCTGTCTCCTTAGTGTCAGATATGGATGGTGAGACATCACGGTGAAACTCGTCCACATCATTTTCCGACTCCTCTGAGTTGGAGTCAGAGGGATCATCGTGGTCTTCATCGAAATGTTGGATATCATCATCATCCTCGCCATCCTCTGAGCTACCGATCTCGGATTCGTCTTCCGCATCCATGAGCTGCTTTCGTGAAATTTTTGCGCCTTTGTACTTTGGATCGGCGATGCTATCCTGAAGTTTTCGTATCGCAGAGGGTCTACGGAAATATGAGCACAATGCACAGTATCAAAAAAAGGTCAACTTGCGCGACATCCACATAGTGTTCCCGTGCTTCAGATGAAACTGGAAGAACATCTTCTGGGTCGGCACCCGTCACCTGAACATCCTCTGGGTCGAAATCTATGGACGAAAAGGGTGGTGTAAATCTCGAAGTGATACCCAAGGAAGGGCATACCGGTTGGTGCAACCTCTTCAAGCTGGGCCAGCTCTTGCGCAAGAGTCAAACCTGCCAACGGTGTCAAAGACAATCAACGCGCATATAAGCTGGACCTACGTGTCATGGAGCCTTGCGGACTACGGTAGAGCCTGTACGATGTGCAAAGTTTTCAGGAGAAGAAGACCCACATTCGAGGTTAGGGTTAATATAGGGTCTGTTTCTTGAGAAAAAATCGTGGGCACCAACAATTGATGGCGCGAGCATGCGCAGATAATAAGCGACGCCTTCTTTCCACCACCACCGTCCCCGACGATACTCGCACCAGTGGCATTGCCACGGCATTTTCACCAACCTAACCGTCAATCTGGAGTCTACATCTTACCCATGTTTTTTAGCATCAACAAATGGCCAAAAATCGTGTTTCAAGTAAGTTCTTCGCCCTCGTTTTCATTCACCTTTTCGGGCCCGTCCGATTTTCATAGTCAAAAGTTGTCACGCGACGATCTCGCCAACAGGAACTCGTTCCTCTGGATTTGATCTCGATCTATGAAATAATATCGTTCCGCAACCCTTCCTTCTCTTTCTTTTATGTATTTAATTTTTATGGAGATACCCGTTGCTTTATCCCAGAAGCCATATTCCATCTCGCTACCTATCACCTCATGCCCATCTGACATCCTCCTTGTCCACATATCATCAGGTTATCCAAAACAGCCAGCCCCAACGATGTCGCCGTCCCACATTTATACCGCAGGCGTCGCCGTAAATCATCTCTCCCCAGACGACGAGGACGACAACGACATCTGTCCCGTCTGCGATGGGGATTGCACCTGCTCCAACCGACCACCTCCCGCTCCTACTCCTATCAGCTGCAGCGCTGGACATGCGCGGCATGCCGTTATGTCTTCCGCCTCCAACAGCTCATCATCGCTCGTACCAGCTATCCAATCCTTAAAAATCAAACTCACAGTACCACCCAGCATGCAGGCCAAAAGCCGTACTTTACCATCCAAGATGTCGAAGACCCATACAGATTCGATCACATCGATAACAAGCGACAACCATGGCTCTCAACCATCACCCTTCTCACCCCTCGGCCAACCATTGAAGCCGCACATGTCCATCGGTGGCCATGGACAACAAGGTGTACAAGGAACGTCTGCACCCAAGAGAAGAGGTCGTCCGCCAAAGATTACCACAGCACGCGACACTTCCAGAGCTGTGGATGTAGACCGGCAAACCGGTGGGAACGAGGTCACCACGTTGCACAAATCACAATCACATCCCCTATCGCAGCCTCCACATGCATTCAGATCCAACGGATTAATCCCTCGAAGGAGCTCAGGAAAACTCCAAACAAAGCCAAACGCCTCGAGGCTGTCTTCGAAGTCCAAAATCAAAGGCACGATCGCAAAGAAGGCATCTTCTTCCAAAAAGAAGTCTGTTGTCCTAAGCGAAGATTTTAATCTTGACAATGATTACAATCATGAAAACATTGACGCATACAACGATGATGAGGACGACGATGTCGCCTCGGGACACTTCCCCGCATTCGTCTCGTCGTCGGCAATGTCGACGTCATCATCATCAGACTCGGATACATCATCTACAGGACTTGACACGGATTCATCGATGGAGGCAGAAGAAGAAAGCTATATATTAACAGAAGAAAGACGTCAAAACAAAGCTCGTGTCCGTCGAGAGCTATTGGGTGAGGAGGGAAACAAGCGTAAAGACCCCCACAACAACTGGGTTATACGCCCTCGGAAGAGGAGTGTCGGACTGAGTGATGTCGATATGGAGAGCGACAGTGATGACGCGACAGAAGGCGACGAGGAGGCGGAGGATGAAGAAGAGGAAGGAGACGATGAAGACGAAGACGTGGATGGCCAGAGTTCGAGTGTTGCTTATGCCGGAGTTGCTACCGGGTGGTCGGAAGACGATGAATCAACTTTCGACGCCGACATTTTTTTCGCAAATCTTTCAGACATAGGTTCAGACGACGGTTCCTCTACCAATGATGAGGCCGGTCTTCAATCAGACACGATTCCTGACGAGAGCGCCGCCGCCGACATCATCAGCAGTATCCAACGGAGTATGGATTTCGAAGTGACGGAGGGCTGGGATGGTCAAATTGTCTTCACAAATGGCTTAAGTGAGGGTCAAGGCATGGTTGACATAGACTTCGAGACAAGCGCAGCTCAATTGGTGGCGGAAGATAGTGCAACTGTGAGCCAAGACAGTGATGTCAGCATGCACTCAACAGACGAAGAAGACGGTGAATATGAGGAGGGTGAATGCGAACTGGGTGAAAGTGACGGTGAAACTACCGAGGAGGAACTCGTCGATGAAAATGGACTTCCCACTTCACATGCCATGACGCTCTTCCGTTGGCCTTCCAGCGTTTCAGCAATTAATCCATTGTCTACCGTCAGTCCCACCGTCAGCCCCAGCCCTCATGACCGTCGCACATTCGGCTACAACTCTCAAGACCTTAGAGACTCCCCAAGACCCGCCGATATATTAGCGGGCAAAGTCTTTTGGGACGAGAGTGATGAGTTTGACCATCCTGATGGTCGAATAGGGCAGAATAGCAGTGTCACCGTCTCTAGGGGCGGTGCTCCTATCATGGGTCAATTTTCTACGGAGAGCGATAGCCCGCAAAAAACAGCGATATTGACCGGTTCGAACAAAGATATTCCGTCGCCTTTCCCTCGTCTGCTACGTAATAAGGGAAGGTTGAGATCATCTAGTACTGGAAGCTTCAGCAGTGTAGGTCATCTTTTCTTGATCAAGCATCAGTGAGATATTCATGATATTCCTTTCAGATGGACTTCCGCGGTCGCGCTACTTCTCGGCCATCATCTCTATCAATATCAACATCCTCTTCGTTCCCTGTACCGTCATCAGAAGAACCCCTCTCACAAACATCACCAGAGCTACCTCCTACTGAGCCATTTGATTTAGACGATGTCTTAGACTCCTCTTATCTTGACTCGGAACCATCTGACAACCACATTTTCTCGAGTACGGCGAGCGAAGGCGAGTCACATAGGCACATGCAAAACCTTAGCCGTTGGGACCGCATCCCAATGGGCACTTTCCGTCGTACTCGCGAAACCACGTCAATCACAGGCGATGTGGGTGGTTCTTCCAACTGGTCTTCCGAGCCCCAAAATGCCAATACTGCGTCCGATGCTTTATCATACACAAACATGATGAAGAGTAGCCCCCTAAGCACGATGCTCTGGCATGGCAAGGGTCAAAATGCAAAAGGCTCTCGGCGTAAGTCCAAGGCCCATATGAATGTAATCATCTCCCCGGTCCTTCTACCAATACGTGACGGAGATCGTACTCCTACTCTGGCTGCAACTGATCAGACTCTTCACACAAACTCTCATAACCATCAGCAAAAAAGCCGCAAAGAACTACGAAGGGAGATGAAGATGAAACGAAAAAATTGCGGCCCTGTTCACCAGCATCATCGTCATCATCAACAACAACATCATTATCACCATCACCTTCCTAATATGAAGTCTCGAAGCACTGCTTCCATGCAGCGCACAAATTTCTTCAGTTCTCCTTCGTCTGTTCCACCTCTGAATATTTGAAGTCCGCTCGGTAATGTCTTTCTACTTTTCGACCCCAACTTTGTTCCATCCTTGATTCAGTCTCTCGGGTTTGTTTGTAAATCGTCACGTATTTAATTCATGTTCTGACACAACCCTTCATCTACATTTCGTGTTTGTTTTCCCCACCTTTTACTGGATTCCGTTCATTATATCCAGTGCACTTATTTGCTTCTGTGATCCTCCGCTCCCTTTCTCTCTCTGATCTCCTTGTATTCAAGCAATCTCCTCGTTTGACGTTTCTCTTCACTTCGACTCTGGCAATTAATATTGTCAGGACGTAGAAACTGCTGTACTCACTGACAATGTTAGTTAAGCTGTAATTGCAATGATCCAAAATGAAATGTACTCTAGTTTCAACAAAGCTTCTCAATCTGCGAGTTATTTTCTGCAACATCGATTCGCTAAGAAGCGCGGCACTGTCGATGGAGGCCCGAGTGCCGTAGCACTTTCCGTAGGCCGTCCATAAGATTCGAAGGAAGATAGTCGTTCCTTCTCAACAATGAGCTTGAGCATGATGTAGATAACGTTGGGAATATTGTACTGGGGTAACACTATTTTACAGAATAATTATATACAACGGACAAGGATAAGTGTTACATTGTCAATCCTTTCAGGATTGCATCATTTGACTCAGATCTACGGAGGTCATTCCTCGTAGTCGTGGTTCAAAACAACATGGAAAGGGGAGCGGATGGCTGTTACTCGAAGTCAGGGGCAGCCACGTAGAAAAGAATGCGGAAAGGACTCACATTGTTACCCCATCTGTCCATTGTGGGATGACTTCAATATCGTCACCGTGTTCGTCCTTCGCTTTGGTGACGTTGAACACAGCTAATATTGAAACAATGGCGGCCCATGCTGTTGCATCAGCGATATGGCGACCTACACAAATCCGCCTTCCAAATCCAAAGACAAAACCCACAGTGTCATCATTCAGCTTTCCATCGGCGGTGAAGAAACGTTCCGGTTTGTATTTGGATGGTTCTGGATATTTATCGTCATTCTGAGCCATTGCCCTGTTTTCTTTGAGTGAGATGGCTAGACTACACCAAACCAGAAGCCATAAACACGAACCATATATTGGCCACTATTGTTGCTCCTGCTTACTATCAGGTAATGGCTCACCACGAGGGTCAATATATAACACAAACCTTTTGGTATAAAATATCCCTCAAAATTGTCATCATTAGTGGTAGCATGCGGAACCCCTGCTCGTGTGCAGTTGAATGAGAGACGAATCGGAGCTAACGGAGTAATTGAGAGAAGGAAAGTAGCTTACCAAGGGGAGATACAGGACACCAACGGAGTGTCTCCCGAAAAACTGCTTCAACGTAAGGCAGTGACGGCCTATCACTAAAGTCTGGGAGTCTCTTTCGGCCAACCACCGCGTCGATTTCTAATTGAGCTTTCCGCTGTACATCAGGATTGAAAAGCATTGCAAGCACAAAGACTTTGAGCAACGAAGAAGACTAAGGTTTGCCGTCACAATAGGTTTATAGCTACTTGAGATTCGGATACGACTCACAGTTTCAGAACCGGCTATAGATGGACGTTATGAGTCGAGATAAGGCACGTAATCGAGAACACTTACAAGAGAACGCAGTAGCGGTGGAACTTTTCATTAAAAGTTCATATGAAGGATCGTCTTCGGTCATACGGCTAAATAGATCATACAGCATACTTGGTATAGCTGTCCCTGCTGCCTAACAGAAATTTAGATGAAATTTTGCAAGGTGAAAGAAAGAGAGCATACAATACTCTGTTTTGTATACTGAAATGGAGCTTCAATCATCTCCGCAGTCAAATTTTGACACTGAAGGGCTTTGCGCTGGAAATTCGCCCCGGGAAACCAGTGAGGAATATATTGCACTGTATACTCGTGTGATGTTAAGAAGTATACATGCGTTCAAAATACTCACAGAATGGCAGTGCATTGATGATTATTGCTTTGTCGGCTGTATTTTCATTGATGAACATCGCAGTTGCACGTTCCACAAGCGCGACCAGGTGGTCATGGTTGGGTGCTGGGTCGTACCCATAAGTTACTTCCATAATTATAGACGCACTTAGTCTAAGGCGATATATAATACAATTAGATGACAGGTCGCCCGACTTCGACAGTACTCACGTTTGCAGGTGATTAACATAGTTTTCCGGTGTCTCGAGCAAATGGACAAGGAGCTGATTTACCCTGCGTAATTGAATAGGCCGATACTTCAAAGCAGCTTTTGTATGAAACGCCTGGTGGAATTGTCTTCTCTTTTGTCGGAACTCATTGCCGTAGCTATGATGTCCCAAGTGGAATGACCATCCAAATCTGCAATATATAACAAAGGCGACGATCCAGTTGTGGCGTTAACGTATACAGTGACCACGTACAGATCAGTTGTGATATACTGCGGCCGGTCAGAATAGTTATAAGAACGTCGCTCAAGAAGGTCTTTGGCCACTTCCTCGGAGTTGAGGATGATAATTTCTTGACCGAATAAGCGAGAGTAAACAATGTTTCCTAATCGACAAAAACCGCGGTCAGATATAGGGTCCAATAACACAGTAACAGAACTACTTCGACCTACCGTGAATTTGAGCCCACTCCTTATAGGTAATCCAAGGTTCATTCACTCTAATACCAAATATGTTGCCCACCACAGGCAGGGGGCGAGGACCGGGTGGAAGAAAGCGTGCTTTACCTGCAACTAGGCGGTTTACAATAATGAATGCAGCCGTAAGGACTAAGCAGAGGGTTGGGTTGATTGCATCAAGGTGAAGTAAACCAACAGACATGGTGGGAGGACCTGAAAAGAAGTGCTACACTTCTCCAGAGTAAGGTCTACCGTTTATATACCACAATCCCATCGAAAGACGCCCCCATTTTAGCTCGTCTATGTCTCTGTTCCCCGTGGAACAGCCTCCAGCTAATTCGTGAACCCAAATTTTGAGAAGCACAAGCTGACTGAACTGATGATAGGGAACGTTGATCAGTCTTCCTCCAATATAAGAACAACTATACTTCGGAGATGTCACCATTGCCTTTTGTTCAGGCTGGGCTACGAAAACATCCTACTGTCTGAAGGTCGAAAGTGGATTTGACCTTGAAAGGGGCCCTTGAACCACTCCCGCGAGCCATAACAAAGTGCAAGGCATAACTTCAAACCGTCAAAATAGGAGAACCAGCGCTAAATTGCTAGCATAAATAGTCCCAATCATGATGTAGTACACACCCGTGGGCTCTTTACAAGATGGCTAAAACATTACACACCTGTCCAATCTATTATCCGAACGAAATATCAACACGTGTACCACGGTTCTGTGAACTTCAAGTCTTCTGAAAATACTCCCCGTGATATTGGTTCCAGAAGACGGGCAGTGTATCATCGCCTTGCTCTTGAGCGCCGAACGAACAATAAAGTATTCTAGCTTTTGCAGAGCCCATTGGGTATGTCTGAAATTCAACGAATTCAACACAGAGACTATGAAGTCACAACTCATACATCCCTTTGCTAAGTCGTCACATATACATAATTGTGAAACAAGCACAAGGTATATCGTGGCTATTATTTCACGTATGGGATTCTATTATCTGCATCAGCTTCTTGGAGCTAATTCCTGACCGTGGTTCAATGCGACATGGATACGGGAGCGGGTGGCTGTTATTGAAATTCAAAACAAAATGTAGGAGCAAACGCAAAAGAACTCACGTGCCTACTCCAGTTGACCATTGCGTATTAACTTCGACATCAATGCCTTGTTCATCTTTCGCTTTTTCAATGTTCAATGCAGCTAATATGGATACAATAGCGGCCCATACTGTTGCGTCAGCGATATGGCGGCCTACGCAAATTCGCCTTCCAAATCCAAAAATAAAGCCAACATTATCGTTGTTTAGCTTCCCGTCTGGAGTGAAGAACCGCTCGGGTTTGAATTCAGCTGATTCTGAATATTTATCTTCATTGTGCGACATCGCCCTGTAAGCTCTTAATTAAGATGCAACGGACAGCAATAAATCACAATCTGTGAACACGAACCATATATTAGCCATCACTATTGCTCCTACTTGATATTAGCGTGTTAACGTAAGTAGATAATAAATTCCAACCTTTCGGGGTAAAATAACCTTCGAAATGATCGACATTCGTAATAGCGTGAGGGACCCCTACAAATACACAGTTAGCTGAGAAACAAGCATTCAAATAGGCTTTACATACCAAGGGGGCCTACAGCGTGCCACCTGAGCGTCTCACGAAGAATAGCTTCGATGTAAGGCAATGGTGGCCTATCGTTGAAGTCTGGAAGCCTATCTCGGCCTACCACCGAGTCTATCTCTAGCTGAGCCTTTCGTTGCACATCAGGATAAAGGAGCATCGCAAGGATGAAAACTTTAAGGGTCGGAGAGGACTGAATTCGTTGTGATCAATATGAGATATAGAAATACTCCAGACTGACTTACTGTTTCAGATGCAGCTACGGAGATGCAGCTACGGACAATATGCGTGTAAGTAGATAAAATCATAAAAACTGATAATATTTACCCAGGAAAGCAGAAGCAGAAGTATGCTTGATTGCAAGCTCGTAAGAATAATCATTTTCTTTCATTCGGCTGAGCAGATCGATGGTTTTGCTGTACCTGTAACCTATCGTGATCTCAGATATAGCTCTTCCCTTGATTAAGAGGACATACAATACTCTGCTTTGTGTACTGGAAGGGGGTTTCAACTACATCAACAGTCAGCTTCTGACATTCATTGGCTTTGCGCTTGAAATCTGCTCCGGGGAACCAAGGAGGGATGTGTCGCACTACATGCTAAAATAAGCCGAAATGTATACATATGTCAGGAAATACTCACAAATGGAAATACACTGAAGACCACAGCCCCCTCAGGCCTTAGCGCTTTGATGAGTATATCTGCCGTGCGCTCCACAGCCATCACTAAAGGGTCATGGCGGGGTGCTGGGTCATATCGATATGTCACTTCCATTATTATAGCCGCAGATAGCCTAAGACGCAAATATTAATCATTTTACACGACCAATTCTGTTGTTTCGAGTGATTTACATTTGTAAACAATCAAAAGATTCTCCGGGGGTTTCAAGTAAGTTAGCTAGAAGTTGGTGTACTTTACGCAACTGCACAGGCCGATAAGTCAGAGCAGCATCAGCTCGAAAGGCCTGCTGGAAAAGTCGCCTATGCAGTCGCCATCTGTTGCCATAGTTGAAAAATATTGAAGTGAAACCCCATCCAAACCTGCAGAAATGACACAAATGGCAATGGAGATAATAGATATCGAGATGTACAATAAAGCCACGCACAAGTGGGTAGTATTGAACTGCGGCCTATCAGAGTAGTTACTTGCGCGACGCTCAAGAAGATCATTAGCCACTTTTTCGGAGTTGACAACGATGATTGGTTGAGTAAACGGGTATATGATCACCTGGTAGGCATCAAATTAGGTGGTTCCCAAGAAAGATGTGGTGTCGAAACTGTTTCAACATACCATGAACTTTTGCCCACTCCATATAAGTGATCCAGGGCTCCTTGGAATTGAAGCCAAGCACGTTGCCCAGCACAGGCAAAGGGACTCGGCGGCAGCAGTATGCTTGTTTTGCGCTTTACTCGGCCATTCATAATAACATATGCAGCTATGAAAACTAGCACTATAGCTAGGGTGGGCTTATCGAATTGTAGGGGGGCGAACGACATGGTAGGATACCAAAAGAAGAGTGGTGCTTCATTGGAATCCAGCCTCAATGACTATATCAACCTACCTTGTTGATCTATTCGAGGTTTGCAACCCCCTGCTGACGTGTTAATGCGTAAGAGTAGTCTACATAAAGGATGGAGTATACATACAGTGACAGCCATGTGCTGCGACGTAAAACATTACGCACGGGTGCGGACTAAATTTATAGCATTGTCATCCCCTGTTGAACTGCAACTCGTCCCAAATAGGTAATGATTGGGACTCGGCTCGAGTTCATCTATTGACATACAATAGATCGCGGCAACCCTTATATGCCTCCTGTCGGTGGGCGACCAGCGGATTTGAATCGATAACCTAGATGATCTACGTTTACTGTATTCTCAGGCTGCTGAGAACGTTGAGATCTGAAGAAGACGACATTGAAAGTACTGGACTAACCTGAATTATGACATTACAGCCTGACTGAGTCACGCACTGAACTATTGCTGGAGTCGGTCTCGGGTAGACGAAAGAGTGGGAAGAACTTGGTTGTACCTGAAATTGAAGCCGGGCAAGCTTTTATCGGTAGGCCAATTGGTCGTAACGATTTCAGAGAGGCACTATCTGAATGTGTAATTCGAGAAGGGTATCGTTTTCTTGATAGTATTTCCAGTGACATATTAAACCAAAATAGTGAAGAAAGCAGCCTCGTGATATCCCGACAGTGGGCCGCATGTACGATATTCAAGTATCCTCTGCTAGCGTTTAAGATACAAGTGAGAAAGCTTCATTGGATGGCGTTTAATGACTGCAGCTTGTGTTTGGCTACTATTAGGATACAGAGAATAGTTGTAGAATTCTCATACCTTGGCCATGACATGATTACCCTGCATCTTAGATGAAAATGTAGTTATATACACTGGCCTGGTGAAACGTTGGTGAAGGGCGAGAAGAAACAAAGAGGGGTCGCGGCAATGAGTTAATAGGGCATGGGTTCTAGTGATTCCGAGTACTATTGTTAGCGCTCGCTGAAAGAGGTATCTGTGGACCGTAGACGCACTTTAATTTCACTGATAAGTGTGCGTTTACAGCAATTTGCACGTTTTCAGGCCTGATGGATTCCTTGTTTGACCCAATCTGGCCATATTTTGGTTGCGTCAGAGTACGAAAATGCATGAAAAGGTGCAAAAGGCTGCGAAAAGCCGATATATGGTAAAACTGATTTTTGCGACACAAACATCAGCTACCAGATTATAAATGGTCGACTGCAGCAATCAATAGTCAAATATTAGTCTCCCTTGCTTACCTAATTCAATATATGATGAGTCGATATCTTGTAAATAAGGTCTGCACCAAAGTAAGACCATTTGGCGTGAACCCCCCTTCGGTGCCAATAACACGAATATTGAGCTCTTTTGCACCTTGATTTTAAACTCAGCCGCTCCGATTGAATATGGCTGAGCATCACAGTAAAGGCTAGTTATTGCTTCAACCAGCGTAAATCACCACTTAGCCTTTGTGTGAATCGGTAGAGTTGATAGAGAAGCTCTCAGATGACGAACAACGCTAGTTTCAAAATTTTCTTCCATCCCAAACAGATGCTGAGCCATGAGATAGTGAAACTGTCAGCCACTCCAATTAAAACGCCGCTACAAATTGCAGGCACACCTGAACCAAAACATGGCCAAAAAGAAATGGGATATTCAGAGTCATATAGGTCCAAGGTGCTACATAAATTGTCGTAGTTGTGATACAATAGTAGGGATCATGTATATAGCATTTGTTCTCTACAGTAGCTGTTTCAGCTGAAACCTTTATGTGCTTTTTGCTGGTGTGACTAGCCACAAAATGCCAAGTTCAAGCCGAATGTGCCGCTCATGGTGCCTTCTCTATTACTACCAAAGTGGGGGTTCCTGCAAAAGGTCCTTACTTCGGACTAGACTAGTCAAATATCCTGGCCGCATTCTTGATCCAGAATCTACCAAAAACTACGCCGGCATCCGAGACTCCGAGACATTGCCATCGTCAATGCTGTCTGTCAGTTGGGCGTCATGAAATAGTAGAGGTTGGGTTGCAGCGTGTTTAGCGGTCTGCAACCACGTTTCCTAGCCCTGCTCACCTGTGCATGCCATAAATACTGGAATATCTGAATGTCCGCCCCGCATCGCAGTAGAGTCGAGTTCAAGTTCCAGTTTACTGTTAGCAGGCCGTTTCCAGTCAACCTCGAAAGTAGCATGAGTGTTCCAGGGTCCTCGCTCTTGTGTGTTGGCAACATTGATGTTGGGGGCTTGGTGGCGCAATCTCATTCTCTTGACGCTCACTATGGTAGATTCAACAAAGTCCATAGCAGTGGCCATCAAGTCAACAACGAAATATATGGTCCTCAAATAAATAGCACGACAATCAACAACTATACTCAAGATAACGGTGCAATATATCTTCTTCCATGGCACCATTGTAGTCTAATACAGCTCGTTCCATAACCAGCTAAAGAACGCCAGGAATTTGCAAACTGGCTGTCTCCTCTGAATTTCCATCAAATGCAGAGCGAAGTTCGTGGCGTTTGGTGAGAGGGGACAGGGGGATGGGTGCTCGGTGATGAAAGGTTCAAAAAGTGGCAAAAAGGAGGTGTAAAAACCCTTTGGTGCCCTGGAATTTGTAAGTGCACTATTATATCCGCGATCCACATGGTCCTTTCCCTAATATGCTGAATCAACTAGCAGGTGCTAGGAAGACTGTTATTACGTAAGTCCAGCAACAAATCAGTTATCTTAAGCAGTTATCACGTACATTTTTACTAGGTCATACATCATAAACCATCTCGAGAAGGACAAAAAGGACAGTGTGGCTGTAGTCTACACTTATTGCAGCTATAACGACCGTTCAAGACAAACCGCTTGTAACCTCGTTGCAAGCCTATTGAAACAGCTTGTACAAGATTTTCCCCTAACGTTCGGGCGCATTGAAGGCAAATTTAAACGTCATTGAGAGCAAGACTTCCGTCCAACTCTACTTGAGGTTTGCAATGCGTTAATCAACGAAATCAAACAATTCTCCCGGGTCTTCATTGTTGTCAACGCTTTAGATGAAGTCCCCGATGATGATGATACTCGTGCTGAGATGCTGCATTGTCTGCAATCTCTGGGAGGTAGCCTATTGGTGACTTCTCGTGACATGGCATAGATTAGGGCAGTCCTTTGCGAAGCTCTTTGCATGGACATCCGTGTGCATGAAAATGATGTACGCAAGTATATCACAGACCGCATTTGCTTATCGGCACGATTGGCCGGGATGTTGGTTGCTGGCAACTTTAGAGGAGAGGTCATTGAGTGGCTGACAAAAGAGAGTCAAGGCATGTGAGTACTCCATAGAGTTTATTTTATTCTTACAGACCCCAGATTTTGACACACCATTCAAGGTTTCTGCTATCTCGTCTGCACGTGGATCTACTAGCACACAAACTTACTTGTAATGATGTTTGACTTGCTCTTGATAACCACCCTAAGGAGGTGGGAACTGCTTACGACAAAACCATGAAGTGGATAGATGGGGGTTGACATAGAGGTCTAGCCAAGGAAGCCATGACATTGATTATTTTTGCCTCCCGACCGCTGTTTTTCACGGAGCTCCAGGAAGCTCTAGCCTTTTCAACTGGTCTGCGTAAGATCAGCACTGATGACCTGGTGGATAAAGAGACAATAATGGAAGCCTGTGCTGGCATATTAGTTGCTTCAATCTGTTATCACTCAGATTACTCTGCTCAGGAATATCTCGTAAAATGTGGAGATTGGGCTTTCCCAGACCCCGAAGTGCAAATCACCAACATATGCCTTGACTCTCTTTCTATGCTTCCACCGAAAGACACAAATCCTGTAGACGTTCACCGCAGCCAAGGCTTCATCGTTTATGCGCGACAAAATTGGGGCCATCATGCACGCAGTGTTGAGAAGACGATTCCAATGGCGATCCATGACTTTTTACGTGATGACGCAAATGTTGAGAATGCCCTACAACCCATGTATGGTTTTGATTCTCGTTACTTCAATGGGGGCTCAGCATTGCACTTGTGTGCCTATTTCGGTCTTTATCACATTATTGATTACTTGCTGGGGAACAACATTGTTGTTGACGGTGTCATGCACCAAAGTTGATTGGTAGCATGGACAGGTGTCAATAACGAAGCAAATATTCAAAAAGACTCGCCTTTGCGCCACACAGGCACAGTGCCACGTGGAATAGTAATTAATATTGCCTTTTTCGAACTTGTGGCTGATCAGCACCACCTCTATTAGGCAATCCAGTCACGCTCACCTTTGCTTTTCCATTCGGTACTTTCGGCATTTCAGTATTTTGGCAAATTTTTGCATTGCCACTGGCTACACATTGCATTGTGCCCTCGCTTTTGTCGTTTCCCTTACTCCCCTTCCTTTGCCTAGTCCCACCATGGGCCCCTTCCTCTCCTTTTTATTCTCACCTGATGGTCGTTTCTGGATCCCCATTCTAATCCACTTTTTCGTCACCTCCACCCTCCTCCTCCTCATTTTATTTGCACCCCCACCATTTCTGATGTCACCACTTCCTATCCGCTTCCGTCGCCGATCCGTTGACTACCACGTGCCACTGCTGATATCAGCAAAGCCCCGGCGGCCGGTCCAAATAGGGCAACAGGTCCATCTTCATGACGTCGATCTGCCATCATATACTATCAAAACATCGGTCACTCGTCTTGCCTGGTTGGAGCGTGGGTGGGTAGTTTTTGAGCTGGAGAAGGTTCATCCCCTTGCGTCGCCCATGTTCATCACTGTCCCATTCACTTGGGTACACTTATCTTTTGTCCATCGTCTTCGCTACAGCTACACCTACCACACGCTGCCTGGGACTCACTTGTTCCAAATTGGAACTACTCCTCTCCCTCCCTTGTTTGATCAGGTGGTCCAACACAACCAGTCCATTGGTAAGGCCATGGAACTGTCGGATTTGGACTAGGTGGTGGACCGGTGGCTCCAGTTTCTTTTTCTTCAGCAGAACATTCATTTACAGTGCGATTATTTTTGATTTTTGAATCATTTTTATGGACACATATTTTTTTAGAATGCCTGACTGACAATAAAGGAACTTTGTTGATACTGATAGTGTTTTGCCTTGCCCTTTTTTTTACTGCATCTTCCCATGACATCATGATCTTCCTGCTCTCCTTTTGCTATTGGACTTTACTTTATGGCTGTACAAACCTGTGACATTACTCACAGCATTTATTGTTCTATCCCTTTCTTTTCCTTTTTTTGACAATCTTATCCTGTACTACCTACACAGGATTCGTCAGCGTACATTCCTTCCTTCATATTCTTTCTCATTCTTTTTGCACAGCTATACTGTGCATAGCCTACTTTTCTTTTACTATATAAACCCCTGTATTTTACCTTGTAAAAAAAAAGAACAAGAACTCGATTCCAGACTTCTTCTCTAATCTTAAGTCCACTTCTTACTGCTACTTGTGATCCAGTGTGGTCACAACACTTCCCACTTCTACCACTGTTAACTGCTATCATCGTCACTCGTCACTTTTGAAAGTGATTGTCATCCCCTTCGATTAGAGTCCTTCTGAGCACTACAGTTTGTGCGTCAGGAGCCTGCTATCACTGGGAACCTCGTCACCTCGTCATACTGGTCGTTCTCAAACCTACCTTGTGCTACGATTAGCAAGGTAGTGCTCGTCTATACTCGCCACAAAGCACCTATCTTCCTATAAATTCAACTATCCCTCCTCCTCAAAACCCACACTCATACACCTCTGGGTTTTACTTTGAAGGATCTTTATACGTACCACCCCACGAACAACCAGACCACTCCACTGTTCTAGGAGGCAAAGCCCATAAACAAGTTCCGTGGAATCTGGGAGGATTGTGTGTTAGTTTGTTTTGTGTGTGGTTTTCTAACAACAGTTCTCATCATCGACACCGTCAAGCTGCTGTTGGAGCGGGATGGGGTTGATGTGAACCCAAAGGACAACAACGGTCGGACACCGTTCTGGCAAGCCGCTCGAAAGGGGCGGGTGGAGGTTGTAAGGCTATTGTTGGCCACTGATGGTGTGGATGTTGACTCGCAGGACCATGAAGGTTGGACACCGCTTTTATGTGCAGCACATGAAGGGAAGGCCGAAGTTGTTGAGCTACTATCGGCGAGGCACAATGTGGGAGTTTATTCACACAAGGATTGTGATTCCACACCGTACACTCTTACGGCTAATCAAGGGGAAGCCCAGCTCACACTCTCCGAGACATGCATACCACTTGCTTTCTTGTTCCGACCTCCATACCACAAGGAATTAGCCTGTTTGCTTGTCGAAAGAACTTCGGTAAACTTTAAAGTCAACTGGAAAGATCAGAGTGGTTTTACGCCCCTATGGATAGCAACCTGGCATGGTGATGAAAAGACGGCGGAACTTCTATTGGCTTGCGGTGGGGTTGACATGAACTTGCTTCCGATGGACAGCAGTGTCCCACCATTGTGGGCTGCAGCATACCATGCTTTTAGCAAAGTGGACGAGATTTCAGACACGAGTCCCCCCACTCACCAAGGTGTAGATAGCACCGACACAAACGGTAGAAAGAGGTAAGCCTGACAATAATTTTCACAGTAGTACTGTAAATGATGATATTTATTACAGCAACGACCTTGAGAGCATCAAAAATTCAGGTTTCCAGCAAGGGAATGAGACAGTGTTGAAGTTGCTGCTCAAAAGATGCGATGTTGATGTGAACTGGCAAAACAAGAACAGAGAAGCACTCCTTTTCATAGCAGCAAAAAATGGATGCATCTCTCTTGTGAAACAACTGCTCTCTAGAGATGACATTGACACAAATTTGCAAGATGATAATGGAGATTCACCACTACACCGTGCAGTACATTCTGGGCACAAGGAGGTGGCTGCTTTACTTGTGGCATGTGATGACATCGCACTCAATTTGAAGAATGCTTTGGGTCAAAATCCCCTTCATTGCACCATCATATCACAAAACAGCAAGGAACAGGAATTGTGGGATGCTTGTACACAAGAGAAGACTGTGGAGCTTCTTCTTGCTCACAGCAACATTTGCATTAACTTGGAGGACAACAGTGGATTGACACCTTTGATGCTTGCGTGCTCTGTGGGGAGATTAGGCATAGTGAAGTTGATTGAAAAATACCTCTTCGACACCAGTCTTGAGGATGAAGTGACAGCACAATTTGAAGGTGTGAAACGGAACTGCGTCAACATGCAAGATGGTTTTTCGTTCCAGGATGATACATCAGAGACTTATTACACAACCTTGGATGAGATGTCAGAGACTTATTACACTACCTTGGATGAGGTATTAGAAATCACAGAGCAGTAAACTGCAGTGCGGCCTCAATATTGATACAATGTAGTTGGGGTACCTGTCTCTAGTGTTGCCGCAAGTTCAAGTTCACACCAGTGCGACTCGGATTTGGCTTGCCATTTTGGTAACTTTGTGGCAACTTGCACTGTTGAGTTTGCACCGGTCCAACTTGCAAATCAACCATACCAACATTCCCATATGCTTGTATACCAGCCTGCAAGTAATCTATACCGTTGTCCCCTATCTGTGAATGTTTTGAATCCAACAGCAAGTTATCAATGCCAGTTCTAACTGATTTCTGGGATGCATCAGCTCCACTCTCTGTGCCAAGCAGCCTCATGGGTCCTATGGTGCGTAAAACATGCTCCAATACACACTATAAAATAGCAGGCTCTTTACTAATGAGAACTTGTTGAACAGTGCACAAACTTGCTGGGCTTGTGGATGGGAAACCCAGGCTCGCTATGCACTTGTTCCAACCCACAGGGCCCTGGTGGTTGTACTTGTGCACGGTCACAGAGGCCACAACAATGGGTCTCTTCGATGGGACCATTTCCAAGTTCAGCAGCCTCTGAATCAGCTATCACCAATGCATCCTATCCAATGGGTGTTATTAAACAGCCAGCACACCAGTTTCTGCATCCCTTTGCTCCAATCCAGCCCTATGGGTTGGTTTCATGATTCTTATGCTAATTGCACACATCCTATTCCTAACAATGCCCAGTTTCCCTCTGCTAACATGTATCATTCAAACTATTTTGTTCAGCCTCCAGCCAAAACTCAGGTCCAGTCAGCCAAACCAGCTGTCCTAGGTAACTCCGGTGCTCAGGCTACTTCAAGGGCACAACAAAGTAGAGGTCGCAAACATAATGTAAACTCTGTGCAAAGTCAGCCACAGAAACCTCCACAAAAGCAGACTCGAGTACCTGCACCAGCCATAACAATCCCTTTATCAACTCAGGTTGGTGTTGGTCCACCAACAGCACTGACCTCAAGCCCAGCCTCTTCACCACCCTTGTCTCCAGTCGGAGCATCAAGGCATGTGCAGCTGCAGCCAAGTTCAAATGAGCCTGGTGGTAGTAGTGCCAGCGCTAGCATGCAATTCCCAACAGGTTCTTATCCATCTTTGCACCGCAACCGCAGCCAACAATCAACTACAAGAGCTACTGATGTGTACTACTTCTGCAGAGCTCTCAATTCAAAATTAAACCAGTTTACTTGCCACTACCCTTTGAAGAGTCTGTGCTCTCAAAAAAGCCCAAATCAAGTTGGTTAGGTCGCAAATTGTGCAAGTACATTTTTGTAAATAACTATCTAACTATAAACCTGATGTTTTGGTCAAAGAATACAGATGGTGTGACAACCACAATCTGAAGACACCTTGTATCTGAATATTCAGAAGAATATAACTGTGTCACCAGTGCTCTCAATCTGAAATATGCCAATGATTATGTCAGAATACCATCACTGCACGCACATTCTGGCCAATTTGTACTTGAAGAATGGATAAAGCTCCTTGTGCGCTGGGTGGCTGTTGATGATCAGGTTTGTTTTTTTCTCCAACTTTTTTTGGCTTCTATCCAATTATTTTTTGCTGACATGCTTTATAACAGGCTATAAATATTGTGGAAAGCAAAGAATTTTGTGATTTTGTGATTTTGTGTTGTATGGCTGGGATAATGTCTCTGAAAGTTCCCTGCCTTATTGCACAAAGCCTATTGAGCTGATCTTCATGGCATACAAAACAGAGCACATTGAAATCAAGGGTGTCTTTAAGGTCTGTTTAGGTTCACTTCAATCAATTTTATGATTTAGCCGCTTCTAGACTACTCTCAGACGGATTTCATTCACAAGTGACTGCTGGAGTAACCCTAACCTTGTATCATTCTTAGCATTAACTGCTCATTTCATTGCTTGAGACTTCAATGGCCGGCTAGCTCAAAAGAATACCCTTCTTGCATTCCGTTGTCGATGATGAGAACTGCAGTTAGAAAACCACACACAAAACAAACTAACACACAATCCTCCCAGATTCCACGGAACTTGTTTATGGGCTTTGCCTCCTAGAACAGTGGAGTGGTCTGGTTGTTCGTGGGGTGGTACGTATAAAGATCCTTCAAAGTAAAACCCAGAGGTGTATGAGTGTGGGTTTTGAGGAGTGAGAACAACGAGGATGACAAGGTGACGAGGTTCCCAGTGATAGCAGGCTCCTGACGCACAAACTGTAGTGCTCAGAAGGACTCTGATCGAAAGGGAAGACAATCACTTTCAAAAGTGACGAGTGACGATGACAGCAGTTAATAATGGTAGAAGTGGGAAGTGTTGTGACCACACTGGATCACAAGTAGTAGAGTAGTGAACTTGAGAGTAGAGAAGAAGTCTGGATTTGAGTTCTTGTTGTTGTTTTTACAAGGTAAAATACAGGAGTTTATATAGTAAAAGAGAAGTAGGCTATGCACAGTATAGCTGTGCAAAAAGAATGAGAAAGAATATGAAGGAAGGAATGTATGCTGACGAATCCTGCGTAGGTAGTACAGGATAAGATTGTCAAAAAAAGAAAAGAAAGGGATAGAACAATAAATGCTGTGAGTAATGTCACAGGTTTGTACAGCCATAAAGTAAAGTCCAATAGCAAAAAGAGAGCAGGAAGATCATGATGTCATGGGAAGATGCAGTAAAAAAAGGGCAAGGCAAAACACTATCAGTATCAACACAGTTCCTTTATTGTCAGTCAGGCATTCTAAAAAAATATGTGTCCATAAAAATGATTCAAAAATCAAAAATAATCGCACTGTAAATGAATGTTCTGCTGAAGAAAAAGAAACTGGAGCCACCGGTCCACCACCTAGTCCAAATCCGACAGTTCCATGGCCTTACCAATGGACTGGTTGTGTTGGACCACCTGATCAAACAAGGGAGGGAGAGGAGTAGTTCCAATTTGGAACAAGTGAGTCCCAGGCAGCGTGTGGTAGGTGTAGCTGTAGCGAAGACGATGGACAAAAGATAAGTGTACCCAAGTGAATGGGACAGCGATGAACATGGGCGACGCAAGGGGATGAACCTTCTCCAGCTCAAAAACTACCCACCCACGCTCCAACCAGGCAAGACGAGTGACCGATGTTTTGATAGTATATGATGGCAGATCGACGTCATGAAGATGGACCTGTTGCCCTATTTGGACCGGCCGCCGGGGCTTTGCTGATATCAGCAGTGGCACGTGGTAGTCAACGGATCGGCGACGGAAGCGGATAGGAAGTGGTGACATCAGAAATGGTGGGGGTGCAAATAAGATGAGGAGGAGGAGGGTGGAGTGTAAGGACCGTTTTATTATTTTCCTATCTTCGTTATGTCTTGGTTCTCAAACACTTTTCCCGTTACACCTCTGGCTCTAGGGCTAGAGGTATCCTTTGCCATCTTACTTCTCATAGCCCTCACAGGCTTTCTTAACCATCGCTACCACTTTATATCACAGATCAGAGACTGGACATCGCTTCCAGCTAGCCAGCACACTGGGTAGGGACTGGTAGTAGGCATCTCGCCAACCAGCTCCAAGCCCCAGTAAAGCCTGGTAATACTAATAACGCCTTATCTAGAATCGTACCTCATTATGAGGATACGGTTCCTGACCACGCGTGACAATCTTCTATTATTAGTACAAATCTCTCACCTGCTGATTAATCAAGTCAGAAGTCGTACGATAGTTACCTCCCCTTTTTCTTATTGGTTGATTAATCCCTCAGACCACTTTTTGTATATTCTCTTTTCGGTCTGAGGCACGGACAGTTCCCTATATAAAGCCGTACCTATTCATGTATAGCTCCTTAGCTTTCTATTACTGAATTTACCCGCTTTACTCCTCAACAAGAACCTTTGAAGCTTACCTCTTAAAAAGTCCTCGACTCGCTGTATTCATTAGCGTCTGTTGACCTCAAGCTCATCGAACCCTTACTCCCTGCAAGTGCAGAAGGAGATAGGTTTAGTTCTTGTTATAGTTTATCGTTGCCTCACAAAATAGAAAGCTCACTCTACAATCCGTTCACAGCGCACCATCTCGCTTGAACCCATTATAGCCCTAATCTACCTTTTCCTTCATCCCTCGGACGTGTTGTCATTCACCGTCCTCCTACCCATCCAAAACAACCACTTGCCTTCTAGCTAAGCTAGCTAGTTGTCCTCTCCAACATTCCTACCCACCTCGAAGTAATACTCTTACTTGTTCTAGCTCAAGTCCTCACCCTAGCTGTCGTCTTTGATCACTTCTACAATCGTCAAACTGTCGAACATCAGAGAGAGCCTAGTAACGGACGAAGAACGACGTTCACTCGAGGAATTCCACCGCGCCCTCAACAACCGAGACCTCCACGTTGCAGTACCTGTCAACGTTGCCACGAACCCCCAGTCTGCCCACAGCGACACAGAAACTGAGTACTACGAAGACTCATCAGCCACCTCTTCCCCCGTTTCTGAACTAGAAGAACTAGTTCTAGCCGTCGACAATTTAGCATTCGAAATCTCCCAACTCCGTCAATACGTCGCGCTTACTTGAGTACGCATCAGCAGCTGCTCAAACCTGCTTTTGGGAATCCGATCAAGCGTCCAGAGAATTGTACAGGTTCAATTCGATACACCTAGAGCACCTATCGATCGAAGTCTACGAACAAAGAATTCTAGAACCCCCTCGTCGGAACGACAGTGAAGAAAGACGAGCCCTCAGACGACGAGCGGCAGAACATAAAACAGCTCTTCTCATACTATCCGACGGAATCTCCCCACGCATCTATCACCTCCCGAACTACGTCGAAACTCCCCAACTTGGGTTCTCACCAGAACAAGACGGGAGAGAAATCCACTACCTACTTCCCTGCGGAATCATCATCCACCGACGACCCTACTCCGCACCCTACCTAGAATTCCTTACGCCCTATCTCGAACCATCCAAAATTGACGTATACGTTACAGCGTCATTTAACCCTACCCCTCTTGAACTTCTTTTTACAAGAATTGGAATTTACGAAACCGATCTCATCAAATTCTATCGGGAAATACCATTCTTCTTCGACGTCCCCCTCACTCCCGAACAGAACGACGCCTTCAACACACGAGATTATCTTAAAACAGGAGTCCACGTATTAGTTGTCACCCCTTTCTGCCGCGACGCAATACGAAGGATAGTAGCCTGCATATCGCAATTTCGCAGATTAGTGTTTAAGATTGGACACGAGATCCTCGAAGGAAGGAATTGGGAAAGAGAACAAAGACAGATCAGGAACGTCTGTCGATTGTTCAGAGAATACCAAAACTACGGAAAAGAAGTTTTTGATTTAGTCATCCGCCACCCCACAGATCGTTTCATCGTTACCGAGATCAACACCGAGTTCTGGGGAGTACTTATTCGAGAAAACAACAGAGTCTACTCGCAGTACAAACCAGAGTACCATCTGACCCACGGAAATTTCTCTTATATTCCTCCCGTCTCCTCGTTAATCCAAGGAAACATTCTTATAGAAAGAACCCCCTCACCAGACGAAACAACCTCGAACTTGGACAGTAATTCTACCACTAGCTCACAGGTAGAAAGAGATTTGGAAGAAGAAGAAAATATTTTTGGATTTACTTCTAACGATTGGAGTGACGAGTTTGATTACGATTCGAACTAAATAAAACTCGTTTCAATCCTTCAAAGTGTTTTCCGAATATCGAAACCCAAGACCGTCCATAGAACCAGAGACTCCACCCAGACAAACCCTACCGCTACCGCCTACACGCCCACCTCCACCTCCAATTCCTCCAAAACCCTCATCCATGTCTAACCCCACGCAGTTACACGGCAAAGTAACACTCGCAGCAGAACCCTTCGAATTCAAAGGAGAAAAGGAACGATTCATAGCATGGCGCCAAGCACTACAGTTATACTTAACCGCCTACGCATCCTACTTTCCAGACGAGAAGACGAAGCTCATCTACCTCCTGTCCAAAATCAGCGACCAAGGAACATCGACAGTAAAAGCTTGGAAAGAGAACGTGCTTACCAAAGCTCTCGACGCAACTACCCCCGTATGGCCGACTCTCTCGACCGTCCTAACCGATCTAGCCCAAGTATTCGGGAATCCAAACGAAAGATCACAGGCGGTAAACGAGATCGAGACATACAAACAGGAGAACAAGCATTGCGATGAATTCTTTAGCCATTTCACAACGCTCATGGACAAGGCCGGATATGACGCTACCACTCACTTTGACGTGATCAATCGTATTCTCAAAAAGAATCTTCACTCTCGAATCTGTGATTTCGTCATCATCCAGAGAGACCTACCGAAAACATTTGCTGAGTGGAAGACGCAAGCCTACGCATGGGAGGCACGGAGAGAAGAGTTTCAGCTAGACGAAAGACGAAAGAGAGAAGTCACGCAGCCGTCGCGACCTATCTATAAACAACAGACGTATACGCACCAGCATGTGCAACAGCCGCAGCCACAGCAGATGGCGAGACCCCAGACGAATCAGTATGCAAGAAGGTTCGAGGATCAACCTCAGAGAGGTGTATTCCCCGGACAAGGCGTACCCATGGATACAGACCGACAGAGTCGGTTCAGATTATGTTACGGATGTGGCCAGCCGGGTCATATCGCAAGGAACTGCCCTCTGAAGAAAGTTGCAGCTAGAGAAGCAACCACAACCCAGGAGGAGACGAAGACGAAGGATTTTCTCGAAGGTCAGGAGTAAGCACGGACTCTCTGACCAGTAAGCACGGTTCGGAAAATGTATTTGTAACTGATAAATCGAAACATGTTTCCCAAAACCTACGTGCCGAGAAATACGCTAAGCCACATTCAGCGGAATGGTTGGCTCGACGAATTAAAGACCAGAAAGAAGAAAGAGCCAAAGCATTGGTTCGGAACTGGGCCTCACCCCAGTGTTACCCACACATCACGACGGATACAATCAATTTACTCAAGCAACACAATGAAGAGTATATCGTAGAGCAGTTGAATGTGATCAAAGATTTCTCATCCCTCCCCCCATCTCATCAACGCAAACTCTCGCTACAATGCCAATTATCCACTATTGACGATCACCAGACGCATGTCATACCAGTTTTGATAGATTCAGGATGCACAGATTCTATCATTGACGAAGCCTTTGTTCGGCAACACAACATTTCCACAAAACCACTGCCAACTCGTGTCATTGTCTCAAACGCTGATGGAACCAAGAATCGCACTGGACCTTTGACGGAATATGTGACACTTCGCCTAACTGTGGCAGGTCGCACGGAATTAATGGACTTCCTGGTCACTGGACAGAGAGAGGCCAGAATTTTATTAGGACACGACTGGCTACGACGCACGAATCCCAACATCAACTGGCAAACCAACACCATCACGTACCCTTCCGATGATACGGAGTATCACCCTGAAGACGGAGATAGAGTCATCGCTGTAGACTTACAGAGCAGGATTGACAAAATTTCCGTCGAAAGCAACGTATCTCAAACCAAAAGCCAACAGATTGCGGAAGAATCAGAACGAGCAAAGTCAACACTCACGTTCAGAGACGTCGTCCCCCCGTTTTATCATCATTTTGAGCCAGTATTCACAAAAGCGTCATTTGACAAACTACCCCCACGACGAGTCTGGGACCACGCAATTGAACTCCTACCAGAAGCCAAAGGTCTAGACTGTAAAACGTATCCACTTAACCGAGACGA